>NC_135744.1:18717500-19317500 GCF_041903045.1 Epinephelus lanceolatus | reverse complement strand
GAAACATGCACTTCCCAGGCATTAATGGATAAGCAAACTACTAGTGCTTGCTTACTTCACTTGCTCATGAGACATTCCCCCCACAAACTAGCTGCAATGTGTACCATGTGATGCTAATGACATTGCAGTACAGATGTACGAAAAAGCCCTGCTAGAGCTTCCTGTGTCCAGTCTCATAGAAGAGCACAAATGCTCCAAAGTCAGGTTGGACATGACACTGACGGAATCCCCTGACCAATGTGTAGCCCAAACAGCTCCCACACTCGCTATTGGAAGAAAGCGGACCCCATCTGCAGCTATGCAACAGGCAAAGTCAGCCCTTAAACACCGGGACATTGTTGGACATGTTGACATCTTCTCGTTGGCTACATGACGAGCCTGACACAAGGTCGTTATACCTGGCGGCACAATCAGGTGCTAAAGTGTCTAGCAGCTACCCTGAAGACCAGATGGACATCCTTCAATGCTCTACCTCCTCCATCATTCCATCCTACAGTTACAAGAGGGTTTGTCCGAGAGTGTGCGAAGCAATCCAAGGTCTGTACAGTAAAATCAGACACCAGCCAACTGGGAGGGGCACGATACTGGAGGTCTTATTTCCAGGCCTGGAAAACAGTTTTCCTAATTTCATAACTTTTCTAGGAATTTCATAACTGTGGGAACCCTGTCAAATTATAAGCCAAACATTGGTATCAGCTGACCTTCACCTTGTTGACTGTCATTTGCCTATCTGCAAATAAGATGGCATTCACCAATAGCAGTGGCCGATGTTCTTCTGACGATGACATCAATTTTATGCATGTTAAAAAGAAGGGCTCAACACTAACGTCATCTCAGAGTCCTGGGGACAACAGAGAACACGTTGGGAATGAACAGAACTCTTTCCTGGGACGCCTTCAGGACAAAAGGACACAGTAAACTCACTATAAATGTGTCAAAGGACACACCTCAATGTTTCCCTGATAATGCTACATTGTGAAGAACGAAATCTTATCCCTCCTATTGAAATCGGCAGGAGGAGAGCTAGTAAACGTTAGCTGTTAGCAGGTAGTGGCTGGAACTAACAGCTGATAGAGGTTGCACTGAGTTACATTAAATGCGTATGATTGAATTTGTGCTTATTCAAAGGTAGTGTATTGACTGAATGACTTTAAATAAAGATTAATTTGTTTCAATGCCATGAAAGGGGGAATAACTAACAACAGCAAAATAAACAACAAAAAAAAATTAAAAAAACATTGGTGTTGGTTATCAGCCAAATTGATCAGTATCAGCCCAGAATTATAGAATTGCTGCATCCCTATAGCATATTGTGATGGTTTTATTGCCAGAGGGAAGCTATGATGAGACTAGAGTTGATCATCAGTGCCTCCAGATAGCGCCTCAAAGGAAAACATCTGAGCATGAGAAATGAGCACAACCGATAGACTGCTCATCGCATCTGTTCAGGTTGGATTAAGAATCAACTAGTAACAGTGTAATTGTGATGTAAGCAAAGGGTACAGCATGAAGCTTACTGCAGCACTTAAAAAATGTGCAAGCAATCGAAATATACTGCATATTTAATTGAAAGGTGAAGTGCAGTACATGCACTAAAGATGTCACCATAACAAAGCAAAACTATGCTAAATATAGAAAATTAAAAAACAAATGGGGTATGAGGAATAATCACTTTAACCCTGCAGATATTTAATGAATAACATGGTATTCATATACAGAAAACATCAGCTGCCTCAGTGGGCAAAAAGTGCAATTCTTCTGTGTGTCCTTTCGAAGTTTACCAAGCCCATTTGTTGTCCACTGTTGTCTCTGAAAAAGCTTTGTTTCCTGTGATTTCTGTGTGCGGTGGAGCCAGAACAATAACCGCACAAGGAAAAGCAGCCCTCTCCTGGGATTTGGGGAGAAGGGAAACAGAAATGCTTGATTTCGCTCAAGCTGTGGCTTTGTAGCAACTGCTCTCGCTCCCTCTTATTTCTCTCTTTTCTCCTCCACCTCTATGATTCACAGCAGAAAATTGACTCAGGGAGGGAGTGAATAGTGGGTGATGCTGAAGCCTTCCTGTCCTGAATGTGCTTCTCTCCTGCTCGCTGCCAAAACCCGACTGCTGTCAGGCTCTGGAGCAGCGGTTTTCAGAGGGAGAAACTTACAGCAGTTGGTTTAATTCGCTCCTTTTCTCTTCCTGTACCATACCGGTGTTTGGTTAATGGCATCCGAACAAAAGAGGCCCCCCTCCATGGGCTCTCCAGCCAAGGAATGGTTGTTAGATTAGCCCAGCAGGCTCACACAATGGGCTCCAGCCTCGACTACTCTAACAGTCCTATCTTCATGCTTCGACCACCAAGCAGGAGGCGATTAACTCTCCTTGTTTTATCACACCTTTAGTTACATTGAAACATTTGTTTTACACCATACAGAGGTGCTGTTGAAAACACAGCATGTGGCCATCTTGGGAGATCTGACAGGCAGAGAAGAGACTATGTTAAAACCCCAATGGCTTCACATTCCCTGCTATCATTCCTCCGCTCCTCAGACCAATGACGTGATGTTTCTTATGGGACGCCGTGGCTTCAGACAGAACAGTGCAGGTTGCTTAGCAACTGGGTACAGAAAGAAGATCATTAAATTGCACTGATGCTCACTCAGTCCTTCGTTATGTATCTGAGAACTTGTTGCTCCAGCCTGCAATGAATACGAATCTTCCCTCGGATGAACTCTGATGTCTCAAAAGTGCAGACGGCAGTGATGGCAGCTCAGGTCATTCAAAATAATAATCTTGCAGCTACAATAATAAACCAATCTATCAATAAATAAGTGACTGAGTGGATGATGAGGCGATGGGGACTCATGTCCAAACCAAATGCATTATTCATTATCCAAAACTATTAGAAAGAAATCGTCAATCTTTCACATCATGACGCAGTTTGGACATTTTCATTCGCTTACAGTAGCTCTCTGTGGGGCACTTCACTTGCCTTTGCCTTTTTCCATGTCGTACTCAGGCATTTGCCTTAACAATTAATCATATTTCACCATAAAAGCATACTGTCTTTGTTGAAAGCAAGACTAAAAATTATTCATCAGCCAACCAAGCATTTCATACTAATATTTAGGACATAAATATGATAATCATCAAATCAGCAACATATTCAGTCAATGAGTATCCAGAATGCAAATACTGTACTCTACACTTCACACCATATTTACTGTCCTGAGGTTATTTGGGATAAATTCTCACTTTACTGCTACATCTCATTTCCTCCCAGGATTAAAATGGCTCTATATGGTTCTTTCCATGAGGAAACTGCATTGCACAAACACAGCTTACCTCAGCTGCGTTAACATTTAGTCAAATCAATGGAGCACACTGTGTTTGTGCATGCAGAGCTCTATTTCCTGCCTCTATAAAGACTGTGAGCAGAGGCTGCTGCTCACCAGCGAGCCGACACCTGCACTATTTATAGCCCACGGACATTAAAGCTAACAGTGTAACAAGAGACCGCAGACTTGCCCCTCCACTGGTAATTAGAAACCCAGCGAAAGCTCGCCATCTCCACAATGGAGGAAAGAGACAGTGCCAGAAAAGACACACTGGGGATGAGCCACAATACACTTGCAGACCTCCTCGGCTGGTTTCACATTGCAGATACACTCCTTCCAGGATTATTCAAGTAAAATCCAGGCACTTTTTTGGGGATTTAGAGCTGTTGCTATGCTGTTGCTGAGCTTGTGTAACGACTACGGTTTCCATGCAACAATTCATTTAAGTTCTCAACTGTCTTACGCAGCCCATTGTTACACTTACTGTAAGCCATGTGTGAAGAACACTTGGCAAGGCATTTTATAACAATAAGCTCTACCATTTACTACAGCTTACTATGCATTAAAAAGAGACAAATTAAGACCGTGAAAATGGAGTGGACACAGTACACTGCTGATACAGCTACAATTCAGGCATTGATTGACTTTCATGGTCACCAATAAGAATGGAAAGTCAGCAGAGATAATGCTGTAGGGTGTGAGGGTTCAGGTCTCGAGTGTTTTGCCTCCTATTATATGCCATTGTAAGTATTTCAATTTTAATTATAACACTAAAAGCACTTTTGTTGATAGGTTTGCAATTTTTCAAATCGGTCTTGAAACAACAGTCAGATGCCCATATGGACACAGAAACAGGTTGTCTTGCCGTCATTATCCCTCCTGTTCATAATGGCCATTAAAAGATCCCTTCATAATGTGCATCTAGTATTAGATTTGGGGGACAAAACCCCTAATGGGACACTTTGGAATTTTAGTATTGCAGTTCCATGAGGTACTTATCCTGGGATTTCTGTGAAGTGCTGTAAAGTTTATTTGACTCAACAAACCCAAAAACACACATAAAACATGGCTTAATAGATACAGTTTCAAACATAAGTACACAAATCAGCTTCACTATAACTCGCAGCATTCACAGACAAAGCACTTGTCTTTTGCTGGATACGTTTTCCCCACAAATATAATATACTAGTGTTTTTAGCCTATGGCTGCAAATACACCCACCCTCAAAAAACCCGGTGCTGACCCAGTTGACCTTAACCACTACAGGACAATATCTAACCTCCCCTTCATATCCAAAATCCTGGAGAAGGTGGTTGCCGCTCAACTTCAGTCCCACCTTGACCCAAACAACCTCCATGAACCCTTCCAATCTGGAAGGCCAAAAACACAGTACTGAAACAGCCCTGGTTAAAATCACCAATGACCTCCTCCATGCAGCTGACTCTGGGCTGCTCACCATCCTTATCCTCCTCAATCTCAGTGCTGCATCCTACCACTGGTGTTGCGCTCTAGTGGTTCACATCATATCTTACTGACAGACAATAGTTTCTCCAGATAAGGAACCACAGGTCGAGGTGTTCTGCTGTTTCACTGGGTGTCCCTCAGGGGTCAGTATTGGGTCCACTTTTAATCATCATCTACCTCATTCCCCTGGTTACAATCCTCCACCACCATGGTGTTCATTTCCACTGCTACGCAGACGAAACACAGGTCTGCAACTCCACTAAACCCTCCACTGCCCTTCCTCCCACCTCCCTCACCACCTGCCTTGAGGACATCAGGAGTTGGATGAGCAGGAACTTCCTGAGGCTCAACGGAAGCAAAACCAAGGCCCTGCTCATTGGTTCCAAAAACACCCTGGTGGTACTCCCATGTACTTCTCCAAACTGGTAGCAAGCCGACTGTCATATGTATGTAACACACTGACTATGGATAAGTACCTCATACAACCCCACTTCAAAAAAATCTACGACTGTCCCTTTAAGCCTGAATGTGTAAAACGCTAAATTTTAAAGAGATGTCACTTTTGTTGTGGTTTTGTGTTATGACAGGGTGAGAGCACGATTTCAGAGATTGTGTCTTGACAACCTTAACTGGTATGTGATCCCTCACTCTGCCTAAATGTCAAGTGCCTGTACACACACACACACACACACACACGACTATAGAGCGGTACAACAGGAGATTTAGGGGTGGGTATTGAGATGCATGAGATGAGTTGAATGAAGGCGAAAACTGGCTTACAGGATTATAAGGTTTCTATATAGAATGAGGATAATGTGGAAAATGAGCAATGGCAAAGGATCTCGTCTGTCTTCTCTGGGTGAATGGGATGAGAGGCACAGCACTGGCTCAGTGGTGACACATCAGTGTGGGTGCTATGAGCGGGAGGTCAGTTGGTTACACAGAGCTCTTCAGCCAAAAGTACATATGAGGGCTGATATGAGGGCTTACAGATGAACTCTGTCATGTACAAGTCAAAACTTGGGAGGAAATTGTGAGTTCTTTGTAAAGCGTTCATTTGTTAAAAAAATGTGTGAAGTGTGAGATTACACTAATAGAGCTACATTTTGTGTATTTTATCAGCTGTTTATGTGGATATATTGTTTGTTTATCTACATGTAAGAAATACCTCACCCCCTAAATGATGTTCCCTTGCATTCATTAAGAACACTGAGTTTTTCTTGCATGCCTCCTTGGTGAGTGAAGAATCCAAAAACGATGAATACACTTGATGAATTACAATCATGGGGTTCCCCATTTAACAACAGCAAAACTACACTCACCAGCCTTTTTATTAGGTACACAAGTTCAACTACTCGTTAACGCAAAAAGCTAATCAGTCAATCACTTGGCAGCAACACAATGCATTTAGGCATATAGACAACCAAGCATCAGAATGGGGAAGAAACGTGATTTAAGTGACTTTGAACGTGGCGTGGTTGTTGGTGCCAGACGGGCTGGTCTGAGTATTTCAGGAACAGCTACTCTACTGGGATTTTCACACACAACCATCTCTAGAGTTTACAGAGGATGGTCCCAAAAAGAGAAAATATCCAGTGAGCAGTTCTCTGGGTGAAAATGGCTTGTTGATGCCAGAGGTCAGAGGAGAATGGCCAGACTGGTTCAAGATGATAGAAAGGCAACAGGAAGTCAAATAACCACTGGTTACAACCAAGGTCTGCAGAAGACCATCTCTGAACCAACAACACATCCAACCTTGAAGCAGATGGGCTACAGCAGCAGAAGACCACACCAGGTGCCACTCCTGTCAGCTAACAACAGGAAACTGAGGCTCCAATTCACACAGGCTCACCAAAACTGGACAATAGAAGATTGGAAAACATTGCCTGGTCTGATGAGTCTTGATTTCTGCTGCCACATTCAGATGGTAGGGTCAGAATTTGGTGTCAACAACATGAAAGCATGGATCTATCCTGCCTTGTGTCAACGGTTCAGGCTGGTGCTGGTGGTGTAATGGTGTGGGGGAGATTTTCTTAGTACCAACTGAGCATGGTTTAAACACCACAGCCTACCTGAGTGTAGTTGCTGACCGTGTCCATCCCTTTATGACCACAGTGTTCCCATGTTCTGATGGCTACTTCCAGCAGGATAACGCACCATGTCACAAAGCTCAAATCATCTCAAACTGGTTTCTTGAACATGACAATGACTTCACTGTACTCCAATGGCCTCCACAGTCACCAGATCTCAGTCCAATAGAGCACCTTTGGGATGTGGTGGAACGGGAGTTTCACATCATGGATGTGCAGCCGACAAATCTGCAGCAACTGTGTGATGTCATCATGTCAATATGGACCAAAATCTCTGAGGAATGTTTCCAGCACCTTGTTAAATGTATGCCACAAAGATGGTGGGCAGTTCTGAAGGCAAAGGGGGTCCACCTCAGTACTAGCAAGGTGTACCTAATAAAGTGGATGGTGAGTGTTTATCAGAACTTCTGTTTAAAAAAATCTCACACACATTGGCCAGGAATTCTGCCATTACTCACTAACACCTGTTGCTTGCCGGCCAATGAACATGCTAGCAGGTGGGATTTCAGTGTTATTAGCTATTATTAGCTACTTGTCAGTGCTACTTGCCTCTGCTTATGCAGAGGTGTTAAAATATGAAGTATTATGCGAAAATTAGTTAAGTGCTGAGCAAATGACTGGATAAACAGGACTTGGGTCATACTGCACGAGCAGAGTGAGTGTTTGTAAACAGATGTTTTGATAGTTTTGCTGTTGTTACACACGGCCCCCATTTACGATAATTCATCAAGAGTTTTTTCCCCGTTTATAGATGTTATTGTGGAGGCATGCAAGAAAAACACATTTTCATGAATTCAATGTAATACATGGTGAGGAGTTGATATGCATATAGTAATTTTGGGTGTGAAGTATTCCTTTAAAAACCACTTTACTAGCACACACCTGTCACCACTACAAGTGAGTCTCTAACAATCAGCTGTATTTTGGTTTTCTTGGCCAAAAACAGCATCTGGCTGTATGTGACTCGCATGTCTGAATTCTTAACTCAGACACACACACACACACAGAGTTTGCCAGAATTACAGTTTTTTTTTTAAATGATTCCCTCAATTAACCTTACACAGCTACTTTAATTAAATTCTATTCTGGACCGGCTGTGTTCAGGTATTTTAAATTTTCATCCTGCTGCTCTCATTATGCCACACTTCATTAGCTCTATTAAATATAACCCTACAACATATCACAATATATCACTAAATGGAAAACCTGACACTGACTTTTTCATTGCTACATCACAACTATCTGTGTAAATCATGAAAACAGAGGACAAAAAATCAGCCGTCAACAGCCTCAATTAAAAAAAACTGTGAAAATATAATACATTGTCACTGATGGTTTCCACCAAAGATGTAATGAAAAAAACTATTTTACAAACAGCTCTGCAGAGTGGGAGGCTTCTGAAAAAAGCACTTGTCTGACTGTGAGCCAGATGTAATAGGAGCAGCCAAGGCTATGAAGGTACGCAGGGATATACAAACAGGCAATTAAAACATTTATTGCGAGCATCTGGTGATCCAAGACTGATAATAATATGCTTCATCTTTTGTGTTGAGAGCGCGCCAGAGTCATTAGAAGCGTGCACAAATCAGTTTGTAAACAGCTCAACTGAAGTGCTTTCATTTCCACATTAACAGACAAGCTCCTTGATTTATCAGCGCAGACAAGCGTTTGTCCGACAGTGTCACCGATAAAGCAGAGTTTATTGGCCACTGATGGTATTTTATACATGTCCCACTCTTGAGAGCAACACGGGAACCGCAGAAGGGAAATCCAGCAGAGAAAAACTCATGCAAGCGATCATTACTGGCTCATCCCTGACAGCTCCAAGCTGAGAGTTAGAATACAATGACATGCTCAATGTGAAATCACTGCTGTGTGTTTTACTGTAACTGAAATGTTAGTTATGTATCCAAAATATCACAGAGAACACTTAAACTGGAAGGAGGATTGCAAGCTTTATATTCACACTAAAAATGCATTTACAAACCATTAGACTGACTTAATCGATCTCCTCTCATTAGCAGTTAAGCTCCGAGCTGCATCAAACCCTGCTTCCTCTGAAGGCAACAAAGACCTCTGTTTACCAGGGGAATTAAGTTCTATTAAGACACCGATTAGCTCTTAAAGCAGTGACAAATATTTCCATACATGCAGCGCGTGTTAAAGGAATGCCTCAACCCTCAAATGACTCACTCACTCACCCTACGTTACACTCAAGTCATGAAGAAAACTGTATTTTCTCAGACGCCTCTGGCGAATGAAGAATCACAGATATAACAGAAAATTCATGCTGAATCGAAGTCATAGTGGATCACGTTTAACAACAGGAAAACTAGATCCAAACATCCATTTACAAACTCTCACACAGCTCATGCAGTACAATCAAAGTCCCATTTGTCCAGTTGCATGCTCAGTACTGCACTGAACAGAACTGAACTAAAGGTATATCTCATCCATGCTCTCATCTAAACCAGAATCTATCAACAAAAATGGTTCTTCAGTCGGGACCACTTTCAGCAAGGAAAACTTTATTTCAATTTGCAGTATTATGTTTGGCGGTTCTGTTCTGGGCCCTCTCTGCCTTTCCTAGGCCTACGCAGAAAGCCTAGGGTGGAGAGAGCACACCTCTCTGCCCTTCCACATGCCTACATGGAAAACCTTAAAGCAGAGACAGCACACCTCTCTGCCCTTCCACGTGCCTATGTGGAAAGCCTTGAGGCAGAGAGAGCACACCTCTCTGCCCTTCCACATGCCTACATGGAAAGCCAAAGGCAGAGAGAGCACACCTCTTTGCCCTTCCATGCGCCTACATGGAAAGCCTAAGGCAGGGAGAGCAGCAGCAAAGACCCTCTGGGAACAGAACAGAGCAGCATCAATGACAAACAGAAATGACATTGATAAGGCAGAGGAAGCAGCAACAGTAGGCAGGTCAGAGCTGAGCCTGACATCGTGTCCCGCCTGAACTAATGCTATGCTCATTTTTTACCTCGCTAAACATGGGAGCTGCTGGTCCACTGCTGCTTCAATCAGTTAATTTTTTTAAAGTTCAGATTCAGTCACACAATAACACAAACTGACTGATTGCAGCAGCAGATGACCAGCAGCTCCTGTGTTCAGCGAGCTAAAATTACAGTTTTTGTCAATTGAATTTGGCTTTGAAGAGAGCATAGACACGTTTCTCTTTCAGTTCAGTAAACGCAGATCCCTTTTACTTCAAGTCATTTTTCTTTGTTTATGGGATTCTTCGTTCCCTAGAGGCATGCCAGAAAAACAAAGTTTTAGACACAAATTCAACAAAACAGGAGAACACATCTGAAAGTTAAGAGAAATCTGGGGGTGTGAGCCTACCTGACCTCCGTAGCCCACTCCATCTCTGCCTGAGCAGCTTGAGACTAAATTAGCCACTACTGGCATAGCCCACCTGAATCTGTGGGTGAACTGTCAATGGTCGAGTCACCAGCCCACATTGTGGGAAACGTAGGCACCAGGTTTTGACAAGAAGGAGGAATGTGTGAAGTACGAAAGACAACAAATGTGTTTTTGCTGCAGTGATTTTGATCCTTTTTGTGTCAAACTGTCATCATGAGTACAAAAATGTCACCGGAGCATGATGCTAAATCAGTAGTGTTCTCTTTTAAAAGGTGCCCTGCTGAGTTTCTTGTCAACAAACACAATTTCATTTTACATTCAGTGTTTCTTACCAAAAGCAATGTGAGTGTTATTGAGCCTAGGTGCAATTATCCGATCCAGTCATATCTACAGAAGATGTATATAGCTCTTATTTTCATTTTATTTTAGTCTTGTTTGGTTTTTATTTATCACTTTTTTTCTCTTGAGTTGCTGTAACAAGGGAATTTTCCTGATGTGGAATCAATGAAGTTTATCTTAACATCTGGTGCTGAGTACATCTTTACCGGAGACCAATCCTCACAGGAAGTACGATATATAAAAATAGAGCAGCACAACCATACAGAATAAAAATTTAAGTCAAACTTCATCGACAAAACAATGAAAAGATGTAGCAGTGCAAAGTACACTTTGACAAGTGATCAAGTTAAGTGCAGCTCAGAAACAATGACTGCTTTTCACCGAAGACAGGACAAAAGTTTAAATAAAGACTATTAACAAAAAATTTAATGGGCTTAATTAAATGTCATTTATTTTTAATTTGACATCTATAGACTGTTATAATCAGCTACAATGAGAACAAATACAAGTCTCGAGACAAGTATTTTAGTTGTAGTAAGCAATTATCTTTAACAGCTATTAATGAATTTTTCTCTGTGCCACTGCTGATTGTCAGTATGAGATGATTCATGGAACTAGAGAGATGATTTTTTCATTTCTCCTGTCAAACTAAATTTAGCTGGACATATGTCAATGTGAAGGCTAACCATCTACATTTGGCCAGTCATCCATCACTGGGACAGAAAAATTAAGCAATTTGCAAGAATGCAAAAATCTAAGCGAGACACATTTCCTAGATGAGTACCAGTAGGGTTGGGTCGGTATGAGAACAAAAAAAAAAAAGGTCTGTTTTTTGTAAAAAAAAAAAAAAAACTCAAGTCGGTAATACCGTATTTTCGCCACTTGGGGGTGCAATTGACTCATTTAAAATAAAAAAAACGACCTTAGGACAACAGAGTGACAGTAACAACTTGTTTCTGTTATTCCTTACAAAAAGTTTTGCAGCTTACTCAATCAGTGCAAACAAGGGTTGCCTCCTTTGTCTGACTCAAAGCCAAAGTGTTGCCATAGTGGCGCATTCTTTGATTTCTTTGAGACTAAATTGTCCGCCATTATCGACTCCCCGTCACTAGTAAACGAACTCAAGGCTACAGTAGAGGCCTCAGTGCGCACTCCCCCTCCCCTAGCTCAGTCCCCGCTCCACCCCCAGCCCCCTCTCTCCTGCTCGCTGTGCGCTTGGCGAAGAGGCAGACACAGGTGCCTCTGGCGTACTATAAGCGGAGTGGACTCCGTGTGAAAATGTCTGTGAAAAATCCCCGCGATGTGAAAAATACATGCTGAACAGTCTTTTCTGTGACACTGGTGCGCGGAGCGGAGTCCGCGCGGTCGTGCTTTGCGCGCACAGGGCTTGCGGACGTCCACTTTTACTGGGCGGACCTCCGCATAGTCCGCTCCGCAGACGTTCTGCCCGAGTATGCGGTCTGGTCGGTCTCCAAAAAAAAAAAAACCCGGTCCAAGACGGAGTACCGAACCGAATTGGTATTACCGAGAACCACCCAACCCTAAGTACCAGACACAGGATTCCAAAAAAAGATGTATCAAATACAGATAGCTCGTTTTTTAAAACTGTTTTTATCCTTCTTCCACCAAAATTAGCGCATGTATGCAGGTTTCATAAAAGCAGGAAACCCATTGAAAAAAGGCGACAGGCTACTTTCCCACTGCCAGTAGACTGGAGCCATGAGTGAGTGTATCTGTTTGTTTCTTTAGCGGTGTGTCAAGTTAAACGTCACGGAAAAGAAATAAGTAAAAAGTAGAAAGCAGCATGGAGGCCAGTGAAAATTCTGTTTTATATTGCTTACTTACTCAAGCATTGACTCTGACCACTTTTCAGAGCTAAAAACATACATTTTTTACCCTGCCTACTCCACCCTGTAATGACTGCAAACTTATTTTTAAACCCAATTTTAAATCATTTTTAATATTCTTTTTATCTTTGCACCTCTTGTCTGCACGTTGTAAATCATTTAGTAATTAATTTTAGCTTTTATATCTTTTTTTGTCTTTTATTGTAAATCTATATCCTCTATTATGTTTTAAATTTTATTGCTTTGTAGAGCACTCTGAATTGCCCTGGTGTATGAAATGTGCTGTACAAATAAAGCTGCTCTTTCAAACTCAATGCCGTCTAACTTTGGAACAATGTTTGAGCGCTGCTGGGAAGGAGATGGACGGTATTTTGTGGCAGTGCGCTACTGTATCACAACCGGCGAAAAATGTCCACTAGGGTGTCTTATCTGCATCACTGTCAATTAAAGCCAGTTGGAGCTTGCACCAATAAATACTCTTGAGTTCTGCAGAGTCATTTGACCCAGGAGTGAATGCTGATTGTTTACTTTCCCCTGAAATACAACAGGTAGTCGTTAGCAGGTGTTGGTGGTTTTTTTTGTCCAGTGGAAAGGGGCTTTAGGGTGGACTCGTTCTTAACATGACAAAGCTGTAAGAGCAGAAATCAGAAAAGTGTAAAAGCCATCTGAATCAGTAAATCTGGAGGAATGTGTTTACAACACAACAGCAGCTCTCTCTATAAAGTGCTGGCCCACAACATTTAACCGCACAGTTACCAGCATTTTATTGTTTTAATAAAATTTAATTGATTACCATCAGGTGTTTGAAAAAAGCTTAACAGAATCACTCCGCACAGCAGCTGTTCACCAAGGCTTACATGAGTGATATGAATATGCAGTGCATTCACACAATTCCTGCAAATGACAATGATGATCCAACATAACTGCTTGGTATTCACCACCCACACTACCCTGTTCACTCCTCCTGCTCTCTCTCCAAATTAATCCTAATAAATGTTACTTCCCAAGGTGGCACAGAGGATTATAAAGAGGACATCAGAAGCAATTTGAGGTTGTTCATGTAAGGTTACATCTTTTGAGTTACCATCATTGAGCCACAATATAAATTCTTTAGTAAAATTTAAACCTGCACTCAATACCTCGTGCTGTCATTATTAGATAAGATTAATAGGAGCACGAGTGTCCGACTGCCTCATTTCTTTCTCTGGAAGAGTTTTGAGATCATGTCAAAGTGAGAGTAGGTGAAAATGAGTCATATATCAAAGGAAGGTCACGTCAGGCTGTTCTGGCCTTGGTGTGCATCTGACAAAACATGCAACCAGCAGTGTTCTCCCTCCCACCTACTGCTGCTGAAACATTACTCACTTCCTGGTTTTGTCTTTTTCACCTGTCAGCAGGCTGTAGTAAGTGTGTAATCAGCATGTGAGTTCAGCTGATTACTCAAGTATTTTGTTTGTTTAAAAAAAAAGAAAGAAAGAAGGAGATGATGTCATCAGCGTTATCTCAGCTTGGGTTTAAGCAAACGGCAACCTCCAGGGCAGAAAAATGAAAAACAAAACTGCAGTTCCTTGAATGGCCACTTGAGGCTGACTCCATGAGTGAACCCCCATAGATCCCCATGTTAAAACACCCAACTTTACAGGAGAAATAAACATGTTTACAGCCTGGTAAAAAAAAAAAAAAAAAACGGTTTGCGTCTCTATAGCTAATATCCATGTCATGACAACTGCACGGAAGTGACGTTTTTTAAGGCTTAAAGTTATGCAGCATTTCAGTGAAAGGCTGTCTGCTGAGTGTCACCACAGTCTGTAAGTCTGTAAGTTAAATCCAATGCTAGCTCCTCCACTGCTCCACCCTCTTATCTAAATATGGTCACTTCTGGCTTCAAATATCCAAGATGGTGATGGCCAAAATGCCAAACACAAGGCTTCAATATGGGAGTCCACAAACCAGTGGGTGACATCAAGGTGGCTACATTATTTTTATACACTCTGGCACTTGAAGCTACATTCACACTACCGTGCCGCACCTCGCAGCCTCCAGTCATTTCAATAAGGGGAAGGTGGCAGAGGGGAAGCAGTTTCAAACATGGGAGCAGGGGTATGAAGCAGTTGCTGCCCACTTGAACACATACAGATTTTGCTGTGAGTTCAGCCTGTTGAACTTGTGGGGGTATCCACCTGGCTTTAGACAATCACACAGTACAGAGGCGGGCATCATCACAGAAGCAGACGGATAACAAAATGGAGGAGCTGATAATGCTGGTGTCTGAATACCCAGAGTTGTACTACACAGTGCTACCAAGTTATAAGGACTACCAACAGAAAAACTGGGCCTGCTATTTCATTTCCACGAAATTTCAGACTGGTAAAATTTGTAGAAATCTCATTTCAGTGATGTTCATTGCTACAGTGTGCTGTTATTTACATGGCGCCAAGCTAGCTTACACTTCTGTCAACAACGTTCACCTATGTGTCATTGCAGCCCTGCACTTTGCTTTTGCAGCTAGGTGGCTTTCAGGGCGGCTGTCGCACGGCAGTTAGGTTAAGGAACCTAATACATATTAGAAGTACAAAAAAAAAATCCCAGTGTGAATCCATTTATTTTTCCTGTGAATTAAAAATGGTTTTGGGGGGGCACCCAGCACTCTATCAATGGCCAGATTTGGCCCTTAAGTTGAGTATCACTGGTTATGGGCTTAAGCTCGTAGGGTACAAGAAAAGATGCACTGGGATGCATTATGGGAAATGTAGGATCCAATGTTTTGGAGCTAAACCCATGACAGGAACTAAAAGTCGGGATAACTTGGCCACTGCTGCATCAACACATTTTGGGAAATGCGCATATTTGCTTTTTTGCCTCTAAGATCAATACCACTTTCATATCTGGATGGTAAATATAAAGATAGCTTAGCACTAGGGATGCATGATATATCGGCATTAATATCAGTATCGGCCGATGTTCGTCGTTTTTTAACATATCGGCATTGGTCCGATGAGTAAAACTGGACCGATATTAACAACCGATGTTTATATATGTTTATATATGTTTATATCCGTTTAGTTGCTGTTTGTGTATGTGTGTCAGGAGAGGGAGGGTGAGAGGGAGAGAGAGGGGGAGGGGGATTTGGTCATGCGGTATTTGTTTGGGCACGTGTCAGTGACACATACAGCACAGGATTGTGGGGTGTTTAACTGAAGAGGAGAAAAAAATGTCAGCGGTGTGGTCGTTTTTCACGGTGTCGAAAGAAGATACTCGAAAAGCAGTATGCAACACCTGCAAAGTCGAGGTAATGCGAGGAGGATGCCGCGTCAAGTCATTCAACACTACAAATTTAATATCTCATTTGAAAAACCGCCATCCAGAAGTTCACAACCAATGGCAGAAAGCTAATGCTGCTAACGTTAGCCAGCAGGCAAAAACGAAAACAGCAGCAGCAGCAGCAGCTGGGAGCCCAATACAACAAGTACTCGACCAAACCAAGAAATTTGCCAAAGACAGTGCAAAAGCCAGGTCAATAACAAACAAGGTAATGGAAATGATTGCTCTTGACGACCAGCCGTTTTCCATAGTGGAGGACCAGGGATTTCGGTGGTTGATAGAGCATATTGAACCCCGCTACAGCCTGCCAAGTCGGCGCTACTTTTCCGACGTCTCCCTCCCTGCTTTGCATGAAGTTGTGGCCACGCATATCCACAAATTGTTGGACAATGTGACTGACATTAGCTTCACGACGGATATATGGAGTTCGAACGTAAGTCAGATGAGTATGTTGAGCCTCACTGCTCAGTGGATTGATGACAATTTTGAAATGAAAAGAGCTGTTTTGCATGCACAAGAGTTTGCAGGATCGCATACGGGGGCCGCCATCGCTAGCGCATTTGACTGCATGTTTGCTCAGTGGAAAATTAAAAAAGACAATGTGCATGTTGTGCTTCACGACAATGCACGAAATATGCAGAAGGCAATGGACGAGTGCGGCGTTAAAAGCCTGGGCTGCATGGCTCATATGCTGCAGCTAGCAGTGCATGATGGAGTGTTAAGCCAGCGAAGCGTCTCTGACTGTGTGGCTATTGGAAGGAAAATAGTCAGACATTTTCGCCACTCTCAACTCGCCACCTCCCGGCTGAGAGACATACAGCAAGAGTTAGGCATGAAAACCAAGATGCTACAACAAGATGTCGCAACCAGATGGAATAGTACTTTTTATATGATGAAAAGTCTACTGGAACAGAAGCGCGCGCTTGGTGTGTATGGAGCAGATCATGAGCTGCCTGCTTGTTTCAGCGCATATCAGTGGGGCCTCGTTGAAAACATGACCACGATTCTCACTCCATTTGAACAATTAACGGGGGAGATCAGCTCACATTTGGCTACTACTGCGGACGTGATTCCCTCTGTTGTGGCACTGAAACGTTTGCTGAGCAAGGCAGCTGACACAGACAGTGGGGTCCGCACAACAAAAAACACTCTACTGGAAGCTGTGAACGAGAGATTTGGAAGCACTTTCTCTGAGCCGCTTTACTACTTGGCAACGATCGTTGACCCTAGGTACAAACACCGTTATTTTGACACAGTCACCAAGCAAGCGGCGGTAAATATGCTCCAGAAGCAAGTGGACAAAATGACGCACAGCGACAGAGCTACGGAGACACCAGACACAGAAGAACCGCAAGAGAAGAAGATAAGAACAAGTGACGAGGGTGGAAAGTCGCTGCTTGACATGCATGATGAAATTCTGGAGGAAAACTCCATCATGGAACAGCAGGCAGGCCTGACAAGCCACACAAGTGTGCAGGTATAGTATTATCAGACCCTGTGTTTTATTAAAATAACAAATCCTTTGTGCAATGATTTTTACTTATTAATGTGCTGTACATTCTATAGAGTTACTAAAACAATAGATTTACTTACATGAAAAAACTAATTGTTATAAAAACATTATTTAGTAATGCTTCTCTGCCCTCTTGAGGTTGACCTTTAGCACTGGTCATCTGCTCAGAGCAAAGTTCATCAAAGCTCTTAAGGGGAGGAGGACAATGTTATGTCTATATTGCTGGTAATTTATCAGACATACATACTAATACACTTGTCTACATTAGGCTTGTTCGGTATACCGGTACTAAATTGGTACCAGGGTACTGGTGCATTTAAAATGGTACTATACAGCGCTTGGATGAGACCGGTACTTGTTTTTTTTTTTTTTTTTTACGCCACCGTGTGACGTCACCGCATTGTAATTTGAGCCAAGGCAAGCAAGCCGGGGCAAGCAGGCGAGCGAGTGAGCGAGCAGCGTGGAGCTGGAGCAGCAAGCGGAGCAGGAGTCTGGCGACAGAGAGAGATATTGGCCAAGAATCTCAACAAGACAAAAAGCCTGAGAGACTCTACACCAGAATCAACCACCTAATAGTAGGCAAGGGAGGGAGTAGGGAGAAGGGGACATAATGTTAAGAGAAAAGCAAGAGATTTTGCTGCTACAGTTGCTAAGCTTATTCATTCATTCATTCATTCATCTTCTAACCGCTTCATCCTCTTGAGGGTGGCGGGGGGGCTGGAGCCTATCCCAGCTGACATCGGACAAGAGGCAGGGTGCACCCTGGACAGGTCGCCAGACTATCGCAGGGCTGACACATAGAGACAGACAACCATTCACACTCACATTCACACCTATGGACAATTTAGAGTTACCAATTAACCTTTGCTAAGCTTATTTTAATTTCAATTCATTTTATTTGTTCTCATTGTTCTAACTTAATAATTTTTATTTATTCACACTGACTGTTCTAAAATTGTTTTTTGAGTGCAATAAGAAAATGTTAGTATTTTGAATCGTATTGTATTACACACTGTTCTAAAATTGTTTTGAGTGCAATAAGAAAATATTAGTGTTTTGAATCGTATTTTATTTTTTATTTTATTTATTTTAAAATTGTGTTGTCTGTGCATTAGAAAAGCCTGTCTTTGTGGTATTTTTTTTTTATTTACTGATGCATACTGTTATAGTTCTAAGATTTTCTATTAAAATAAAGTCAATAATGACATTTTTTGTGTTCTCTTTTTATTTGGAAAAGTATCGAAAAGTATCGAAGTACATGTTGGTACCGGTACCGATGCCAAAATGTTGGTATCGTGACAACACTAGTCTACATTACTGTAGGTGCATGGCTATCTGATTGAGTCCCCCATCCCCAGAAATGAGAGCCCACTGCAGTATTGGAAAAGCAACATGTCTTGCTTTCCTGCCTTGGCCAAAGCAGCATGCAAGTACCTTTCAGCTCCATGTACAAGTGTGGACAGCGAACGTCTCTTCTCTGCTGCATCACATATTGTTGATGAAAAGAGAAACAGGATCCAGTGCGAGAAAGCAGAAATGCTTCTCTTTGTCAAAAAAAACCTGCCTTTGCTGATGAAGCAGGCCTGGACAATAACCTACAGTGTCAGGTGGAAACACTATTTTAGTGTTTGGGACATTTACTTTGAGTACATTGTGGCTGCTTTAAGTTGGAAAATGTACAAAGACTACTATGTCTTTTGAGTTACAGTTATGTCACAGTTCTAAAATTCTGATTGAATATTTTTATAGATGGGACTTGAAATTGACTTGCACTGATTTGCACTTGTATAGTGTTTTTTATGTTTGCTTGGTGGAAACATTGTTTCAGTGTTGGGGCATTTACTTGAAAATTACAGTGCAAGTTGGAAAAATGTACACTGACAGTCAGGACATGTTTTTGATATTTTTGATTTAGCCTTTTTCACAGATTTGAGTTTAAATGGAGTGGGCTTGAGCTTAAAACATGTTTTGCAATTTAATAAATGCCTGGTTGCCATGAATACTGGCAAGTTTTATAAGGTAACTTTGTCAGGATATTATTTTGATTTATGATCCTTGTTGTAATTTCTGATCCAAGCCTTCTCACAGGAGTTTTGTAAGTTGAGGGAGTCAAACTGTACTTTAATTTAGTTACACAGTTGCTACAAGTAGTAAAGGTTGCTGAAAAGTAACACTGTTGGTTACTTGTGTTTTATGGTAGCCTGATAAACTTGTTATGTGGAAGTAAAACACGTTTTGAAAATAAATGAAGAGATTCAAAAATTCAGTTTGCGTGATTCTCAGTCTGTACAGATTTTTATCATCTCTGAAACTTAAAAAAAAAAAAAAACATGTATCAATATCGGTAAATATCGGCTATCGGCCATAACAGCAATATTAATATCGGATATTGGTATCAGCCAAAATTTCCATATTGGTGCATCCCTACTTAGCACCACTAAATCTTGTTAATGAACATGTTTATTCATACCAAAAATAAAGTGTACAAACAACAACGTGTGGCTTTTATTCATCTCCTGTGAGTCCCAGTTTTAGGAAGAGCGATGCTAAATTGCTGGAGACCCTGTTTAAAGACCTCTGACTAGTTGACATTGGCATGTTTGAGTTTACAAATGTTAACTGGTAAATAATAACTTATTTCAAAGTAAAGTAAACACCTTGATATTTTCTGATCTTTGCTGGAGATGAACCAAGGGCCAGATTTACTGTCAAACCCGTCAAATTCTGCTCATCAGAAGCCTTTTCAAATTCAGTAACAGACCAATATGTCAGATACTGGCTTCTTTGTACATTGTGATGCCCCAGCTGATATTCATAATATCCATAAAGGGGATGGTTGTATCCCTGGGAAACATGGGGATGGGACATGCAGTTCTTTGTAAGAATAAAGGTACAGAACTCAATAGTTTGTTTGCTCACTGCCCTCTTTCAGGCTCATTTAGAAAAGCCTACGTGTGACAGCATCCTAAGCCTAAAAGCAAGATAAGAAGCTTATCCTCCAAATGATACCTTATAGCATGATGGAGGTCGTGGGGGCTTTTGTTATTAAAAGTGATTTTAAGGCCATGGGCCAACCAAAGTGCATGTGTGGTTTAGTCAGATGTACAAGAATCCTGCTGGGAATACTGTAGCTGTGGCGAGACATCCTGAATGTTGTCATGTTAACTTCAATATAACAGGACTTTCAGCAACATGAACACAAACAACCATCCCTCAGTCCTTTAGGTTGTATTAAACACATATTGTACCTTTCAAGCTCACATGGGAGCTGCTCTCGAGTTCGCCTTCATGCTCAGTCAGCCCACCCACTCTCACTTAACAGCAGAAGATATGTCAACAGAAATAAATCACTGAAGCACTGCTAAGGTTAGCAGATGTGAACATTAGTTAACAGTCTGTATAATTATGTTATCTCAGCCAGCCATTGTATTCCCCCTGGTCCCTTGGGACTGCGTTGAGGCTGAGCCTTTTTTCCCTTCATCATCACAAGCCAACACAATGCAATTACCAGAGCACAAGATGTAGCCTCCTGATTATTGACAAATAGATTGATATGTCGTGTGTCTTTCTTAGCAGGATAGAATATATGCCACAATTAAGTGTTCAATCTATTCCACACTGCTTAGCATTCATTAAATCAAAATCAAAACCCTCAGCACTGTTTGAATAAGGAACGAGACAGAGTAGCAGCTGAAAAATCTCCACAGAGCGAAGCATCTGTGTTAAGCCTGGGAATTAATATTCCCAGACAACAGGTACCAAAAAAGTTACTTTTTAATTAGCCTGGCTAATGAAATATTACAGACGAGGAAATATCTTTATGCGACTCTGCCGTTTCTTTATTACATGGCACAGTCTCCCCCATACCTGCCATTAATCAGGCAAATCAATTACTTTGTCAGGTTCTGCAGAGTCAGGAAAGTGTATTATATTCATATCTACACAGAGTGCAGACACAGTCTGGGAGAACATCCAGGAACACGGTGAGAGAGACAGAGTGTGTGAGAGAGAGATGAAAAGACAAAGAAAAGAACAAAGGCAGAGACGGCCTGGTTCTGTTGGCCTCACAAGAATGTTATCCCTTTTTCTCTCAGGGCTATTTGATGTAGAGTAAAGCTTAATATAGCATATAGTATCACCACTATAAAGACTACAGCTACATTTGGAAAAATGACTGTATAGATCTCTGCTTGATAAAGGATGTATTTCAGTTCATCTCTCATAGAGCTGAGCAGACAGCCTATTGGTAATTGGCTCAATGGCGAGTACTCATACCCTCATGGTCATCCTGTGGAGGACATTTCAAATAGTCCTGTAAAACATCACCCAGCATACTATAAAACATTCTCAGTGGAAACATGAAACATCCACTTACTAAATGGCTGGAACAAACAGCAGAAATAAAAGAAAAATGAAACACAATCGCTCTTATCTTCAATGGTCTCACATTGGCCTGATCTTTATCTCGAGTAGACCACAGAGCATTATTGTGGGGGTAGGGGGTGGAGGGGGCAGACCAGTCCTCAGTAACCACTCAAAGGGCTCGGTGCACCGGCCACAGCCCTCCCTCTGGCTTTCCCATGCATGCCTGGCTGCTTGATTTAGCTCAAAGCACTTATGTTCATGGGAGCGCGCTCACAGGATAAAGCAAGCTGAGCAGCGCCAAGGAAATGACAGCTTTTACAGTTTGGGGAAAAAAAAAAATAAAAAAAAAAACTGCTGGAAAATGCACTACAGGCCTGACATACAGTACACTGGCAGGGAATAGGGGTTTTGCAGCTTTTTTACAACCAATATCCTGTGGGTTGTGCCTCTGCGTCTGCGGGGAAGTGGAATCGGAGATGTTTTAAGGAGCTGTCACTCTCTTGCGTTTGCACATCCGAGGCTGCCCTCCAGCGCTGCTCCCTCTCTGTGGCAGGGACGTCCCCTGGGAGGATGGGCTGTGCGACCGGAGTACGTCAGGGCTCTGTGACCCTTATGACAGTCCATTCTGCCCCCCTCCACCTGTCTGTCAAGCTCCCCTCAGGTCACCGCTAAACAGAGATGACAGCTTTCACCACCAGTGAGAGGCTGGAAGAGCTACGATGTGTCAGCCGGGGATAAACTTGCCTCCGCTACAGTTAGGTGTTATCAAATTATCAAAGTAATTGCATGCAGCTGATGATGTCAGTGCTTTGTGTCTGAGCATAACTAATGGCTTGTCAGAGGACTGATTCCCCTCATACATCAGCCGGGAGAGAAAGCACTTTGCAGTGGTGACACCCTGTCTTGGTGAAATCTGTGCCACCTGTCACCTGTCAGACACCCATCGCACGGAGAAGTCACAGATAGCGTGTGTGCTGTGTGAGTCTGAGAGTGTGTGAGGGGAGAGGAAACTGTGGGAAGTGGCAGCTAAAAGGCAGGCCTAGGAGACTGTGTGACTGAGAGGAGAAACAGCAGAAACAAGTGATTATCATGGCACTGCTGCAGGTACACAAAAGGTCCTCAGTGTGGAACCAAGCAAGGGCAGCTTCTTTTGCTTCAGAAAGCAGCACTTTAACAGAGATAGATAAGAGTGAGAAAGAAGTGAAGATAAGTGGGAAACGCTGTATGCCAACACTGATATCTACACTTCAAGTCCACGGCTTTAGAAAGAGGATGAATAAGGTTTGCAGACAGAAAAAAAGGTGAAAGAACAGGTGAGTAAGGCTATTAATGTATGAAAAACAAAGTGTGAGTAAGCAGGACACATAGAACAAATCCTATGTCTGAGAAGCGTTCAGTGCCTCAACAGACACCTGACATTTCATGGGCAAAGAAACTAATGAGATCAGTAACAGATAAAAGAGCAAGGCATCTCTGGGTCGCCACAACCGCCAGACACTTTACGACACTGGTGATTTAATTTGCCATGTCATATTTTCTGTCTGTCAGTCAACACTGTTGACAAAACAACGGTCAGAGGAGCGGAAAAAGGTTGAGGAAAAGGTTTTCTTTGAGGTAGTGGCAGAGAGAAACATGACATGGACCCTCACTTCGCTTACAGCACTGACAGAGACGAGCCCATGGACTCAGGGGAAGAAGAGTACACATACAGTGAATGACATTTTTACAAGAACAGATAAAAACAAGATACGCCCGACACACTGGTCTTTGCTCACACAGCCAAACACAAGCTGTCTCAATTGAAGCACCAATGTCTTACACATAAAGTCTCCCTGATCCAATTGAGTTATGGTTACACCTCTTCTACAAGACGTAGCAGCAACTCAGCCAAATTGCTCCAACATGGCTCCCAGTCAAGTACAAGTGTAAGATTCTAAAACCATGTTATTATTTTGGTTGCAATGATGAAGCATGAAATCCAAAACTGAATCATCAAGATCAATTCATTAACTGTCTGATTTTTAGCCACCTTAGTGGAATGGCTGTCGGGCTCAGCGATGGATTTACATGAATTTCGTACAGACATTCATGATCCACAGAGGATGAATCACACCAACTTTGGTGACCCTGGACTTTTTCTCCAGTGCCACTGGTGGGTTGCCATTTTTGGGTTGTCATGGAATATCTCAAAAACTACTGGAGTGATGGCCGTGGAGTTTGGTAAACACAATCATGTTCTCCACAGGATGAATTTAAATAACTCTGGTGATCCCAACTTTTCATCTAACAACATGAGGCTGTATAAAGGTATATACTTTGTAATGGTAGAAATGTGTCCACATGTAGAGATTTGGCATTACTATTTCTACCACAGAGGCTATTCAGGACAGGTTACATGGTGATTAAGGTCTGCAGTAGGGCTGCGACGAGACTAATCGACTATTAAAATAATCATAGAAAAGTACTATAAAAGTCCCCCAAAATACTCTTATTGCAGCTTGTTACGTTCAAATATTGGCAGCTTTACACACTCTCCCATGACGGTGAACTAAAACCCTTTGGCGTGAGTACGAAACAAGACATTAGATGACATAATTTGGGGGTTTGGGAGAGACAGACCGACATTTTTCAACAAACATTTTTCGATAAAATGATTAGTAGACTAATCGAAGAAATAATCAACAGATTAGTCGACAATGAACATAATCGTTAGTTGCAGCCATAGTCTGGAATCTCGTGCAATTTCGTCATTCTTGCATGATCTCTTGATCTTGTGACCCTTGGGATCCCACGAACTCATGAACCCAGCTGCTTCACAAGGTAACATAATTTAGGCAGAACTAAAGAACGAGAGTGAGGTTGTAAATACAGACACCTGGGACATGAAGTCATTGCTCTCAGGACTTTCAAAGCTTTCATTTTGAAGGCATGTTTGTTTTAATTTTTGAGTATTTTGTTCCTAACTCAAGTGTTCACTGTGTTCAGTGTTCTCATGAGGCTGTTGGTTTTTTGTTTGTTTAGAATTCCCAAATGAAAGACGAAAAAAATCAAATGCAATGAAGCACAATGTGGATGTAATGTAACGATTTTTCAATAGAATTTGCAGAATAATTAACGTATCATCTATTCTATCTACTCAAAACTTTAACATGTCCAGTACTTAGGTAGAAGCCAAACCAGTGTTGAGTAAGTTACTCTCAAAATATATTACATGTTACTAGTTACCTTCATTTAAATGTAATAAGTTACTTTACAATATTCCTCTCTATGTAGTCAGTTACCTGTAACACTACTTTGCGTTAATCTCACCAAAATGACCTCAGAAGAAATAATGTTCATTATAAATGGATGCGATTCATGTTGTTTGACAGCAGGTGATCAAAGCACAGAAGCTCCAGTTTATTACAGTTCATTTTAAATACAGTGCTGCACGTCTGACCCATTCATGCATTCGCATATAGTGGTGAAATGAAAACAATAAACAGATTATTTCAGATGGTAACGCGTTACATGACATTGTAAATGTATTATTACCTTAAATCCTGCTGGTAACGAGTTATAATACTTCATTACTGCTAAAAAGTAATATATTAATTAATCTATAGTAATGTATTTCCCCAACACTGTGCAAACTGATGACATTCCCATCAGCCTCAGCGGTATTTTGTGCTTAGTGCTAATTAACAAATGTTAAAATGCTAGCACGCTAAACTATGGTGAACATGGTGAACATTATACCAGTGAAACATCAGCGTGTTGTGTTGCCATTGTGAGCATGTTGCTGACATTGCCATTTTGTTCAAAGCACAGTTGTCTCCCAGACTCTTGTCACCTTGACTTGCATTTAATTTGTTTTGCTGTGTTTGATCTCACCATGACTGCAGCCGGTCCCCACTCTGCTAAAAGCCAAGGACACAGTGACACATAGAAATGTCTATGAGTTGTTTGGATCAAGTCACACCATACAGGCATTACGATGGGAACAAGACTGCATGATGTCCATGATGAGGACTGAGGAGACAACATCATTTGCATTACCCTGCAGGTAATTCAAACAAAAGAAAATCTGACACAGAGTTTTCCTCGACCCCGTCACTTCAATGACAGAACACTAAATTCATTTGTAACTAAGCACAGAGAAAATAAAATATCCACTAAGTGTTTTGTACGCAGCCAGGCGTTTGCTGTCGTGGTATTGTAGACAGATGAATGATGGAGCCTTTCAAGCAGCACACACACAGACAGTACGAGGCTTTCGTGTGAAGATCAAAGCCAGTGAAGGGACTATGAAGGCAGTGAGCACTGGAGAGGAGACAAATGTGATGTAGGAGGTTCTTGGAACACAAAACACTTGAAAGCCCAGTCGCTCAAAGTGTTTCAAGGAGGAAGAAGGAAGACGAAACATTGTCCCTGCATGTCAGACATAACAGGATGCGCAGTGGTAGCTGGAAACACACACACACACACACACACACACACACACACACACACACACACTCTCCCTGTCGTCTCTGTCCCAGGCTAAGCGCTGCAGTTTTGCAGTGCCTGGCACATTGAGTCCCCCCACTTGTGTGTGTTTGAGTGCACACAGCTGTACACAATAAGGTTGAGTGAAACAATGGGTCTGACAAAAAGCACACACGCCTCATCTGCTCTCACACACACACACACACACACACACACACACACACACACACACACTAAAGCAGATCTGTGTGAATTCCTCCAAAGCGCCACAGAGGCCTGGGAGCAGTCCAAAGATACAGAGGAGAGACAGACAGGCAGAGAGAACGCGTCCAGTCCAACTGTTCAAATCACATTCAGAGATGGTTCAAGGACACATGACCAGGACAGTCTCAGCGCAAATGTGTCTTTGACTGCTCCGAGGAACTGCCCAGTCACCAGTGGCTCAGCAAGCAGATGTATTTTTCATCAGTCGAGACAGCAAAAACAATTCTCTATCATCAGTCTTTAAATAAATAATATTAAATGCGGGATTTTGTTGTCACGGACTCAAAACTTTCTCACCTTTTCAGCTGATTCTCAAGCTCAAAGTCCAGAGCAGAGTTCAGTATGAGGTCACTGTGTACACCTGACACAACTTTTAAAAGCATGTTAACTGCTGGATGTGGACACAAACTGGATATTACAGGTGCAGCAGTACTATCAATACAGATGTCATTCGCACTTAGTATTACTTAGTATTTCCATCCACTTCTTTTATTGATTCTTTACAATCAATAAAAAAGTCAAAGCACTCAGTTTGCATGAGCAATAAATGAATACAGTGCTGATACAGCTGGAGACAGAAGTATGCTGCATTACAAGCTGCTTGTTTTCCTGTGAATCCCTCATGCAGACATAGAAAACCTGAATCTAGCACATGAATGTACATAGAGGTAATGAAACTAGGTGTGTAACGATCCAACGATCTGGATTGATATACCGATTCAATAATCAACGATCAAATATCATCGATGAAAAGTGAAAACATTGATTTATATCGTCATCTTTAGGATACACATTTTATTTTTAAAGTCTGTGTAACTGTCCAAACAGCAGCAGCAGCCAAGAGAAAGACGATGAGGATGTTATTTACTCTGGAATAAATCAGCAGCGTGGAGATATTTTGGATTTCGGAGAAAATACAGGACAACAGCCAGAGCATATGGCATATGTAAACAATGACGTTACCAGATAAAACACAAGGTACGTGCCTGGACGAGCGTCTCATTCCACTAACTTCTTGCTTTAGCAACATTAGCTGCTCTGTTTCAACAATGTTCGACTGAAAAATGAGCATGCAGACTGAAATTAAACTGTCTGGAGATTCAGCAACTTAAACAACCGATGAGTAAGAAAAATAATAATGTTACATGTAATTTGTTAAGCTATAAGTAGAGGAAAAAAGTCTGCCAGCCTGGCTTATCTATGTAATGAAAACATGCTAAAGCTAATAATGGGTCAGGAACAAAAAACTACTGACATGTCTATAAACCTTGACGTTATTACTGAGCTGAATTTGATACTTATGTTAAATGATGTTGAAGGTAATCCATGTTTTATGGCTGTTGGAAGAAGTTTGCCTTCAGGGCGTTAAGGCAGATACCCCTGAAGTTTTAGGGAACAGATGATGGTTTCAGTTAAAATGAAAACCTTTTTTTAGAGAGCTCTTTCTGACATAAAGCCCTGAAGGCTAACTTATCCCATGTGCTGTTTTATGTGTGTTAGTTGAGTCAGTTTAAAGTGAACCTAACTGCACATATTATTTATGTGTTGTTTTATGATCTTTTATGGCCAAAAGCAAAAAAAGAAAGGGGTGGCAGCGTCTTCTGTAACTGTTTGTGTTAAATGGGCTCATAATATCATAAAATCGTATCATGGCAGACTTTCAATGTCGACAAATATCTTATAGATGTTGTATGATATTGTATCGTGATGAAACTGGTCATCTAAACTCCTAGTAAATGCACTGAACGGCTATTTGTGTAAACCATAAATAGTATTGAAATCTTATGGATCATAATTTTCATATTTAATTCAGCCAAATGCATGTTTTCGTATAAGTGGCACACAAATTCATGTAAATGTTCATTTAAGCAATGTGTCCTCTATAAAAACTTTTTCACTGCGGTCACAAAACTCTTTGCTCTCTGGCTTGCTGCACACAAGAGAGGTACACATCTGTATTAATGGAGTTGTGTAGCAGCACCATATATTATATTCATGAAATCAAGCTTGACACAAAACAATCATTTTTGTATTAATGTTGTCTATTGGTTTCTGATTCAGCTCTGGAAGTCACAATGTTGCCATGGAAATGGAAATATTTTTAGTGACAAGAGAAGGTGTGCTGTCATGCTGATTTGATCACGTTCTAAATTTCTAGATAACCAATCAGATCAGCCTGATCGGATCGAATTGTATGTTCCACAATACACTACTCAAGATGAAACGGATGCCTAATGAGCCCCCAGATGCTGAGCATTAACCGACACAGGAGAGCCAGCTCCTTGGGTCAAGACTCAGCTGTCCACTTACATCTACAGGAGAAGGGACACTCCTTTGAGGACAGCAATGTGCACATCTTGGCCAGGGAGGAAAGATGGTTTGAAAGAGGAGTAAAAGAAGTCGAGCTGGAACGACCATCGTTAAACAGAGGGGGTGGCTTACGACACTACTTATCCTCCACCTACAGTGCAGTCTTGGGACCCCTCCCCAGACGACTTCACACCCATTCACCCCAGGTCCCACCTGACCCTAACGACTCACATGGTGGCCAGGTGGGTCAACGACCCCTATGACTCTCCAAGGGTTCCCACCCACACAGGGTTTATAGCCTGCAACTTTGTACCAGTCATTTAGAACTGAAGAAGCTTCTTGGATGAGAGGCGAAACATCTTCAAGAAACGCAAGCAAATCCAGTTGCCTACGATATAGCATTTATGATTACCATGACATGGATGACTGAGAATCTTCACCTACACGATACCAATGACGTGTCGATATTATCTTGCATACCTAATTTATACCCATGGCAACCCATGTTTACACCTAATCTGCATGTGTTTGGACTGTGGGAAGACACCAGAGCTCCCAGAGGAGAAGAGAGCACAAACAGAGAGAACATGCAAACTACACACAGGAGGTTAGAGGACCCTGTTTACAGGCGCCGACGGTAAACAGGGTCCTTTAGTGGAGGACAGATCAGAATCTACCTCTTAGAGGAACCTCAAAGAGCTGATGATTACGTTACAGATCAGAGCATCGCTTTAAGTGATTAAAAGAAAGACTGAAACTACAAAAGGTTCACACTGCAAGTGCTTCTTTTGTTTTCTCATTTTCCCCTTTTGCATTATTGATCTTTTTTCTGCTTCTCAGCTGTTTTTCTGCTCTGAATATTCTTTTACATAAAAAGCAACAATAAGCTTCAGTTATTCAGTAAGAAAACAAGCCAGCTACCAAAAACTAAAGGCTTTTCGGTCTTTCAAAAGCTTGTGTTCTTTTTGAAGAACTAATGTTGATACAGAGTATCAATGCATTTGAATAATACTTCATTGCCAAAAGCGTATTTCCTGCACAAAGAGAAAATGGCCTTATAAGCTGGCGGAGAGTGGGAATTTAACAAGTATATGGATTGGGGAGCAGGAACGCTAAGCTTGGCTGACAGACAGATTGAAAACAGAGGGAGAAATCAATCAGTGAATGTGCAGGCTCAACAATGCATCAATGATTTTACTAAGGGCAGACAAGAGCGAAAAATGAACCAGAGAGAAGGAAAAGAGACAGATACAGAGGAGAGGCAGAGAGGAAGAGATATAGCCAGCAGCTATGTCCATCTGTAATAATTTCCCCTCTGCCCTGTGATGGACTGATCGATGTCTTAAGGGTGGATTAACTGGAGAATCCCCATCATCTGAACCCATTCAAACACGATGGCAGCCACAGAAAGCACTCACAAAAGGAAGTGGGTGGGAACAGCGACACAGGCCATGTCTCTGCTTTCGGCTCGATCTAGCTCATTACCTGTGTTTGTCTTGGAACGGAGTGCAATTTACATCCAGCCAGGCCTGTAAAATCTCTTGAACCTGAACAGTGGAGAGCTCACCCACCAGAGACGACAGAAACAAACACAAAAGAGGACATTTTAATGGGAAGGATTCACATCGGCAGCAGCTCTCAGAGGGACGAATCGGCAGAACAAACACACACTTCTCTCAGCGGCGTGGTATTTATTTTTAGTCTCCATGCACTCAGTAGGTTGTGACCTTTGATGAGGGATGATGATACTCTGTATGCTGATGGGTTCTAAAGAAAGTGTGAACGCACATCAATAAAACAACAACAACAACAACAACAACACACTCTTGCAAGAATAAAATAAGAAGCAGCCAAACGTAAGGCTGCTTTCAGACCTAGAGTTGTCTTGCTTTGGTCCGAATCAGGGACTAATTTTGTTACAAAGTTGTATAATTGCCTAGAGTTGGTTCGTGTTCTCACAGCAGCATTTACAAGCGGACCAGATAAAATGCCTTGTGAGAGAAAGCTGCTCTTGATTGGTCAGAATTTCCATGTGGGAAAAATCCAGGAAGTAAACAAAACATTGAAGAAGAGTACACTTGCAAGATGAATGTGACACTTTTTCTAATGTCACAATGGAGGGACAACTACGCAGGTTGATTTTAGCGCTGTTCATCGTGGACTATATTGCTGTCATTGCTCATTTTAGTCAAACCATACAGTTTGAAAACAAGGCGCGGCTCCAACTAGAAAACAATGTTTTGATGCATTGGATATGCTGAATGTGCATATTAAGGCAGTACAGGAGGAGGCGCAGCAAAGAGGCACAAGCTGGAATCTAACCCACAGCCGCTGTGGCAAGGACAATGCCTTTGTACATGGGACGCCCACTCTAACCACTGAGCAACTGGTTGCTCCTTTTTTCGTTTTTAATACAATAAATACATAAATACAGAAGAAGTCAAGTGAGCAAACATGGAAAAAGCAAGCCAATATGTTGACGACAGACAATTGTTTGTCATAATGTATCACATCGATGAAGAAAAGGTGTCAGACCTTGTGATAGCCATGTTTGAGTTGAGACAACATTGCCCTGTCAAAATCTGTGCGCTATGCAGCCAAGCACATAGTACTGATTGTAAGTGTACGAATGCAAGTACCCGATTTAAGACACAGCATCAGATGAACAGGTCATCGTAGTCTGCAGCAGCCAACTAACTTAAATCCAGAGGTAGAAAATCTAAAGTCACATAAACACACTGCTTTAAGTGTCTCCATTTGGTGTCATGTTAAAAATCACTGCAATCCATCCTTTTTATTTGATTTAATTGCGGCCGCTCTGTGGCTTCAGCTCTGCCTACATGTCTTCAGACTGAATTACAGTCAATAAGAGCATTGTGTTTTTTATCAGCTGCTATGTTTTCTGACATTTTTACATGAAAGAGTCAGCAAGGTTTTTTCCTCCTAAAGTAAACCACCACAGAGTCCCGTCTTTGAAGTGTGCTTATCCTGTTCCCTTGGACTCTGGGAAGCCTTTCTCTCTGACTGTTTACCACTGCTTTGTTGAGTAGTAATGAGAAGAGGATCTCTAATCTGTGATGCCACACTAATGAACCACTCCACAGAGATTTGATTGGAATAGATAGAAAGAGTTACAACTCCCACACACGCAGGGCATACAAAGACATCTCCTAGTTTGCAAATCAAGGTGCTGGTCTAATATAACAGTCATTTCATTTATGATAATCCCTCATTATCAGGGTTTTATTTGCACAAGTGGGGGAAACAAAAATGAAAATAATACAAGTACATGCGTGATAAAAAAAGAAAACATGATTTGATTAAACAGCAGCAGAGGTGTCACTTGTAACTGTTAAATAACTCCCTGGGCACCAGTGGGTGTGGTTTATTGCTGTTAATAATATCATATTAAATGTTTGGATTTTGATTTTGTAGCTTGTTGTGTTTACAAATAGATATTGGGCTGTCCAAGGCCATAAGAATACCAGATGTGAATTCTCTAATTACGCTATATTGCCCTTTTAATTCAACTAATCAGTTGTGCAGCAATCCCTTCTCATTATCTGGGCTCAGTCCCTGATGAAGACAAATGGAAGGCCCTCCTGCAAATCCAGACAGTCGTGTCCCATCAGCCTGCAGCAGAGAGCCGTCTGCCAAGGTAAACACAAACACTCGCCACCACAGAACAATGTCTGCCAGCCAGTGGGGCTGTGCTAGCTCGCTACATTTGACAAAAACACACCAACACAAGAAGCAGCAATGAAGCACGAGCGAGGCTTATACAATAGTTTGAAGCAATATTCATAAAGAGCCTGTTTGGTTAGTTAACAGACGATAGCTAGCTGTAAAAATGAGTCATTCCCGTGATTATGTAAGGCATATATTCTAAATTATCATCATACATTTACATCTCAGGTTGTATTAATATGAACAATGCTATTCTCCTCTCATTCAGCAGCAAAGCTTCACTGTCTGTAGAACTGTGTTCAACCTTTCAACACACAAGCTCTGCAGGAAATGAACAGATTCCTGCTTACAAGCTGATCGCTATTCACAGTACGAACACATGGTCAGGTTCACATGTTGTGCAGATGTTAACTTCTCTCACACAACATTATAATAACAGTTATCCAAACTGTTTTGAACTAATATCAGAGACAGATTTGAAGCCCAGTTTGACAAAATGATGCTGTTAGCAGTGATGGATGACTACAGATGTCACAGCAGCTTTTCTTTTGGCACTTTGTTTATAAAGTTATTCTGCACCGATGAAGGCTGATGTATCAACTACTAATTATTCTTCAGTGACAAATTATTTGGTGGGAACTTATGTTGTGAAATGCTGACATTTAAAGAACAGCGTGTAGGATTTAGAGGGATTTAGTGGAATCTAGCAGTGAGGACTGCAGATTGCAACCAGATGAAACTTCTCCTGGTTAGAATTCCTTCAGTGTTCTTGTTCAGGAGGTTTTTACCAGGAGCTGAATTATCCACACAGGTCTCAACCTCTCCAAAGCGAACAATAAATCACTTAATAAAGCTATTTTTTTTAATCACAAATCAGTATTTGGCACATTTCAGACAGGACGCTCACCCGACACCTGCTAATGTGTGTCCACCTTATTCCTGATCCAGACGTTCAGGAGGTTACTATCGGGAGCCAAATTATCTGTAAGCATCTCTTCCTCTCCAAAACTATCAGACCCACTGATTTAAACCATAAAAACACTGAATAAAGATGTTTCCTGTTACAAATCAGTGTTTATCTGTCACTGTTTGGCATGTTAGCCTAGCACCTGCTAATGTGTACTCAGCTTTTTTCCTGATAACTTCAGAACCAGATGTTCAGGAGATTTTTACCAGGAGACAAATTATATACAGAGATCCCTTTTCCTCCAAAACACACAGACCTGGTGATTTAAACTGGTAATAACACTGAATAAAGTAGTTTCTCATTACAAATCAGAGTTTCTCTTTAGTGGTTTGGCACATCACAGACAGGCGGCTTGCCCAGCACCTCCTAATGTGTGCTGACCATTTTTCTCTGATAACTTAATGTGTGCGCACCTTATTTCTGATCCAGATGTTCAGGTTTTTAACTTGAGCAACATTGTGAGCTAAGGTTGCTTCCTCTCCAAAATGAACAGACCTGGTGATTTAAACCATAAAAACAGACTGACGCTGTTTGGCATGTAAGAGATGGCACCTGCTAATGTGTGCTCACCTTTTTTTCCTGATAAGTTATCCACAGAGGTCTCTTCCTCTCCGAAACAAACAGACCCGCTGATTTAAACAAGTAAAAAACTGAATAAAGCAATGTTTTTTAGAAATCCATTTTTCCAATGCCCTCATCACAAAGCGGCTGCTAACTACAGTTACCAAAGCAGTTAACCCTAACTAGAGCCGGCGTTTGGTTTGTCCATTCTGGGCTGCTGCAGAAGAATGGCAGCGCAACATGGCGATCTCCATAGATGAGGACCAGCTTCCTGTGCAAATATAAACAGCTTTTACATTATACACTTAAGAAAAAATACTTATTATATCATATTCCTTTTCTGACAATATGTCCCCCTAAATCCCACACACTGGACCTTTAACTCTGGTCATCATTTGACTCACTTATCAGCTCTAAAGTATGAGTTACAGCCTGGATATTATGTGCTGCTTTCAGACACAAGATGATAATTTGGCAGATCACAGAATATGTATGTTACTTGTCAACTATGTGCATGATGCCAGCACAGCACACTACAATAGAGCCATTCAAGTGTCAGCTGACCCGACACAGAAAAAGACAAGGCACAAAGTGCAAATAAAACAAGTTAACAAAAATATAGTGCCTTTGCCTCCTCCGCCCCGCTGCTCCACTATCATTATCACCCCATATTTTCTATGACTTGTCTCCGTGTGTCTCTATCATTGTTATCTGAGCAGATCTCAAACACAGTTCTCTCCCCACAATAAAGCTGTCAGCTGAGCAACTGGCAGCCTGATTGATTTTCACACTGCAAAAGTCGTCATCTGGCGATCCCTCCCACATCGTTTTACAGCGCTGCTTACGTCCAAAATTTCAGATTAGGACCAGAGCAGCTTTTATTTGATGCTGAGTGCAATTTAAAGATACAAATACAGACAAATCAGCTTTAAATGAGCTAAAATGATTCGATGAAATTTGATCTGAGGTTAGTGAGAGCTTACAAAGTACCGTGGTGCATCATTACATTACTGCGTTTACCCAGTAGGACACCTCTAAAACACAGCACTCTGCGGGCCTTTATCTTGTATCCTTACAGCAATGTATACTGGTCTGCCATAAACAGCACCAATGCATCATTAACTGAATGTATTGTATAGCCCATGTGCATTGTTACAGCGTCTAGGGGCCCAGTGGTATAAAGTGCATTATTTATGCTTTCCTGCTCTTTGTGGCTCTATGTATCCAAGATGAATGAAAAGGAAGATGAAACGCTCTGTTGTGACTGCCAGGGGTGAAGGGCTCAGGAATGAAAAATCTACCCACCCTGGCCCTGTTTCCCCTCAAACACACACACACAAACACAGAAACACACACGTGCACAAAAGCAAGCAAGCTCCTTCCCTTCATGCCCCCATCCCCGCCTCTTCCCCAATCCCTCCTAGCCTATTTGAAGGTGACATGTAGGAGGAGATGGATGTGTGGTTTGCAGCCATTAAAATGTCCCCATGAGGCGAAAGAGCTGTTTGTGTCTTTAGAAGAGTTACAGAGCCCAGGGTGAGACAGAAACAGGAGACTCACGCCGCTGAGCTGTTTTCATCATAACAGGACGACCCCTTGTCACCAATGAGAGGGAACACAGCTGCCATATGAAATGCATTCGGTGCATGTAGGAAAAAAGAAAAGGTACGGCAGCTTGATGGCAACTTCAGCTGGCAGGCCCTCTTCCAAAAACAGTCATTAAAACGGAGTGCCCAGGCTGAGTCAGTCTGGGAAGTGAATTTGGTTTTCCGACACTTGCTGTGGACTACAGGAAGAAGCTTTATTCAATACCGTCGCTAACATTTGTCACAATAGGTCTCCTAGTCTGTTAAAATGATGAAAGGGAAATTGAAATTTCACTGTAATTTAATTCATCTGAAAATAACTAGAGGGATCAGGGATTCTGATCACACACCAGTCCTCATAGTTTCAGATATAAAATCTATGTAGTGCTACCTCATTGCATGGGACTTATTAAGGTCCTTTTTATGTAAATGAACATAAGTGTGACACTTTTAGACGTGCTTTTACTTCTACACATTGTTCTGTACAGTTTATAAAATTGCATTAAGATAGATCAAACTGATGACACACCATTACAATAGCTCTGTGTAATACCTGTAACACACATATGCCATTTCCTTTTCCAACATGGAAGAGGCTCTGTTCCAATACCCGCACCTAACTTTGAACCATCGGGAGCATTTTGACCCAACATAAATTGGCTGGGAACCTGAATATATTCTTAGCTGAAACTATTAGCAGGTTTTCCTTGACGTGAAGTGCGAACTGTGATCACACCAGTGGGTGTGTCACATTCTACAGGTTGGAAAAAGCGGATGGAGTCTTGCAGGTAACGTCTTCTTATCATTAACAGTAATACGTGTACAAAAAATGCCCTTAAATAGTAACTTAATGTATCGTAATTAGTATTAAATGTAGCTTGGATACATTTGGCCTTCACCTGTCGCTCTATTAGGTCACTATCAGGGCTGATAACATCCTTACATGGTGTGTAGATATCATATAAAACTTTAAGTTCTGCTACAGTTCAATATAAATACAAATGAACAGCTCAGCTAATCCAAATGTCCTCCTCCTCTCCCAGACTTCAGCATACTCAGTCGGTGAAAGCAGTTGTTTATCTTTATTGAAGGAGGAGATAATAAGAGATTGTGAGCTTTCGCCAAGATTCCTCAGCAGCTGCAGAGAAAAGTTCTGTCACCAGCGTCTGTGTGGTCGTAACACTTTGAGCCAACCCCCGAGCCTCTTACAGCACTTCAGTTCTCCTTCTAAAAACAATGAGCATCAAATGTATGCCGCCACAGTGTGAATGCAGTCATCTTCACAACTTTAGGGGCTAAAGTGAGCTATGGTAAGAGAGTTAGGATGGCCCCATGAAGTGCTCCGCTCCTTGCAGGCGTAATTAAACTAAGAGGACCACACACATACATCTTCATATCTGTGCAGTATGCGAAGAAAACACAGCGGCAATGTAATGAGGCACACCAAATGCTTATCATAAAAAGCAATAGTTACTCAGGGATTATGAGCTCTTAATGATCACAGTGCTGCCAATTAATGCAATATAATGTTAGTGGCTTGTTTGCACTGCCAGCACACTGCCTGATGGGAGCAGTAAGAGAGAGGGAGACGGTGAGAGATGGCAGAGAGAAGAGAAGGAGGGAAAAAAAGAGAGAAAGACAGCTTAGTACTTGTGGCAAGGCAGCACTGTCCTTGAGAGCATGTGGACTGAATGCTGAGGAAGGACAGTGTGGTAAGCTGCTGGCTGTCTGGCACTAACACTGGCCCTCCGGCTGAGCACAGCAGTCACAAACAGAGGAGAAGTCAAAGCCTTTCTGCATCTGAATGGGCCTGTGACAGCCAAGTTTTACCAAAATGACTGTTGAGTGTTTGTGTGTTGGCACATGTCCACCACAATTGAATTACATTTGGAAAGCTAATTCTTTTTTCCTACTAAAGCAAAACTGTTGACATAAATATTTCACTTTGAAACTCATGTCTACACAGTGATGACTGATTCATGCACACTGCTCCAACAAACACATAATCACAACATATGCAATTATAACCAGTGTCAAAATAAAGTATCTGACCTGTTAATTCAGCTGTAAATCATTTGCAGTCACGCTGCATTTACAAACGTGTTAACACTTGAGGTTGCTGTGACTATACAAGACAGTTTAATGTCTGTAACACTCGATCTCCTGTGTACCACTTTGGTAGGAACCCAGCTTGGAGAAGCAAGAGATAATTAGTGCTGAAAAGCAGTGTAACATTAGACTTGCCACTGCTGCTCGACATCAACTGTTTAAATAGGCTTGGGTGGTTTCATGGTGTTAGGGCATGGTCACACATGAGCAGATGCAGGCGAGTGACCATTGCCTGCCGAGGCGTGCTGGGCAGTGGCGGGTATGACGCACACGGAAAGCTAGCGAGCTAATAAATACAGCAAAATATATTGTTACTGGTACAAATTTCATTTTCTTATGTCCCATGCCTGTGTGCTGACTCACTGCCAGATGGATAGCAGCATGAGACAATGGGCCCCTGAGCACAGATATGCAAAAGGCCCCACCACCTCTTCCATACAGAAGCAAGAACCACAGACTTTGCGTTGGTTTCTCTATTTTTCAAGCATCTTTTTGTGGATTTGTGTCTTTTTAAGTCACTTTTGTCTACTTTATACTTATTTTGTGCCTCTTTGCAGTTCTTTGGCATCTCTTTGTGGACTTTTATAGTTTTTGTGGTTATTTTGAGTCTCTTCCTAGTCGATACATGCTATATTTTGCAGGTGAAGGCCAAGGGAGGGCCCTGACACTTTGAGTCCCGGGGCCTGTGCCTGGTAGGCCCAATCAGTGATTCATCCATGGGGGCGGTCTGTATTTTTCATCGCCGGTATCATACAATATCAGCTAGTTAACACAGCAACAATCAATGTCTCCTTCACACATACTTCTTTGCTATTGGTTGCATCTTCATCAGTCAAAGTTCACCAACATTGAACTCCATGTGATGCTAAGATGCAAATTTGCTTTGCCAGCAGAAGCAAATGTTTTATCCTCCCCTATCTGCATTGAATTCAAGGCAACAGGAGCCAAATATTCTCCAATGTTAAATTTGTGCATGCTTGACCATGCCCTAACAGTATAACTGGTTCCTTAGATATCTTGACGGTATGATTTATATATTTTTTCAACCTTTATTTTAGGATTTTCAACATAAAACAAACGCTCAGTACATCATTTTAACAAATCAGTCACACATATCTTCAAACAAGTCCTAGGACTTCAACATTACTGGTAAAATGAAATATATATATATAGACAGATAGTGGGTGTACTGCTACACAGTTAGACCATCACAATGCACTACCCTTGACATACTCGAGTACAGGGCTCCAAATTCTGACAAATATCTGACTCTTATTCTTATCAGAAAACCTTAACCTTTCTGAATACAATATATTCATCAGCTCTCTCATCCACATATCATGTCAGTGCCCAGTCTGACTTCTACATAAGTAGAATAAGTTTCCTTACCACAACCAAACCAAATAAAACTGACTGAGTTTGTTACCTGTCTGCCAATGGTAACACACTCGTGGCACCTTGGACAGAAACTATTGGGTTAGGTTCCCAGTTCTTCTCAAAGGTATTAGAGAAACATTCAAAAATACTCTTCCAATAAGTAAACAATTTCCGACATGTCGGAAGAGAATGTGGTAAAGCCTGGTCTGCCTCTTTGATGGTATGATTTTCAATACCGTCAAAAATACAGATGCTCCTCTTTCTATTAAACTGATACGGAGATGATGTTTTGAGAATGTATTGTATGCAGTGCACAGCACACGCCACCAGATGTCAGTCTTGACTGGTGGAACAGCTGAGCTGAGCAAGATGGTGACTGCAAATGGTGGGGGTTACGATACAGGATTAGTAGACACTAATCAGCGAAGAAGCGAGAAGTAGCGGTGAAAAGCAGCATGCAGAGCAGGTATTCAGTTAATTGACCTTTTTCACAGCAGACATTTTGACTTTTCATAGCAGGAAAAGCACAGGTAAAGTCAATAGCATTAACAATGGATCAGTTCCTTTAAATGTCCCAGTAAGCTTTTCTAATGAGCCAGAATGTACAATGCCAGGACCTCCTCTAAGTGGAATGCAGCCATCATTAATGTTAATTAAATACACCTGTGCTGTTCCACCAATTTCAAGTCAAGGTTCAACTAACTGATAAACAAGAGAAACTAAGATGGTTTTGGTGAGTTTTATCTTGTTTGTTGAGTTTAAACAAAGTGTGTTTATGATAAAGTGTAAAATGAAGACATCATGAATGTCAGGAATGTATAAATATATTAAAAAAAAATACAAACAGCCCAAGCCTATGGTTAAATTCAACAGTCTTGATCTAATAAAAGGGTAAAACACCACTGACATATAATAAAAACATTACATTAGAAGGAGCATTTGTACCCACTAATAACTTTATAAATATAACTAATTACAGCCTGTAAGTTTACCCTCTGGGTCACAGATACTCTGAACTAAAACTAATAACAACAGCCTATTTGTGAGATAAACTGCAAGTGTTTCCGTCAATATGGCATCTCAGAAATATGTTTGGGAAATATCCTTTTCTGCTTTAAACCAAGCCCATGTGAGTAAAGAAATAACACATTATTTATCACGCAAAAGTGAAATCTATGAGCAATAAAACACATCCACTCTGAATTCAGTTCTTTAAGTGGTTTCGCAGTGACAGTCCAACTTGATTAGGTGCACAATAGCTAAGAAGCTGTTAGCTAATTTTGCTGTGTAAATGATGTTACCAAGACTGACATTATGAGTGTTCTCTGCTTGTGTTACTGCTGTGGTACAATTTAACCTGTCAAAGACAGACATTGCAATGATTTGAACACACGAGTAAAAGAAGAAGTACATATACTTCATCTCACTAGGAGACACTTTGTAGTTTCCTGCTTTTGGTCCTGTTCCACTTACCCTCAGTCACCTAAATGGCAACGTTAAAGCTGCTGATTGAAAAGGATCTTGAGAAATGTAGAGACATTTGCTGTGCCATTACCCAGTAATAACCACTCGTAGCCAGTGGCTTTTGTTGAATTAAAGTTAGAAAGACTTACTTTAATAATAACAAAAAATCAGCATACACAGATCAGCCAAAACCTTAAAGCCACTGACAGGTGATGTGAACAGCATTGATCATCTTGTTACAATGCAATGTTCTGTTGAAAAACCTCAGGTTCTGACATTCATGTGGCTGCCACCTGACACGCTCCACCCACCTGAACACCAGTGCTGACCAGGTATCCCGCCTTATGGCAGCGACACTCCCCAGTAGCAGTGGCCCCCCAGCAGGACAATGTGCCATGCCACACCACAGAAACTGCTCAGGAGTGGCCCGAATAATGTGACAAAGAGCTCAAGGCGTCAATCTGACCTCCAAATCCCCCAAATTCCAGTCTGATCAAACATCTATGGGACATGCTGGTACCCCACCTCACAACCCACACGACTCAAAAGATCTGAAGCCAACGCGTTGGTGCCAGACACTATAGGGCACCCCCCAGAGGTCCTGTGTTCATGCCTTGACAGGTCAGAGCCAAGTCTGGTCCAAGGAGGACCCTTCACAGATCAGAGGTACCTCTGGGGTACCAGCACGTCCCTCAAATGTTCAATCAGATTGGGATCTGGGGTATTTGGAGGCCAGGTGCTCTCTGACCCGTTCCTTGGGTCATTCCTGAGCAGTTTCTGTTGTGTGGCGTGGTGCATTGTCCTGCTCGGGGGGTACCGCCATCGACAAGTGCTGTTGCCATGAGGGGGTTTACTTGGTCTGCAACGGTGTTCGGGTGGGTGGGGTGTGTCAAGTAGCATCCACATGAATGCCAGGACCCGAGGTTTTCCAGCAGATGATCAATGTTATTCACTTCACCCACCAGTGGTTTTAATGTTTTGGCTGATCGGTGTATATTTGAATGTATTGTTACAAACACCCTACAGATGGTTGCAAATTATGTAGATCTAAAACAAATGTTGTTTTTCTGTGCATTTGTATCTGCTACACCAAAGTCAATAATAGTTTTCTCAGTGAGCATACTGTATGAGTGACTGTAGAAATGCCTCAAACAAAAGTGTTAACACAACTACAACAACAACAACAACACTCTAGTTATATAACCTTAGACATCAGTCCAATTTAATCAATCGGCCTGTATGTACTTAGAGTGGCCTGTGCATATGGCCTGTGTTTAACCTGTGGGTGAATTTATTAATTGTGACAGCGACTGTGTTGCATTCCCACAGTTTATGGAATAAAAATCACAGTCCATATGGGAAGTGCTCTGTCTCCAACTGTGTAATTCACACCACAAGTGAGAGGGTGTGCGTCCCCCTGGAGGGCAAGAGTCCACATTTCAACGGAGCACTTGAGGACGACACTGCAAGGAAGGTCTCACTTCCAAAGAGACGTAAAGCCAAGTGTTGCTCTCAGCCACGCAGTCAGCACAACCACGGGTAACCCAAAATTATGTTTACTTTGTCACCTTGAATAGCCTAACACTTACAGATAGTATCTGTCTCCAATAAATTTTGGTGCAACTATGAATAAAGAGTTGAAATGTAGAGAAAATCGAAATACAGTGCATTTAATACACTATTATTACAGCATATTCACCATAAATCAGATATTCTCTATATGCAAATTGCTTTAATAGACTGTTAAACCTTCAGGAGACATTTACAGTGCCTAAGGCTAATAATACTAATGAGGTGTAATGTTACTGAAACATCAGTAAGAGCAAGCATAAAAGCAAAAGCAGCAAACATTTTCCATCCATCACCAGATGAATAGAGATGTAAATATCTATAAAGATCACAACATAAATAAGACACTCCAATCACAGAGGCAGCTCAGTTATATCACTGATAAGTTCTACTGAAGCTCAAAGATGGCATCAAACATTTGAGGTCCTTGCCAGCAACGGTCCCAGTCCACATTATCATTATCATAAAAACGAACATCCCATCCCCCATAAACTTTATGAACTTGATGCTACCTCTAGTTCCTCTGGTAGATTATTGATCCAAGCTCGACTTGTTGGATATGCTTTAGGAGTGTCTACTTGGAATCAGCTGAAGGCTGGGCTTGTCAGAATGTAGGTGCCTGAGACCACTTGTTTTAACCTTTATAAATTACTGACATTCAATTATTATTGGGGAATTATTATGGGGAAGCAAAGGCATGTCAGAGTGCTGTGCAACACTGACAAGCAGGTCTCTTTACCTTACTGTAAAGTGAGGTAAAACTTGTAAAGCTGATCAAATCCAAAGCATTCAGATTTGAAAGAACACCAAAAAACTCATACAGGAGTCTGCTAGAATAGTTTTCTATAGCCCTATATGTATAAATTTCAAACCAGCTTCCTCCCAGAAAGAGGAATGAATGCATGGCAGAGAGAATGACTATGTTTACATGCACACTAATATTCCACTATTACTCACATTCTGACAATATTAGGAATATAATACTGATCATGTAAACAGCATTTTCCTCCCAGCTTTAGGCCTTTTTTGAATGAAGCATTTTCCACTTAAGACATGTGAGATATGTGAATATTATTTGGGTTTTAGCATTGTTTGGACATGTACACAGCACATTCGGAGTATGCGTTTCAACTTAGAATTTTACAGCACTTTGCAACACACTGCCTAATGCCTGTTAATGCTAGCTGTGGGTGTTGTATACACCCAGCTAGCTAAGTTTGTAAGGCTGTGGTAGAGATGCATGCCCAAAAGAAAAGCCCACATTTCTAGTCAGAGGGACAACCACACCTACCTTTAAACATTATGAAAGAATTGGATATCAATAGGTTTTCTGATATGAACATTGCAACACCAAACTTTTCAGAGAGGTAGATGAAGGGATGACAGAGGGAGGTTGTGTTCCATTGACTCTCGTGCAGTCGTTTCAGATTTCCTTCATTTTCAGGCTGGTTTTGTAGATTTGGAGCTAAATGTTGTGCCTGTGGCACGTCGTGTATTAATGATACTCGTTACCTGGAGAGGTTGGAAAAAGATATACGTGTTCCAAAACCAAAATCAAACCCTGAAAAGTGTAGGGTTAGCTAGCTAGCTACTGAAGATATAGCCTACTGAATGTATACACATGCTGCTTTTGCTTTTTAATGATTTTAACAGTGAATAAAAGACCGACCCTGCTGTACAGGAACCAGTGAAGGGAAGCAGGGAAACTTTGCTGATGTTCAACCAGCTGTGTGTCATCACAGTGTGCACAGATGAATGTTGTTTGACTTTCCAGAGAGATCCCTGCCTGTCCGGCGGCAGAGGTCCAGGTGCCCAACACAGTTCATCTGCACACACTGTGATGCCACACAGCTGGTTCAATATCAGCAAAGTTTCCCTTTATATTCATTGTCTTGTGTGGCGATCAGCAGTGATGTGGTGGTTCACTTTTACACTGTGATCTGTAGCCTATAGTTGGGCTTTAGCTTCTAACTATCTTTGTCTTTTTAACCTGTTGTTGCTGCTGAGTCAGTTTGACATCCTGGATATATCCTTCAAACACAGACTGTAGACCCCTCTGTCTGCTTCTCTCTGGAATCACTCTTTCATTTTCCCAAAAATATGATAATATTCCTTCAGGGAGTGCAGTTAGTTACAGTGTGGGCTCCATGCTTACACCTACAGCTTGATGGACCATCACAAAGGGGCGGGGCTCAGCAAAGGGTCAATTCTGCCACTACAGGAAAACAACCAACCACTTTTCTATATTCTGACATGATAAACGGCATGTTAGGGGACATTAATCACCATCATTAGCCATGTAGCTTAGCAGGAATCTTGTCTTTTTTAACTAAAAGCAAAAGTGGAATATTTTATATATTTAGATGTAGTAAGTGACTTCACTATAGAAGGAAATGTACTGCAGTGTAACTTGTCTGGAGCCAAATATTCATATCCAGTTCTGTAATAGATCATATTCGGCTCCCATGGTGTGACAACAGATGGGGCTTGTACCTTGCTGTACTTTCCGCCACTATTGTTCCATGGGGTGATGAGAATATGAAAGTCTCAAAAAGAAATATAGAACAGAATAGGTTGATCTCTTTTGATCTTGTAACATGTAAAGCCTTTGTAAAAAGCTGACTGCCCCAGGAATAATAGCCCCCTATGGAACCTGATGGAAAGAAAGCAATAGAAGTTATACTCAGACCACTCTGAAACTGTTTCATTTCATTGTATCCCATTACTCACGAGGAAGGTAAAACATGCCAGCAGAGAGCAGTTAGGCCGCCTCATTTCCAGCCACTTGTGTTCTTGCTCCACTGACAGTACTGTTTTGTTTGCTGTGCAGTGGCTTTTTTCCAGCTAAACCCCAGATTATGTAAATCATGTAAAGCCATCGCTGCCAACTCCCTCTAAACCGGGTGACTCTTATTAGTTTTGTCAGGGCATCTTTTATTGTCTAAAAAAATGAGCGAAAATTTCCATTAAGTGAAAACAACAAGAAGAGCAAATATGATCACGGATGCGTGATGCAGCAAGACTTGTGTTGCTAAAGCTCAGCGGGGTCCTATAAAGACTTAAGTGCCCCAACTGACCTCCACTGGGACCTTGAGGAAACACTGCACTGTTCTGAATTGGTGAAAAAAAGTCAATACAGCAAAGTGGTGCCATTATGATCACATATGAATGAGGTTGAGCTCCTTTCCTCAAAGGACTCCCTCCTCATAGTAGAGACTAGTACATACTGCATACAATAAATAATATCCATCTCTCACTTTAACATTTCTCTGACCCATTTTTCATGAAAGGAATTAAACAGGGAAATATAATGGGCTAATTCCTGCCCCATTCCCTATGGAGGTCTGGGCAAGAAAAAAAAGCTGTCCAGTTAAAATGGGAGGGCCCAAACTGACTACACACATATGCTGCCATTAAGCATGTCATACTGTAAACCATCTGTTACTGTATGAGACATCATTACAGTAAAACCATATGTGGCCTAATTCCTGTGTAATCACAACAAAATGTGCAGCTTATTATACATGTTTATCACCAACAACTTGTACGCCAGTGTTTTCCCTCTGCTGTCCCTCCCCTCCCAGCGATGACAGAAGCCATATGATGGGATTGTCTCAAGGGGGAGAAGGTGGGAAGAGAAGGAACCCCGCTCTGATGGATGCTGGGACACTGGGTGATGAAAGCTCAGTGGGGCAGAGGCACTCGGCGGGGCAGAGGCACTCACCGTGCCGCTTGGGCTGCCGTCAACCTTTCAAGCCAAACTGTTCACACGCGCATATAATTCACACCTCTCAGAAATAACTACCCCTCAGTTGAAACAGATACTGCAATTACATGGAAAGCTCGGAAGACTCCACTGCAGAGAGTGCTCCCCTCTCTCCCTGTAAAAGCAATGCATGAGATGTGTGCAGTCATGCATGTATGCCGCCACACTGGGGAATGGGAATGCACGACCACTTCATGTTTTAGGCCATAAAACGCAATAAAGCAGCAAAATGCAGCAAGTGCAAGCAGTTCTTAAGAATTCAGCCACGCTGATCATTTTTGTGCATTTTGCAAACTTATTCTAAGATTATAGAGGATAAGTTCACACACAATTAAAATTAAATGGGAAAAATAAACAAGAATATGTTTAGTAAATCTGTATTTCATTTTTGCATGCCAGATAATCGGGCCATATTTAAATGTTAAAAAGGAAACTGAAAAAGGAAATTGGATATGACAACTGATATTGTGAAATTTGAACTCCTGAAAAGTAAAACAGAAAAGCTTCAATGCAGATAGCTTAAAGTAAAAGCTTAAATGCAAAACCAGAGGACTAGACTGACTCTGCTGCTGCTGTGAGCCAAGTGAGCCAGTCGTAATCAAGAGCAGCTGGTAACGAGCTAAAACCCCTCATAAATGTTTTTAAACCAAAAATTCCCTGAACTTACAGCTAACTACAGCTAACTACGGCTAAGACTGAGCTAACGTGTGGTCCTTTTATGACAACTAGATACTTACAACTGTCTTTATCTTAAAAAAATATATTAGAGATAGTAATTATTCAATCCATGAATTCATCCGTTAGACCTTACTGACTATGTTTCAAATCAAATGAGCTAGCTTTGTATGCTCAGTTTCTCACTTGGTTAGCAAAAGTCTCAAATCAAAATATATTTGTAGATAGCCTTGAGGGATGTCAACAGTTAGCCACTAAGTGGTTAATCACAGAAAATATTTTTGAATGGTTACACATTGGTCTATAGATAAATTGTGCTTCTCTTCAGTTAAATAGTGGTACTAGCACTATGCTGTACCACAACAAAACTATTCATGCTACACTAGTTAGCTAGCTGCCGCCGCTGCACATTGTGCACCAACCAAGGGCCCAGGAACAGTGCTGAGTTTTGAAGCCCATTTTACACACTGGCCAAAAGTTTGATGCCACGGTGCCCAAAAATACTGTTTTTTTCCCATAGACTTACATTATGAAAGTGACGTATGTAAATAACTGGATATATTTTTTCAAGGGACCCCCCCCCCCCTCATGAAATGACTCGTTTCACTATCAGAATTTAATCTATTAGTCCGATAACATATGTAAAGTCTAGAATGGTGGTTCCCAACTGGTGGGTCGCGGGCCCATTCTGAAGTGACTCTATAAAGTGTCAAGTTTGTAAAATGCACACTTTATTTTGAAGTACAATGAATTTCTGGCACATAACTTTTACTTTGAAGTGCTGTTTCCTGCTGCACAGTGAGTGACTAACAGACAGCTACTTAACAGACAGAGCAAACTAGCGCCACAACTTGGCCAAAAACAAGTATGATGCTGAGTTTATTAAATTGTGTGGACCTTGAACTAATGACTAAGGAGACATCTGGACCCTGTGGCTGGACCCATTGGGAACTACTGGTCTATAAGTGCCACACAATTAAATCATTTTATGCCTATTCAAGGTAGCGGTCTGCTAAAGTGGAAATTAGCCGTTCAGCCGCCACTTGGCCGCACTCAGCTGTGTAAGTCTCTGGTTCTCAACTCTAAGGGCCCCACAATGCAAAAGATCTGGTTGATTTCCTACCATGGAAATAGAGCTTTTCTGTCTTCATGCTCCACTAACAACTTTAATAAGAATAAATGGGGGCCTGCCTCCAATGCTGTATCCATGTCCCTAACACGTCAATTGCACCAACAAGGTTAGGGGGGAGGCTAGCTAGCGGCACCGCTCATTTGACAAATATCACTGGTAACGCCACCCTGACACATGGTGGCACTGCTGGAGAAACACAGTACTCATCCTTCAGCCCTCCCCCAAGGTTGCCCTGATAAGTAAGCAGCCAAAATTTTAGCCACAAACCCCTTTAGCATAGCATTGTTAGCACTGTTAGCAGCAGTAAGCACTAAGTAGATAGTGCTGCAAAGTACGTTGCTAAAGCTCAATGAGTCAATGGTGCACCAGACTCAGTCGCACGTCATTTGGCAGTTTACTTAAGATTAATTGGTTAGCATTCTCTGAACCCATCAGCTGTATTTGGCATCTGACATCTGGCAGACACAGCCTCTGGGGGCAGACCACCGATTTTTTGGCATTCCGGTTTGATTTGGGCGGAGGAGGCGAATTTCTGTTTCCGACTTCCATTTATATATAAGTAAATATGCTGAACCATTGCGATGGATTCAGAGTTTGCAGTGACGCCAATTATGTTCCGCCTCGTTAGTTCACCACACGGACCGTTTAACCTGGCAACAACTGCAGCCGGCTCAAACATGATTGGTCAATATCACGCGGACTACAAACAGCCTACAACCGGAAACCAGGGCTCTTCCACTCTTCTTCCGGAGGCAAGATCTCCGGGGTTTGCTTACAGACTCTACATTCACTGAATGTAGAGTCTGTATATAGAGACTAATTGGTTAGTTACCCTGATAGCGATACTAACCTTTTCTGATGTGGACTAACAGTCATGATGATAAGCGTATTTTGATTATCTAAAATGAGGATAACAGCAAAATGTCAACCAGATTAATTTTAGTTAGCTGGAAATAAAGTAACTTCATTAATATTCTTATCTGATTATAAATTAGAGCTTGGCAATATATCATTAGTATATCAACACTGTGATATTAGATGTGAATAATGACTAACTGTTCAATAAGGCACCAGGTGGTTAGTAAGTTAGCTCCAGTGTTTCTGAGTTGAGGGGTTTGGGTGTGGAAGATTTTACCGTGAGCTGCCATTCTCCTTTGATTTGTCTGCAGATGAGATGAAAAAGCACCTGACACATTTCTCTCTACCCCACCATTTGCGTGTTTGTCACAGTGTGGATAGCGCTGAGAATGAGCTGTCCGTCTTCACCAACTGTGCCCGAGCGTGCTGAGATGAGCCCACAGCTCCACTGATTGTCACGAGTGTCGGTTAGTTTGTCTGCCTTTCTCTCTCTGTATGCTTGCCTGTCAGTCAGCCTCCGCCCTCCTCCCCGTCTCCTCTTGTCCGTTCACCTGCCATTCTGTCTGTCTGTCTGTCTGTCTGCCAGCCGTCTCCTCCTCTCTGCTGACTGGGCCTTCTCTGCCACACACACAGAGCCTCTCAGGAAAACAAACATCAGTTTTTTTTCCTCCTCTCCTCTCTGAGTGTCCCTGGGAGCCTCCTTCCACAAAGCAAATAATGTCATGTGCTACCCCAGCAAACTCCCCCCTTCCTCCTCCTCCTCTCCATTCCTACCTTCCTCTCCTCCCTCTGGATCTTGTCAAACAGCCCACTACAATCTCACCTCGCCACCACGCACTCAAACAGACATGACAACCAGCCAACTGTGAACCTTGTCAGGAATCACACGAGCCAGGACAGAGTCATTTATAACAGAAAACGCTGCTTCCATGCAAACACATCACCTACATGTCTCACCAAGCTTTGTTTCCACTCCACGCACTGACCCCCCGCCAAGCCACAGAGAGTTAAATTACTTTGCTAAATCCAATCACAATTAGGAGGGATTGTGTAATTCAGAGCTCAAGGGGCACGTTTCCCCTGATTTACCACAATCCGTTCAATTAAGAGCAGATTAGTACCTGAGGGCTGACAAAGAGGTGATTTAATTAACCTCAGCCTATTAGTGGGAGAACATTGCTTTTGTTTCTAGTAACTCAACAAGCCACAATAAACTTACATCTCGGGTGTTTCACATGATTGATGATGCAGGTACTGTAAGCACAGATGAGAAAAACACTGATATTTGTTGTTTACCTTCAATTATTGTAATTACATTACAGGGATTGTTCTATTATTAAAAAGTACATAAAAGACATGAAACAATACATAATATTGTATTACCAAGACGGGATTCTACTGTTGTGATTTCCAAAATATTTAGTTATGTATGTGGTCTAATCTGATGGACATATCTTGACATATGAGTTTAACATATATGCAGTAAACAGGCCCTTTATGTGTTGGCCACCATAATTGGTAGCCCCTCCGAGAAAAGAACATTGGAGGAACACAGATTTTTTAACGTGAAACTGCTTTATTCAGTGTTTTAACTGGTTTAAATGATCAGGTCTGTTTGTTTTGGAGAGGAAGAAACCTGTGCAGGTGATTCGGCTCCCGCCGGTAACAATTTTCTGAACGTCTAGATCAGGGGTGTCACTAGTGATGTCATGAGAACTGATACTCGTGATACCTTTCGATTCCATGATGAAAAAAAACCCGGCGATACTCATTTTTTGAAAAACCGGAAGAACCAATACCAGCGTAAGAATCGGTGCTATGACTCTTCCGGAACTGATGGGGGCAGTATACGCCATATAGCGTTACAGTCCATGCCTACATTCAGAGCGAGGGGGTGACGAGGAAGAGGAGAGAGCGGCTGCCTGCCAAAGCCAACATTCAGAACCAGTCATGGCTGCACGTTAGGCCAGAAAATAGATCTGCTAGCAATATATGCAGTTTTAAACACCACTTTGTCTGTTAATTAATTGCTTTTAACTCGTTCCGAATTGCTTCTGAACCGTCCGTGGTCCGTGCGGAGCTTTGTCCACACTCCGGACATCTCCCTCTCTCCCCCAGCCCCTCCCCTGGGAGAGAGTCCGGTGGTCTCCTATGAGCCCAGCCTTCGAGACGTGCAACACTCCGTTAAATGTCATTCAGTTCATCAAAAAATATCTCAATTAAAATCAGTAGCATAATAAGCAGATATGTTCCATGTTATTTTGTTTAATTTCAACAACACAGAGAACAGCTTGTACAAGCTGCCTCTGAGCTAAAGATCAGGGATTCCACTCTCAGCAGTATGTGACTGCGCATGCACGTCTACTTCTGAAACACAGCGGTTGGGTGCGTTTGATTTATTGTACTGGGATGTTTGATTTTGGACTAGACCATGGACGTCAAAAAACGCCGTTTGCACTGGGACAGGACAAACAATAAATAATATCAATCTGTTGATAGAAATGTTATTCTATATGCAAATATTTTAATAAAGTATTTCTTATTTTAAGTACATGGGACCTTAGGATTTTTTTTTATTTTTTTACCGTGGTATCGACTTTGGTATCGAGAATCGTGTAATTTTACTGGTATCGGCATCGACTACTGAATTTTTGGTATTGTGACATCCCTAGGTGTCACACAGAACTGGCTGATCAAAAGGTCCAATCCAGCCCACTAGATGACTAAACTAAGAGGTGCCAGGTTTCAGGAGCTAGTTAAACAATGTGTTGTGTACTTCATGTAAAATTTCTTCAGAGGCTTTTCCACCCTGACCAGAAAACAGTTCTCTGCTATGACAATGAATACTTTATGTTGCCATGTCTAAAGACACTGAACATGATGCAAAATAAAATCAATCGGCAGCTTCAGTTCAAAAGAATCTGTATCAGGAAATGTATGGATAAATGTACATGTAATGACTGAATGTGGAAAAACTGATACATACTGTTGAAATTACACTTATTTTTCTTAAGACATCTCAGGCTGTTCATCTGTTTTGTAAAAGGATGAACGTCTACAGAATGTACTTGCAAATCTTTACACAAAAAAAGGGAAATATTGGAGCTGATGGTACTTATAGGTTATTATGCGATGGTTTTATTGGTCTGGCCCATCTGAGATCAAACTGGACTGTACGTGACCCATGAACTAAAATGAGTTTTACACCCTTGGTCTAAGTTATCAGAGAAAAGGTGAGCACACATTAGCAGGTGCTAGGCTAGTAGCCTCTCTCCGACACGTCAGTCAGTATCGGAGAAACACTGATTTATAACATGAAACTGCTTTATTTAGTGTTTTCAAAGTTTTAAATCAGCAGATCCATTTGTTTTGGAGAGGAAGAGACCTCTGTGGATAATTCAGCTCACAGTAAAAACCTCTTGAACAATGAACACTGAAGGAATTCTAACCAGGAGAAGTTTCAGCTGCACCGCTAGCTGCTACTAAATCCCCCCAGATCTCACACAGTAAAATAATAAAAGCATATGTCACAAATATTTGCCCCATGACTTTAATATGAACAGGCCCTTGTGGTTAAAGCTGAGCAGCATACAGGAGAGGAAATCTTTGGGATTCTCACAATTAGTTCCTGATTCTTGGTATCACATTCAACTCAAAATTAATTCTTTATTCAATCCCAGCACCATTCCAGGCTCTGTGTGCCAAACCCTTCACTCATGTTTATATTTCACTGAATTACAATATGAACCATAATTGGCACTTAAGAAAACTGGTCTTCTTGAGGGAAGCTGTCTGACCAAACACAAAAAAAGTTAATTAATTTTGAGAGTAACTCAACATGTTTTTAATTTAAAAATGTTAACTGCAATAATGTAAGCAAATAAGGACAGGTTCGGACAAGGGGAAAAAAAAACTCCACTTCTAAAGTCAAACAGGCTGTGGAAAGCGATATTTTGGAGTTGATATTGAGAGTTGACTTAAGTTTTTTTAAAGGGGCAGTTCAACCAATTAATCAAAATTACATATTTCCCCTCTTATCTGTATTGTTTATCAGTCTAGATTGTTTTTGTGAGTTGCCAAGAGTTGGAGATATCAGCCGTAAAGATGTCTGCCTTTCCTTTCAATATAATAGAACTAGATGGCACTCGGCTTGTGGTTCTAAAAGCGCCAAAAATACATTAAAAAAATACATCCACAGCGATTTCTCTTTCCAGATATCATGACCCGGTTACTCAAGATAATCCACAGACCTTGTTGTGAGCTCTCTACCAAACTACACCTGCCGACTTTATCACTGCGCAGAAGGAAGCGTGCATCTACTCATGGACAAGAGGCTGGTGCTTGTGACAGCACTACATGTAAACATTACTGGCAAAGTTTTCTGAAAGATACAGTGCAATGTCAGTTTCTTATGGAAAACATTACTGCTACAACCCAATGCAAAGTAGCACAACATTACCTGAAATGGTAGAAAATTTGCTTGAGTGAAAAGTGGAACTATATAGACTTATAATTACACTCTACCTTATTTATTTTGTTTTTTCTTTTACTAGTACTATTAACTTAATCATTTGAATTACTGATTTGATCCCACTAACTTTCATATGTCTTCTTTTATCCACTTTGGTGTGTGTAGGTCTAACTTTTTGTTTTGTTTTGTTCGTTTGTTTTGTTTTGCTGTAACATTAGTTAGCTCAGTTGTGCTAGGTGAGCTAGCAGTCGATGCACGCTCCCTTCTGCGCAGTGTTACAGTTGGCGGGTGTAGTTTGGCTGAAAGAAAATAGTTGCTACATGAAACTGCTCACAACAAGGTCTGTGGATTATCTTGAGTAACCAGGTCATGATTTCTGGAAAGAGACATTGCTGTTGAGTAGGGGTGTAACGGTACACAAAAATCATGGTTCGGTACGTACCTCGGTACACAAGTCACGGTTCGTTTTTTTCGGTACAGTAATGAAAAAAACAGACAACTATTAAATATCTTTAACTTATTGGTAACCTTATCAAAACATACCACCACAGCAGTTAACTCTTTTTACACAATTTTTGACTTAGCTTTCCCACTTTCTTAAAGTGCAGTAAACAAAACATGCTTATATCTAAAGTGCAGCTTAAACAATTTTACTCCAATGGCGTTGGTTATTTCTTTAGCGCGATGGTCAGGGAAACGCTCTTTCTTTTTAAACGATGACGATATCGTAGTTTGCACCAGATTGCTTTTTCTAGTCGTGCCGGTTAACGTTCAAACTCGGGTGGTGTCTCTCTAGATGCGTTAGCATGTTAGACGTGTTTCCAAGTACATACCCGACCGCTGTTCTGCAGTGTCGGCACACTGCTTTTGTCTTGTCCACTTGTTTATTTCCATCTTCGTATTTTACCCTGAAACCAAAGTGTTCCCAAACGGAGGACTTAAGGTTTGCGGGTGGGTCTTCAGGTTCGTCAGGCTCACTTGTCATGTTGTCAAAATGTGAGAATGCGCTGCACAAAGTGAAAGCGGAGAGTTATGATCGGACTCGGTCCGTCACTCAATTATGTTGGTCGGGGAACTAGATATTTTAAATGGTTCGGCTCGCAAAAACGGAATTAAAATAAAATAAAATAAAATAATATCCTGCGCCCAATAATTTGTACAGGGTCGTGCCGAACCGAAAGTCACGTACCGAACGGTTCGACACAAATACACGTACCGTTACGGCCCTACTGTTGAGTTTTTCAAATGTAATTTTCTGGCGCTTTGTGCACCGCAAGCCGAGTGCCATCTAGTTCTATTATATTAGAGAGAAGGCAGACATCTCAACGGCTGATATCTCCAACACTCTGCAACTCACGCCAAAACTATCTAGACTGATAAACAGCGCTACAGGTAAGAGGAAAAATGTGTAATCTTGATTAATTGGTTGAACTGTCCTTTTAAGTGCTGTATTAACAGACATATTCTGACCACAAAACATTACATAACCAGAACCTGACGTTTTTCAGTGGTTGCACAAACTCAGAAAGGTTGATTCAGTAAAAATTCACCTTTACTGAATGACAAAAACATGGGCTAACAATACATCATTCACAGGCCTCAGTCATCTCTATCCTCAGGGCAGGAGTCTAACGATTTACCCTACTTTTAAAGCCACAGTGAATGAACCTCACTCATCCTCCAGCTGATCAACCTGCAAGATGAGATGGATGTGTTAGACCAGCCTGGACCCTGGTTCCCAAATCCCCCCACACTCAAATTATCAGCCGCTAATGATGGGGCCAAACTGGAAACAAGTCGATAGCGTAAGCAACAGAGCGCACAAATTAATTTGCCTTTCCATTCATTTGGAGGGCAAATCAGGAGGAGGGGGGGTGTTGTTTAACACAGGCTCTGAGCAGACTGATTAACACATACTTGCAACCCGTGTGTGAAAAACAGCTCAACAATACAAGCATACTTCACAGTGAGTAACTTAGAGAGCCCTCTCAATTTAAGCGCCGGATCAGAGTGAAAGCAACCTACGCCGACTGCTCAGGGAGACAGGAGATTTATAACACGATTACTTACTGCGAGACAAAAGAAAACATGCCGACTGAGCCCATTTAAAAGGTGAAATTAAACAGAAAACATGTTTAAATATCCACATTTATGTGCCTGACTGATAATGTTTTCACTATTAAGCACACATGTGCAGCAAGTTATAAAAAACAAACACAAAGAAATAAAATGAAAGTCCTCCGCTGCTGCAGAGGGATCAGAATTTCTAATGAACTATTGATTGAAACCACACATAGGTGATTGCAGGAGGGCACATCAAGACCACTTCATCCATCAGGCCTGTCAGAGCTCCCCAGCAGGAGCATGAGGCAACAACACATCATTAAAGATGGCGGGTACTTATTCACACATAACTCACACTATTTGGAACTGCTAAACCCACAGCCGTGCCCTAAGTCTGGCTGTGATTTAGGAGCACTTCCTGCAGCAGGCATCAATATCAATTACTGTTGCTAAAAGATGTATTTAGGGAAGGCAGGAAAAAATCTGCCAGACATTCATTTAGTTTACAACCCTTGGTCTCGAAGCAATCTAATTACACTAACAGTCGTGAAAGGCTGCCTTCAGTTAAATGGGAGTCTGGCAGGTGACAATGTGCTGTCCAGGCTCAGATGACTGATGAAAGAAATGATATAAAACAAAGGAGAGATGCAATTAAGATTATGGAAGAAAAAATTAAAGACTTAAATTAAACTTGAATTACCACCTCTGGGTTGTGTGTATCTACTAGGCGTGGCCAATATGTCCTTTAAATAATATCACAATGTTTCAGAGTATTTTTGCGATAACAATATTCTTGACAATACGACAAATTAGTGAAAAAATGTGTTTTATTATTATTGGAGAAAACAGAATTGCAGCAAAATAAGTGATATAGTTTTACAGTTCACCTTCAAATATTCAGTAAAAACAAGTATGATCTGTCATTTCTTTAGTTTGTGAACAACAACAGTACAGTAATATTAATAGTTCAACTAAATAAAATCTTCCACAAATTACACATTTAAACAGCTCCCAAATACAAAAAATGTCCCCTGAGATCTATATATATATATATATATATATCTATATATATATATAAATCAACAGGTGATTTCCTTTCCTTTTCTCCTCTAATCATCACGCTGTAACCTGTGACAGGCTGTGATGATACCACAACTATCACACATTCACATATATGGAGTTTTTCATCAAGGTGTGTCACATAGGTTTACATTACCAAAGGTTCATGACAAAGTCACTGGACAACACCTACTCCCATGTGTGCACAGTAAGAGAGGAGAGGGAGACACACTGTGCTGCTGCCAGAGGAGCCGCTGAATGAGTTGTAAGTCGGTAATAATTTTGCTTTTAGACATGCTTGTTGTTGCCATGTGTAACAGTATGACGTCAACATGTCAACAAGTCGAAATTTTGCGAGTATCAAGATATTCATTTTTCATATCATATTAAAAATTACACTGGTAATATCGTGAACGAGATGATATGGCACAACCCTAGTATCTACTAACCAATCTAGTTGCAGTTTACATCCATTTGTCCTCTATCTTGATGTATGTAGTGAAGACTATGATGAAATTTTAATAAAAGGTATAAGGTGTGTTTTTTGGTGAAACATGGATGTCTCACACACATCTTCAACCCCACAGAAGATCTATACAACTACCACAGAGGAGCCTATCCCAGCTGACATTGGGTGAGAGGCAGGGTACACCCTGGACAGGTCACCAGACTATCACAGGGCTGACACATAGAAATAGACAACCATTCACACTCACATTCACACCTACGGACAATTTAGAGTCACCAATTAACCTGCATGTCTTTGGACTGTGGGAGGAAGTACCCAGAGAAAAGAACATGCTACTCCCCCACCCCAGGGTTCCAACCCCCCATCTCGGGTTCAAACCAGGAACTCTTTTGGTGTGGGGGCAACAATGTTAACCACTGCACCACCATGCCACCACATTTGAAATTTAAATGAATTCCCTCCAGGTATTCTTAAGACAGCACATTCACAAGAAAGGCACGGATAACCTGAAAACAAAATGCCTCCGGCCACGGCTGTCTCCAGCGTGGAGCCATAAAAAGGTTATAGTCTAACTGGCCTTGATATGATTGAATTCACATTAACTACTCTGTCAACCAATATTATAATTTAGCGGACAACATTTTTGCAAGCATGCCCCCAGATTAGTTTTATAAATCTGTCTACCACCAGCTGATATGGGGAGTTTTAGTTTTATTCAGTTTTCATGATCAATTACTGCAAACAGGTAAGAGCAAAACTACTTCTTGGAATTCTCCACCATGAGGAAATTAATATTATCAGGCAGCACACCGCTCTTCCTTAAAATATGTGGGAAATATAACAACACTTTTTTTAATGACAGCATGGACACCTAAGGGAGGCAGTACCTTCATTTTTTTTTACCCAGAGCTCCTCAACTATGAATGTTCCAACAAAATTAAATACCATTTAAAATTAACTTGACGACTTGGACACGTTGGGATTACTAATCTGCTACTGAGGCTCATCACATTTTTGGAGAAAAGTGTTTCTCGTGCCTGGACTAAAAAACACAATTTGAATGAATAAAAGCTCGCCATGGTTACTGGCAATGGTGAAAGGCTTAAATCCTCCACTGGACAAAACTGAGTAAATGGACAAAAACTGTGGCTGCAATAAGCATTTTCAAATTCCAATTTGTCTTGAAAAATACTAATTTGTACAGAAAAGCTCGAGACTACCAGACCGCACCCAGCTGCAGCATACTCATACTTAATTTCAAGTCTTGAAAATACAAGCGTGGTGTGAATGCATCCCTCCCAGGCACAATTTCTCTTTCGACCACAGTAGAGCTGAGTTGATTAATCAATTAGTCAGTCAACAGAAAATCAATCTGACATTATTTTAATGATCCATTTATTATTTAAATAAGTTTTCAAGCACAAATACAGATCATTGAATGGTTAAACAAGGTGAGGATCTGCTGTGTTCAAGTGTTTTATATCATTGTGTACCGAGTATCGTTGGGGTTTGCTCATAGAGGATATACCATTTGAGGACGTGACCTTGAGCCCTGGAAACTTGTGGTCAGTGCTGGGCAGTAAGGCGTTAGAGAAAGAGTAGGGAAACTAATAACTAATGAAATTTCAGTATATTACAGTTATCCCAAAACCGAACAACTTGTTAGGGTCTATTACTATTGTAATCCTAGGTATTCTTCTTCTTTCTTCTTCTGAGGAAATCATACTTCCCATAGGTGAAAACTCACCAAACTTTGCACAAAGGTCCAGTCTCATGCCAGATATCCTCAGCTGTACACTCAAGCCAACAGTCCTGATGGTGGCGCTACAGCAAGCGTCTAAAGTTCAAAACTTTGAAAATTCATAACAAATCAACCATACATGCTACAACTTCACAACTTCCATCAAACTGTAGCCCCAATACTGAAGAAATGTTTTGTACATTAAACCTATTAAAAATTATGAAGTTCATCACTGTTTTTTTCAAAAACTGTAAAACTTCTTAAACCTATCTCCTCCCACAATTTTTGCTCAATTGACACCAAACTTGCTACAGAGCATCTTCAGACTGTCCTACACAAACTACATTTCTCAGATTTTTGATTTATCAAAAATTGAACCTACAGTGCATCAAAATGTTTGACTGTAAACGGTACTGTAAACATATACTTGCAAATTCTTGCTAAATAAATCTTTAATGTTCATGAAAAAAAAGACAAAATTCTAGAGTCATGGTCGATGATGTGTGGCAAATTTCAGAATTTTATCTCAAAAAAGTGAATTTTTGACAGCATTTTGAATTTTGCTCTAATGTGAACAATTGGAGTCAATGCAAAAATGGCAATTTTAAACATCAGTTTTTCACGTATGGAGCAAGTCAATCATTGTTACAAACAAATTACCAACATATCCATGCTGTCTAGATGCAATGTGTGTATTTTCAGATTTTTGTTTCAATAACTGAATTTTTTACAGTGGTTTGAAATCTGCTTTTCCATGCATGGACGGCTGCTAAACCTGCACATCCGGCTTAGTCAATTTGTGAAGCTACACATGAATTGTCACTGATTAATTAGCTCAGTGAGATAGAAACTGATTCTTAGTCTCAGAGGTTGTGAGTTCAAGCCTCAGCTGATGCAAAAGGCAGATTGTGTTGCTAAATTCCTAAATGTCTTCCAATTCTTCTGCTTGTTGCTCAGAATTGCCTAAAAATGCCCGGACCCGACCCATCGCTGCGCAGCAGCTAGAATTACTTTTGTTACCATATCACTACTGACTTGAAATTGAACAAACAGCCCAAGCACATCACAAAGCAGCAAGCTAGTTCGGAAGATGTAAAGTCTCGGGTAGAAATATTCCCATTACATTGGTTTTATCGGGAGGAAAGATGACAAGAACACTGTTGCTGTCCCTAAAATAATCTCTTTCTGTATGCAAACAGAGAAAATTCTTCAAGAGCATCAGAGCTACTTGGATAGTGTATGGCAGGGACGAGAAAAACATCTTCTAGTAAGACGGTGAGCCTTTAGTATTGTTATTGCTTTTTCCTCTGTGGTCAGACTGCTAGCCTCAAATCAGGGATGAAGTCAAGACCGTTCTCACAGTGTGATCAACTCACTAGAACTCACTAAAACTTTAACATTGAGAGTCTAATGACACAAGAACTACATGATTGGTCTTTACACATGAGCTAGTCTGAGGCAGACATGGCAGATTTTTTCACTTTCCCTGAGACCATCAGGCTAATTTAATACAGAGGCTTCACAGTCCTCAAGTACATCATTACACCGGTGTAGTCTCAAGAGGTTTGGTGTATGAAGGCATTAACCCGTATGAACTAGCATTAGCCTTCCAAAGAAGCAGCATTAGAGGCTAAATCATGCAGCATCTTTTTTTTAATATTCATTTAGCATGGCGTGATGTTAGTGTAACCACATGTAGTAATTTGTGCTTGACTTTAATAACACACTCACCACTACAAACGACAATAGGCGGTAGTGCTGTATTTCTCCCGCTTTCTTCAATATTGTAAGAGGCATACAAAATATTTATGATGGTGACAGCATACAGAATGTGGGCTGGCAGACTGTAGGCAAGCCAACTAGTTCCAACTCTGGCATCTCTGATTATATTTTACAGATCTGCCTGCCAAAACCCAATTTCCCTTGCAAAGCAGCTCTTTCTTGACACCCAGAGATGAAAGACCAGGCAATGACAAGAAGCACATTCAACAACTCAGGCTTTCAGGCTCCTGCTTTGATGGATTTGACATTCACACAGCATCAACTGGAAGTGTGTACATACATATAGAGCCGTACAATATGCAGATAAATTTGCAAGCAGCCACAGAGACGCTGACAGACACAAACACACTGCAAAAAGAAAATACTGGGGTTTTTTTTTAGCCGTGTCAGCATCTGGAGACGGCTCGCAGTGTGTCCTGTTAATGTACTGTATGTATGGTTTGAAAAAAGGTCTGTTTCAAAATCTCTGCAAATAATTGATCCTCTTAGATTGCCTGTAGAGTGACAAGTCTGTACAGCTCACCCTCTCACGCAAAGCTCTGCTAAGCGTAATCATTCAAGAGTTCTCTTTCAGTATGACTCTTCAAATATAAAACACTCTCCCCATGTCACTCACCACCACTTTGCTCTCTGTGCTTAATGTTACAATGAGAGCTGAATACAGGAAAAAACTGCTGCGGATTTCAGTTTAAACTGAGCAGCAGGAGCACTGACGCACATGGATGGCTGTAACACAAAAAGGCTTGTGTTTTAGGAGACGGTTATTTGTAGCACCATTTCGGACTTTCCCTGCCTTCCATAATGGATAATCACATGGGCACTTTTGCCTGGTAACTACTAAACATCATCTTAATATTAGAGTAACTTGCTTGAAATACACAAGTTTTACATCAAAATCAAAGCAAAAATGTAACCATCTGTGTCATTAAAGGACAAGTCTTGGTGAACTGCCGCTAATGGGGAAAAACAGCCCAGTCGCCAGAAGAAAACATTGGCATTATGTGTTTCTGAAAATCAGACATACATTACATTTGCATGTTTCATATGTATTATACCAAGGTTTCCAAAATTACACAGTATATGAAGTGTCATCTGAAGGTGGAGGGCCTGGTGGATGGTGTGACACCTAGCTGATACGCCTGCCAAGCTGCAAACCACTGCGGCCCAATGTTAAGGTCAAACGATCAACAAAAGCGGTTGTGTTATTTCAAGGGACTTTTATGGCACCAAACGTAGGTGTTTTGTAGCGACCTATTGCTGTTTTTCCAGCAGCTTTTTTGGCACCAAACCTGGGTGTTCTGCTGGAAGCCATTGGTGTTTTTCAAGCAGCCCTTAGGCATGAAAAGCAATCGTTTCGTGCTGGTGTTTCTCACTGCTTTTTCCTGCTGGGATTGTGCCCCCCAAGAGCAGGTATTTTAAACCAAAAACATGATTGTTTCCTGACCATAACCAAGTAGTTTTTGTGCATTAATATAACCACATGTTAACCGCACCGCTGCCAAGACTTAAAGCTTCAATATATGCAGTATAAAAATGTGCAAATGTAACGTATCCATGGTTTGCAGAAACGTAAAATGCCAACATTTTGTCTGGCGACTGGATTGAGAAAACAATATTAACCCTCGATATCTGTTCACAAAAACAAATGCACAATAAGTTATAAACTGTAGTGAGTTTACCACCAGAAGACAGCCGCTAGTGCCATAAGTGTAAATGCATCAAGGAGGATCAAAGAGGGATTGAAATCAAATTTGTCAACACACTCTGGAGACCATCTGAAACGCATTCTAACCAGATTATAAAAAGGTAAACAGACGCTTACATACATTTTAAGGCCTTTGCACATTAAGGCCATAGTTTTCTTGTTCAAAAATTAAGAGGACCTCACATTGTGTCAAACACGTCTGCACACTGACTCGGAAGCGTTCGTCCATCATTAAATGTTGTAACAGGGTGGATTTTCTGCATTTGCCACATCTGTCAACAGTCTATAGAGAGCTGTTTGATTAAAAGGCCGATGCACACACGTGGTTGGGCTAAGACAACAACCATGATTGGGTTTAGGAAAACAGAACAGGGTTTGGCCTTAAAATCTTACGGGAAGCGAACGCCGCCCTCCCGGGTGAAAGTCGGTGGTTGTTGGACACATCCACCACCACTCATGCCCGCCCTACTCGGACTTTCGGCGCCTCAGCCTGCGTTCTTGTCCCGTCGCTATAACGGCAAGCAGCCACAAATCATGCCAATATGAAAGGATGGCTTTTTTCGACGATGTCTGATGCTGAAGGTCACTGTCCAAGATTTCACAGACTTCAGAGGGAGACCAGGTTGAAAAAACACCTACTGTACATAAAAATACAAAATAGGTGTGCAAAGGCGGCCTTTACTCCTCTCAAGTGTGATTACGTCAGTAAGCCCTTTGTGGAAGTAGCCACCATAGGGTCCGTCCCATATGATAATTACAGCTAAAAATAGACTGGAAATTAACTTTTGTTTGCCCTGTTTCATAAAAGCATAATTGAAAAAAAGCATCTCCAACAATTTCAGTTGTTAGTTTGACATTGCACAATTTATTCTTCTTTTAGGCAGTTACCAAACAGATTCCTGTGCAATACCACCACCCTTAGGACTGGAGAAGGACCGACCCTGTTTTGCATGTAGATACATATAAGTGGCTGAGTGTAAATATAAAAGCCAAGTGCTTCTAATCTATCCATGCAGCTCTGGAGTTACAGTCATTCAGCCTTGACGTGGCCACTAATAGCTCTTGTACTGGATCAACACAATCTGCACTAACATTTCCTGCTCTGTAAATGTGCAACAATAACACTGCTAACTGTTTCCAGCTTCAGATACACTGTGTCCTCTTTAGCTCATAATTGACTGTCGCTTTAAATAAAAACAAGTTTTTTGATCTCACTCGCTGAATTCCTTGACAGCTAATGAAAATTGTCTAACAGTACCACTCAGTGCTGAACTAATTGCTCAGTGGGGCTTTCAATCTGGCCAACACTTGCACCCAATTACAATCCCCCTACACACAAACACACACACATTTGTGCATCACCCTCAGTCTCAGTCACTCCCAGTCCTAATCAGCATGCAAATGTACAAACCTTAGTCTCAGCTGACAGCGGGACGAGAGGCTTAAGTTTCAGACAAAGAGGAGGGTGAAGGTGACTCAATGCTTGCTAGTTCATGTAGTGTGATAGTTATCGAGCTTGCCAAGCAGACAAAAGGCCTTCAGTTTTAAACCAAGTCTGCCTTTTCTCTGCGGAGGTATGTCTTCCTGAGATAAACTTAGAAAGGACAGTTGGTGTCAAAAACTTCTGTTAAATTATGTTTTAAAGACATCTGTGATGTGGAGAGTAAAGACAGGAGAAAGCAGATAACTTAACCACATGCGCCCACGGCCAGATGTGAACCCACAATATTATGGCTGCTCAGTGCGCACCTAATGCCGCCAAGCCACTGGGATGCTCCAAGAACAACATTGGTTTGAAACCAGTGGTCTTCGTGGCAACTATAAAACATGTTTCAGCAATTTAAGGATCCACACTAAATCACATTACCTAAATTATGATAATAATAAATAGCTCTGTTTGGGAGGGATACTTTACACTTTTTAAGGCCTTTAGAGGCAAGAATATTTGCACCTTTCTAGACTTGGTTTCTCCTGTAATAAAAACCTTGCTAAGTGTTTTCCCTGGTTGATTCCAGTCCTAACAACAGCTCCAAAAAGATCATTGGATATCACTGGTTTTGGCTTACAGATGGCAGGGAAAGAGAATAATGACACGGTAATTATAGCTATAACCATTTGAGGCTTTGCCAGATTGTTTTCTTAACACTTCTCTGAACCGTTCTACCAGCGCTTTCATGCACTCACAAACCAAAAGTATGATGTGGTCACAGCGAAATGCTCCAGAGGAAAAGAAAACCTTGCACAACAGCTACTCGAGTCAAGCCCCGACTCTTGTGGGTCAGTTATAAAACTTCAATATAATGCTTCAAATCATCACGCTCCTGTTACACAGCCTCTGGACAAGCACCACTGACTTTCTTTGCTGTAGTCCCCCCCTCACTACTGTAGCCACAGCTCTGAGCCCACACTTTCTACCATCACACAGACTTACTGAGAGAATGCAAAAACTGCAGAGTGGTGACTTGAGGCTAATTTGGTAACAGAGCCTTTTGTTTACTTTATGTAATTCATCCAGTGATGTAGTTCATGCTGCCTCAGAGTAAGCTGGAGCAGAGTGTACTCTGAATTTAAGTAAGTACACTAAGACCGCCATAAGGCAGTGAAGTGCATATGGCAGACATACAACATATTAAGTCTAAAAGAAATGATTTTTACAGACTTTAAATTGACTCACTTTTGGCCCATTTTTTCCCGCTGTGGGAACTATGAATCATCAGTCACCTACCTCTGTGGAGCTGTGGAGTGTGAAAAAGTCATACTGTTCCAAGTAATATGTTGCTTTATTGAGCTCTATGTTTATGAATCACAGCACAAGTGCATGTGCTGGCAAGAAGGTTTTTTTTTTAATTAATTACTGCCATATTTAAATGATGTCCCCTGACACTAGTGTTTGGACAAATATTGATTACAGGCTGTGTCTATTTGTCTTTTGTTGGCCAAATTAATTTCCCAAATAAGAGCCTTTGTCTTTCTGGCTCATAAGCTTTCAAGACGTCAAACATGATGGCACAGTTTGTGCTCCATCAGTAGTTTCAGAATTAGCACTGTGGGGCTTCTGAAGGACGTGTTTCACTGCTGGAGAGACAGTCTTTTCATAAAACTTGGCTGTCTATGCAGTGGAAAGATGCAAATACTTTTTGAAATTGGTGCTACATGACCAGAGAAAACAGAGAAAAATGACTGTGGCATTTGCTTTTGCTCAAGATGTATTAAACCTACAACTATCAGAACTTCTGAACAACAATATGGCAGCCGCCTGGTAGCAAACAATCTCACAGCGCTGTTTAAAAGTTACAATATGTTTCTGAAACCATTTTAGGTGAGAAATAGGCAACACGGTCACAGAATTTTGGTTTGTTTTTGATCAGCACTGCTTAATTTTACCGTTTAATCCAGGTTTGGTCTGGGTTTGAGAGCAAGCTCATTTTTAATCTGGTTCTGTGCGCTTTGTGTCAGTGGTGGTGGCAGGCATTCAAAAACAAGGAAGTACAATCTGCAGTTCGAGCAACAGCCATAGAAGGCAAGCAAACATCCCGTCTGCGGTCATTTTGACGTGACCAGCGGACTTCACTACAAGCCGACTGGCTGTTGAAACAAGTGACGTGCTTTACGTTCTAAAACCAGCCACCAGCGATTTGACCAGCAGAGTTGCAGGTAACACCATCAGCTGGCTTGGGTTGAGCTCAGACCGGCCAGTTCACACTGCTGCACCTTTTCTCTACAACTTTCTCAAACAGTTTTGTCTCGTCATGAATCTTTGGTCTGAACTGGGCTTGAGACGTATAGAGGAGCTCACGTTCAAAGGTTGAGGAAAGAAATGGTCAGTAGTCTTGATCAGTGCAGGCATAAAATGTAACACTGAAGATCTGAGCTCGGCCTAGCCCACACGAACACAAACATTTTTTGTAAATGAGCTGTTTTTGTGCATCCATTGTGGCTTTTCATTCACATGCAAACTGCGTTTTGGGTCACTAAAAACAAACCTTTGGTAAAATTGTCCTGGGTGAAGATTTTCAGAAAATCCTTGTTGTCATGTAGAGTGGGAAGATTGAGTTTTTGGCTTGAGACACTAGAAAGTGCACCATTACCTCCTTTATGAGGAGTCACAAATGTGAAAGTAGTGCTGGCTCTAACCTTGCTAACAGGACTTTTTACGTGCTTATACATAAATGTACAGTTACTTTTGAGCTATACTGAGGAACAGAGGTGTCAGAATGCGTTTCTGAGGTCACTGCTGCAGGTAGTCTTTCAGTAATAGCACTTTTTCAGGCTGCAGCTTATTCTCATCTTCTTATTCTTCTCCTTTGCATGGCTTTAGGGTTATGGTTATACTGCCGTCTGTTGGTTTAGCATGCTCTTGACAACACTTCCATTGTGTTGTTGCATTTTCTTTCAGACGGATATTTTTGATAACACTGTGTGTGGATGGGAACAAAAATACCCATGTTCATTTGCACTAAGCCTTAAAGTCAAAGTGCTTTCTACGTCTTGCTGTGCTGTGGTTAGTAAGAATGAAATTGAGGGAAAATGAAGCACATTTTAACTGTTATAATTACATTTTCTTATCTAAACTGTTTACTTAGCATGCAATAAACGATGTGAGTATTTGCAGTCTGTGTGAGTATGTGTAGGTGTGTGTGTTTTTCTTTCCACAGTGCATACGATTAACAAATTTCAAGACATGTCCTGGGGAGCTATATTCCCTCTCACTGGACCACTCTGAAGCGAGCTATTTAACCAAACTGTTGGCTGGCATTCAGCAGTGTGCCACGGCAAACTGTTAATCACTTCTAATGAACAGAATAGCAAATGGAACTGTAACAACAATTGGATGCAAATACAATAATTAAGATCATTATCTTGTTGGATGGTACTAGCCGCCAGTCTTATGGCAACAACACAAATGACACAACTGTTCACAGTTCATTACATGCTAGAAAATAGCAATTCTTATGAAGATATAAACACCCAATTAATCCAGATAATGACTACTGGTGTGACAAAGTTCTTTTAAATTCTTTTTCATAAGCACTTTTTATCATTTCCTCCCCCTTGATGATTTCCATCAGATATAAAACTGAGCTATCGGCCAAATTTGTGGAAGAAATGAAGTCCAGGATTTTTTTAATTGGCTGAAATGAAAGCATGAGACAGGTCACTTTGGCAACTTAAAAGAAGTGAGCTTTCAGGTTTAAAATCTGTCACGGAAGAAAAAGAAAAATTCACAATTTGCATCAACAAATCTCATCAGATTGCCATTCATGATTGCAAACACTGGTAGCAGTTTCTATTTCACAAACCCCCATCAGGTTGATTATCTATCAGTGCTTGCCTGAGGTTAAAACTACACCAGGAAACAGAGATGTTCAATAATTTATTAGCAGCAGGAGTTTTCTAATCAGTAATGGAACTAATAGAGCAGAGCAGAGCTGATTGGAGTTGGCCGAGCCGGGCTCAATGTGTGAGCCTTTGGTCCTTCTTTCCTCCAGTGTTTGAAAATTACATTTCGGTCAATCTGCCAGGACCCAGTGCACTGCCACACAGCTACCAAGCAGCACCCTGATAGTCTGGGTCATTACGTTCATCCCCTGCTGTGAGGCCACAGTGCAAATGCATATAACCATGGTCCTGAACACAATAGGGCTCTCACTTTTTATTTGATATATGACTGTTCTTTCAAATGTAGTTCATTCTGAACTGTTTGAATCCAAAATGAACAGACTATTTGAAGTAGTTTGACTTGGGCACCCCAAAATTTGACCATGAGCTTGATCTGTTGCATACTCTCTTGACCAATCAGTTAACTAACTCTGCGTTCCAATACCCATACTACCATACTATATAGTTATGCTAATTGAATTTTAGATTATTGTCTTAAATAAGCTCTGTGGCGAACAAACATTTAAGATACTTGCACGTTTTGTTCAGCAAAATAATCTCCACAAATGACCACTTTCATGATTACTGAAGCCTAAATGTAATCACCATAAGTAAAAAGCCAATGTTAGATTATAAACAAACTACACCATAGTCACATGTGCTAATGTCACCACCATAACAAGACTATGAGGCCGTGTTCGGCACAATTTGGCATGATGACATTCTGTAATCTCATTTAACCACTTGTTAGCAACCGCCTTTTTAAGCCATGTAGAAGCTTCAAAGTCAACAAGTGGGGTATTTACTGATGTATTTTATGTCATAAAACATCTAGCTAAAAACTGAGTCAAGCCCAGGGAACCATCAGTGGTAAAACTGTTACTTATATCTGGGCTTTAGGACTCATTCCTGGGGCACTCTATAGAGTCCAATAGAGGGCAGAGCCTGTGTGAGATAGAATGAAGGTTAAAGTATTGTAACCATAGGTTCAGCACAGGCGGAGGCGTCTACCTAGGGGCCCTGTTGCTTCTGTGCTATACACTGAAGTGGGTGCAGGACGCTGAGACCATCAAACATGTCCTGAGGGCTCTGCACATCTTCAGGTAGGCACATCCTGATTGGCTGGCTACGTTTATGCAAATTTCAGTGAGCAAATGCTTGCTTATGACTGGAAGAGAGTATTACCCATAGAGTCCAGCAGAGGATGGAGCCTGTGCTGATAGAACTAGGGTCACATTACGTACTATGGAGCTGAGAGGAAGCCACACAGCTGTCCTTACTGCAGAAAGCATCAGCAGAATGCTGGATGAAATTGCCATATTTCATGAAGCCATTGTAAGTATTGCTATGGACAGTGCTCTGAACTGTGTGCATGCCATGCACATGAAATAACTGGTAATGTTAAGTTAATGTAATGACTGTTTTTGGGAAAAGTGACAGCCGTAGAACACAAGAGCGCAGCTTAAGCATGCTACAGTTTACTGGGGCCAGTAGAAAGGGTGCACTGCAGTTGAAGCCGGCCAATCACAGGCATTCCTGGTACAGAGCCATTGTTTTGCTTTGACTCGCTCATAATCAGACAGACTGTCTGGTGGCCAGCTGGGAGAAAGTTTGAGAACAGACCAAAGATTGTATATAATCAAGGAATCCAAATGTTATTTTCAAAAGTAATCTAAAAGGCCTGATATCTGCCAAATAGCTTCTATTGGTTTGTCTAACCTTTGAGAGAATGGGGGTGGGGTGGGGTGTGCACAGCAATATCATTATGTATTATGCTCCGTCTGCACAGGGGCAATCAATGCTTCATTTCACTGGAGTCCCTCTGGGGGAGAGGCAGCTCGGAGGAGGAAGAGGAAGAGAGATGGCTGAGTGGCAGCGAGATAGACAGCCGCAAAGATAGACAGCACAAGTCTCCAGTGTCGAGCTGAAGCCTGAGCCCTGTGGGAGAGTCGGGATGACGACGGCCCCGCAGACACTGAGGAGCTGTTGACAAGCAGGGGCCCCCACCAGCGCTACCACCAACCTCCACCCCAACCCTTCTGTTCCCAGCACTGCGGTTACAAGACCATTTGTGCAGCACTGAGAACAGGGCCACCACAGAGAGAAGCACTCCACTGTGACACTGTATTCTAATGTACAGGCCGCGGGAGACGTGATGAGCAGCGGTGCATTTATGCCGACACTGTACTCTATATGTGCTCTACTGTGAATTTTTTACAGGCTGCAGAGCCAGCAGTAAATCACTTTCACTGCACGTGGAGCTGTGCCAGCTGCCTTATCTAATGTCAAGTGCCTTGAGGGCACGGAACCAAACACTTTCCACTCGGTAGGGAACATGAAGTTACAGGGACACAGATTAAGCACATGCTTTTTTTAAAGATGTCAAATGTTTAACATAAAGCAAGTCCGCCATAAATATAAAGTTTGCAGTAAAGCCTACGGTGGAAATATTCATGAATACTACTGACATACTGATGTGAATTATGTACAGACATGAGTCAAAGTTGCAGCAGCGAACCAGACATTTCTCATTTCCACTTGACAGGAGATTCTGAAGATGTTTACACAATAACTGAAATAATGTTGTACTTGGGGCTGCAGGCAGGTTTGCCTGTCTGCTAAATCCAATGAGGCTGAAGCATAAAGACAGGCCTGGATTAATAGCTTAAAACAACACTGGAGCTGGAACAACCGAGTGGATTGATCCATTTAACTGATGCTTTGTCTCCTGTTGAAAGTGGGGAAGACTGGCAGTCAACAAATCACCAGCGAGTGTGTGTGTTGTTTAGTGGTGGAGGAACATCAAATCAACCTTCTGTCTCTTCACCTACTGCCTGAAAACCCCCCTTTATACTGAAGAGAGGCAATTCTACTAAACAAAGGCCCAATCAAAATGACTCATTCAATTCTGTAATTACCACATATTTAAACGTGATCTCAGCTCTCTGGGTACGCTGCTGATAAGTATCTTTTACCTTTATGTGTCAAATACAGTGACATTGGGCAACTTGACATCCTCAGCTGTAAAAAGGTAAGCTAGAAGTGTTGCCAAAAGAAAATGTTGGCATTGTACATTTGTACGTGACTCCATGTATATAAGCTGAGTTTGTCATTGGGAGATAAAGGGGATGGTGGATGGCACAATGCCTTGGCTGCCAAGTTGCAGGCCACTGTTCGAGCCCAACAAACAACCAAACTGGTTGTTTTTTAGTGACCCACTGCTACATTCCCAGCAGCAATTATGCCTCCAAAATCTAGTACTTTGAGCCAAAACATGATCTCTTCCTAACCATAATCAGGTGGATTTTGTAACTAAACATTAGCATACATTTACCACAAAGAAATGTACAGTGCCAGCATTTATTAATAGTCAACCAAATGTTAGTCGACCAGTAAGGTCAAAATAAATCAAAACCTATGTGACTGGACCATGTGGGTATTTAATTTGAAAGGACAGACACAGGAAGTGTCCACGCTCAGCAGTCAGACAGGAGTCAGGCAGTCTGGAAATCCATCGGTAAAAAAAAAAAATTTAAGAAAAAAAAAAAAAAAAAAATTTCTTCCTTTACCTCTGGAGGCACAGCCCGGAGTTTTTCGACTAACCGCTAGCGGTGCCCCCAGGGAATCGCCGTCTTGTTTACAAATACTTCGGGTAGAAAACCAGCAGAGTTTAGCTATATATATCACATTTTTCACGTCACTGTATCACCGTGTAGATTAGCTGGGCTAACCGTTAGCTGTTAACGTTAGCGTTGTCTATAACCATAGACTGTATAAAAATAAAATAAAATAAATAAATAATAATAAAATATTTTTTCCAGCGAATATCTTAGTTACAACATGATTGAGCTAGCAAAGCAGTTTTGTGTTGCTATGTGTGGTATTTATTCAGTTATGGGAAATCATGATGTCTAGAAAGCATCAGTGGCTGCAGCTGACAGGGACAGTTAGCAAAGCTAACATCAGGACGTCATCTGTTAAAAGCCTCCTGTTGCCGGATACGACATGAAACTACTCCAGTTAGCTCAATCATGTTGTAACTAAGACATCCGCTGGAAAAAAAATTTTTTTTCACGTTGACGAGACAGCATTACTGGAGCGGTCGCTATGGACGCACTATGGACACAGAGCTTGCTGTTGTCTGTAGGTACACATTTCCTGGGGACACCTGCACGTCTCGGCCACACCCCCTCCATTGTGATTGGCTAAAGTGCAGCATCGTTTCTACAATGTAGATTGCAGAATCTGTCTTGAGAGATTAGGAGTCAGGTTAATTTCCAGAGCTGGTACCTGCGGTTATTCCACAGGCTAGTTAATAACATGTCGGGCAGGAAATCCAAAGTGTGGGATCATTTTGAGAAGGTGAAGGACGAACCCAAGGTGATATGTAAACTCATCTTCATTGGTCGACTACAAACATGACGTATCATCTGAAACATGGAAGTAGCTACATGCCCATTAGCCCACAGCGTCATTAACAGGCGGCTCGCTCAGTGTGTGACGTGCACTTGTAGATAAAATATAGGCCTATATTAATGAAGGTTCATTAGTACGGTTTTGTATTTCTCTGTAATGTAGCAGTGTGAACAATGTTACTGATACTATTCTTTCTCACACCTTCAACTCAAACCATTGTGCTGCCCCGCCCAAAATATATCATTTAATAATTAAATTAATATTGTAAACATACGGGTGACTCGTCGACTAATGGCCCTAAATGACCATGACTATTGGTCAAATGGGAAAATTCTTAGTCTAACATTTATTGTCATGATTTGGTTGTGTGTAATAATCTATCCTGACTAATCGAGGCAAAAGCTACAGTATGAGTGCTGTAAATTGTGAGAAGACATACATTGTAGATGTCATGTCATCACCCAGACAATAAGCAACAGTATGTAAAAGACACCACTGATCACAGAGAGTGATATGTGAGAGTCTCTCACTGCTGATTGTTCTGCTGCCTCACAAAACAACAACAGTGACAACAGATATTGTATATATACTCCAAGCCAATCTTAAGCAGCAGTCGGCAGCTATACAGAAAGCAAATTGTTTCGTCTCAGAGCTGAAATGGAAGCAAAGCAGAGCAACATTATGCTCCTCCAAACTGAGAAACAAACAGACCAACAACATGTAGACATCTGAGTATTGTGTGGTCCAAAAAAATAAAAACAAACCAACTCACTTGTATTCTTTTTTGCAAAACCAAAATTCACACAGTGTGATTGGAGAGTATGAGCAGTAGAGCTGTAACAATTAGTCAATTAACTGATTGAAAGAAGAAAAACATTACACTGCTGCTGCTATCAAGGTTCGGCAAAATTTCAAGGAAAAGGTGCCAGACAGGTATCCTGTATTTTAGTTATGGAAATATATTTGGTATGGAGGCTTTACATTGAAAAGAGAATGTAAGAATCTCTTTCGGCCTACAACACTGATACATACATATATATATATATATATATATATATATATGTAAATTAAAATGTTAAAAAAGTAACCATTATTCATCTGCTTTTTAATTAAATTTTATTTGGTCAAGGCCACAGGGAGCCACTGAAGAGGGGGCTAAAGAGCCATGCTCCAGAGCCGCAGGTTGCCTACCCCTGGCCTGGACCCATCTAACCCTAACGACTCACATGTGACCTCATCGACTGAAACTCAGAGCTCACAAATTACTTCAGTGCCTGTGTAAGGGTTCACACCCACACAGTGTTTTAAGCCTGAGACTCCGCACCAGTCCGTCAGAACTGAAGAAGCCTCTTGGATGAGAGACGAAATGTCTTCAAGAAACTCAAATCCAGTTGCCTACGATTTAGCACTTAAGATTACCATGACCTTGATGACTGAGAATCTTCACCAACACTGACTGATATCTTTCACTTTTTTCTGACATTTTAATGACCAATTAACTAATCAATTAATCAGAAAATAATTGTTCGTAAACTCGCAATGATAATAATTGTTAGTTGCAGCAATACATCTAATACACAGGGAATACCAATGCCAGTACGACAGGAATTACAATATTCTGTATTTTTTTTCAAGTTGCTGGCAAACTGCTCCTCACACGTCTGTAGGAGAGATCGATATGGCGAAGAAGACAACTGGCTTCTGCTACACAGAGAGGATCAGAGAGTTCAACCAGGAACGATCCTGCGGAGCAGATAAATGAAGAGGGCGCAGGATAACCGTGCTCTTAAATTCACACTGGGTGGAAAGCTTGTAAATGAAACAGCGTAGGCCTAGACATCCCGGCTTCTGTAAATCACTCACTGTCATTCCCACTACTGAATCACCACCAGCATTTCAAACCCGATGGAAATGACGAAAGAGGCTTAAGCACCGATAGCACGCTCAGTCTGTGTAATTGGCAGCCTTGGGTTATTACAGCGTGCACTACGGGGGAAACTGCACAAACAGGAGAAAACAGAGCAGACTATTGTGAAAAACATAATACCTTATCATGGGGTCTGCTTGCTGAGTGATAAGGCCTGTGTGGATAGCCTCCGGGCTGCTTCCACTCACTGCCTGTACTGTACAGCTGATACCCTATTAGCCGGCAAAACTAAATCCATCCTAAAACCCTGCCTTGCTACAGAGTGTGTGTCTGTGTATGTTAAAGTGAGCCAGCGTGTGTGTGTGTGTGTGTGTGTGTGTGTGTGTGTGTGTGAGACACACACCCTGGGACGTGATAAAGCAACAAAGACCATGCTGACATTTACATAAGAGTACCTTTTGTCCCAGTGTGAGGCTCCCATTTACAGAACTCCAGCACACGTTTAATGAAAACACACCACCAGGGGACTGAAGCCATATAGATGGAAGTGCGAGCAGGTTCAGGTGAGCGATACGCCAGAGCCCAAGAGGGTCATACCGACAGTCCATCAATTGCCCTGCTCCCCTGACCCGCCTCAGCTGTAATGAGAAGCGTCAGGAGACTCGGGCAGGACTCAAGCGTGAGTCCGAAGCGGCACAACAGAAGAGAGACCAGAGGAACTCCCTGCTGAGCACACCAAGGTTCACCTCAGATTAAATATTACGCTTTCATCAAATATGCTCACAGTCTGGGAAATATCATTCAATTGGCTGGCTGCTTTTTCATGTTTACTAATTAGCACAAGCTTATCTAGTTGAGCATAAACATTTCCATTTGTGCCAGTTGCACACTGTTCATAACAATCATGCTAATTCCAGGCCATGTGAAAATGTAATTTAACCAGGATTCCACTGCTGTTCTGGTTTTGAAGTGATTTCCAAATGTAATGATGTTTTTCAATTCTATTGATAGGTTTCTCAGTTTTAAGGAATATCGTGATGTTTTTACATGTATAAATGTTGATTTTGCAACTCTCGTTCGAGAAACTGGAAAGACTGTAATTTCTTCAGTTTAATTCTCACATGATCAACATTATTTAATGATCTCAATATGACAAGCTTTCGTTAGCACAAAGTAATCATTTACTGATAGTGAGGAAAAAAAAATCTGAAATTTATGATCAGTGGAAAACAGCTTCCCACAAAAAAAAAAAAAAAAAATAACAGTTTATGTCACAACTGCAAAATAATCGAAAGGAAACTAATCACAAAATGACTGCCATGTTAGGCCACCAAAACAAGCTCACTGACTATATTTAAATGCACATAAATATTCCACTATTATTGCAAAAATGACAATATTCAGGAACTGATAGACAGCATATGCCTTTTGGATTTTCCAAGTTACACCTTTTTGCCTAATGAGGCATTTTCAGATTAAGACGTGGGATATGATGATACATTCGGATTTTAGGAGCCTTATTTGGAAGTGTATACAGCGCATTCACAACATGCGTCTCAACTGGGGTTTCCACTGCAGTTTGCAACAGATGGCGTCTTGTCTGTTAACAGTCAGCTCTGTGAGTTGTCATGGATGTGTTGCACACAAACAAACTCGCTAACACTTTGAATGCTGGGTTAGAGATGCATGCCCAAAAGAAAAGCCCACAATTCTGGTCAGAAGAAGAAACACACCTACTTTTAAGCATCGCGAAAGACTTGGATATCAACAGGTGTTTGGATGTGCACAAATATCACAACTAGAGGTGTGCCATATCATCTCGCTCATGACAATACCGGTATCATTTTTTAAATGATGTGAAAAATTTATATCGTGATCCCCGCGATATTTTGACTTGTTGACACACTGATGTCATACTGTTACCCACGGCAACAACAAGCATGGCTGAAAGCAAAATATTACAGACTCTGCAGTGGTTCCAAAAAGAGGAGCAGCTTCAGTAGCGGGGAAATAAACTGTGGTGTCCTGAATGTTTTATGAACAGCCCCGGACTGCTCAGACTCTATTTAGCGCTCAGAGGGAACTCAGTCAGCGGCTCCTCTGCCAGCAGCACAGTGTCTCTCCCTCTCCTCTGTCAGTGTACGCACATGGAAGAAACATCAAGTCATAAACTTTTGGTAAGGTAAACCTACGTGATGCTTGCAGCTCAACAAACAAACTCCATATATGTGAATGTGTGGTAGTTGTGGTATCATAACAGCCTGTCACAGGTTACAGCGTGATGATTAGAGGAGAAACGGCAGAGCATAAAGGTCCAGGTGGAAAAAAAAAAACAACTCAATCATTTAGGATTTTACTAAAAGAAGGAAATCACCTGTTGATGTATATATATATAGATCCCAGGGGACATTTTTTGTATTTGGGAGCTGTTTAATATATCATTTTAGATATTATTGTAGGGCTATATCGCCCACATCTAATTACAACGCTAATCTTTGAAGGAAGGTTTCTGCAGGAATGAAAGAGGGAGGTTTAACAAGTTTCGCCACTGGATGCAAATAAGCAAAATGACAAGCAGCTCCAGCCGTTCCAGTTTTCCATATTTTGATCTGATAAACAGATGTTAGGAAAGGTTAATCAGAGTATGCTTGGCTGCATGTAAACAGTACTATTAGTAGAATATTCATTTTTCTCAGCAATGTAAACAGCTTAGAAGGAACATTGTCTTTTTCCGAACTAGAATATTTTGCGCGTGTAAACTTGACAAAAAAGTTTATCTCTGGCATTATGATCTGCCATCATCAACAACAGTAATTCAAGCCACAGAGAGACACAGCCTATAAACACAGTTGTTTTACTGAGTATATCATCACTATGAAACTTGATGTTTCACAGCTGCAGCAACTGTGATTTGTTCCAAAGAATAAAAGAGAACTAAAGGCTGTCGTCAAAAAATATTGTCAATAAATCAAAAATATAAAGCACACCACGTTCAGTGATATCTACACAAACAAGACAAAGAGCAGGAGAATCTAATAAGAAAACAAAACAGCAGCCAGATGATAACTTGTAAAGGAACTAATGCACGTAATGCAAATCTGTCCCTGTGTGTTTTTTGTGGGAGGCTACACCACCAAACAAGTCTGCGGTTGTAATGAAATCATAAGCAAAGTCCTCCCTGGGCAAACACTTATCCACGGTGACTTTCCTCTCAAGATGTGTTGTTTGCCGATGTGATGTTGTGGGATCTGGCTTTCTCTTCTCTTTTCCCTACAGCAGAAGGCACATGAGCCGAATAGCACTTACCGAAAACAATACAAGCCGATGTTTTCATTTGGGGAAGAGAGCTCCAGATCCATTTGGCTTTCTGGAGCATAGCCGTCCCCGCTGCACACACTTACACACGACGTGCACACACTTTTTTTTTTTCTCTCTTACACACACCATGATGTATATTTTCCATCTCTCTAACACAGCCTCTCTTTCTCAGATTCTCTCACACATACATAGTAACACACAGAGGCATGTACACTGGGCTCATACACAGTTCACACTAGTGTTGTCGCTGTGCTGGAATTTCTCACTTCAATATGACACCTTGAATATCAATACTGAATACCATTTCTTTTATACCACTGGGAAAATTGACATTGAGGGCATACAAGCTACAATTTTTATTAAAATATAAATACCAGTATAATGAGGTTATGAAATGACCAAGACGAATGACTGAAGCAAACATCAACAATAAAAGTGAACAAGAAAGTGCAGCTGGTATCGATGTATAGATACTGCGGAAAATGAGTAATGGAAGTGTTTAATATATTTAGAATCAATACATATTGATGAATCCATATCCAGCTGTCATTTTAGGTGGAATTGTCACACCCTCCTCCACCCCATTCACCTCCAGTCACCTTCATCATCATCTCATCACCACCACCAGCATCTAGACTTCACAGGATGGGGATCCCTAATCTACTACGTCTTTACCACCCTCATGGAATAGATAACACCATGATGGGGTCTAATCGCCAGAGACTTTTATATGTAAATAAATATTCTCTTCTCTCAGAACGAGTCTCTCCTGGTTGAAGTATTATCATGCCAACTTTACCTGCCCAGGGAATTCTCCAATATTCAACCCACATCGTTATCATGTAGCTGACATATTTAAACTTTCAACATCGGTTAATGTGTGGTTATGTTTAGGCACAAAAAACCCTTGGTTGTGGTTAGGAAACAATCATGTTTTGGGTTAAAATACCCTGTTTTTGGGGGGCCACAAAAAGCAATGTCTCAGTAAAACGGAACCGCTTTTCATGCCACTATCCCAGCAGGAAAAGCAACGAAGTCTTTGTGAAACAACCACTTTTCATGCCTAAAAATGCTGGAAAAACAGTTTTGTAATGACTCATTAAATCACAACTGGCTTTGGCGTTTGTTGGTTGGCAGACGTCTAACCTCCATCTCCAGTTGACAAAGTTAGCTTTCATAATATGTCACATTAAAAATGTTGATATGATACATATGTAACCTACAAATGTATTCATGGTTGGCAGAAACGTACACTGCCTACATTTTCTCCTAGCGACTGGACTGCAATCTCTCTCTTCTGCCAGTAAACTGGATATATACCTGAAAAAGGAATGTTGCTTACGAAGTTCCTATGTTTCGTTTTGATGATGTTGTATAGCTCTGCTTTTCCTGAGTGTTAGCATATAGCAGCAGTGCAAGTGATGCCAATTAAACACAGTGTGGGCTAAAGCATTAATATCAGCTAATTAAATGTGTATTAAACCACTCATCAGGTAGATCAATCAAATATTTCGGAAAAGGAGAAGAAGAATTTTAAAACTTTGCTGTAAAAAGACATTACATACAGCTTTGTATTAATGAAACTGAGACCTGTGTGTTGTCATTAGCTCACGTGCTTTTCACCTCAAACCTGTATGGCAATGTAAATAACGCTTTGCTTTAATGCTGCTGGAGGTTGAATCCAATTACTCTCAAATACATTAAAGCACACACACTTTGGCAGCAACATAAAAAAATGGAATGCATTATTCACCCTGGCATCACGCATACAGCATTTTATGGATTCGTCCTTAGTGAAGACATAAATAGCAACTATCCCATATGCAGAATAACATGGTGATGAATGGCAGGCGTAAACCATTAGATACAAGCATGTTCACACTCACACATACCCAACATAAACACAAAGCAGTACACAGCTCGGGAAACTCGCAGCTCTCGCTTCACTATTCCACCAAACCTTGTCAGGAATTTCCAGGAAGAGCATTTGTCACAGGATTCATACATTTCAAATGCGGCACTACTGTCATCCTCTTCCTCCTAAGCCTCGGCTTTCATGCTTAATATTCCAGCCATGTAAATGGAAAAACTACGTATAGCCTGTACCTTCATGCTCCATCATGGTAAATGCAATTTATAGGCATTAACTGAAGCTGTTGTAGGACTTTAACATGCATGTCTACATGGGTGCATTGAATATCACTGTAGATCAGATCAAGTACTGGTGCCATTTCCTACCTGGAACCTATGACATCTTTATAGGACTCTATAGACCTGTGGTGGACATTTCAACAGTCTCTTTCCATGCACATATTGTAGCCAACCCAATCACCATAATAAATGTTGGCATTGTACCTTTCTGCAAACCACGGATATGTTACATTTGTATATTACTATGCAGCCGACATATTGAAACTGTGGTTCATGTGTGGTTATGTTAAGGCATGAAAATCAATTGGTTATGGTCAGGAAAAGCCGCTTTTTGCCTTAAAATATTTGCTTTGGGTGGCACTATCCCAGTGGAAACACAGAAACAGATCACTAAAAAACATCGGAAACACATTGATCACTCGCTAAAACACCACCAGTTATGTTGTCTGTTGGTCTTAAACAGTGGTCTGCAGCTTGGCAGGTGTCTTGCCTAGGTGTCACGCCCTCCACCATCCCACCGTGTTAAGTTAAACAGCCAAAATTTTACTGCTGTAGTTTGGTATCTTAGCCAAGTAAAACCATCAACTCTTTCAATGCCATTGATGAGATTTTACATCATTTATTAAACAACACTTCCCCGCCATTGATGAGATTCCAGTGTTCTATGTTTTCACTGTGATAAGACAGAGGGCGCTGTTACACATCTTGTGAAATGGAACAGCACTGCCGTGTCCAAAGACAAACAAAGAAGAAGATCAGGTGGCAACCGGAAGAAGATGTTTACAGATATGTGGCAGCTTGTAAACAGCACGAAAATTCCGGCGCCGATGGAAAAATTTGTGGTTGTGCAAACCATGGAGATGCTAATGGACTCGGACTCTGACTATTCCTGTTTTGATCAACATTCTGAATCCAATTTGGGCGAAGAAACAAATAGAAAATAGAGTTTGGTGGCACTAAACAGGATCTCCATGACGGTGACAGTGACACACGGACAAGACGACCACAGAGGAGTGGGAGCAAACAACACTGAACTATCACTGAACACAGCAATGTGTTCCACTACACCTCAAACTGAATATTATTTTCATTATTATTTTTATTATTTTCATTTATATAATTCAAACTGTCGTAAGGAAATGAGAAAAAAAATGTAAATGTGAAATTGATTTTGTACTTGAAAATGAGATCGCAACATATTAGACCAGCAACTCCCATATTGTGCAAAGTAAAATTACTGTTTTTTTCAAAGGAGTCTGGTGGCTTTGAGATAGTGGCTTCAGTTCCCAGCTGAAAGGGGCTGTCTGACGGTGAGGTAAAGTGGTGAAAATATTCTAAATACAAGGCACACTTAAAGTGACATTGATTTGTTTAGGTGGGCTTTTTGTCAGGTGGCTAAAAATGAACCAAGTGCTGTTTTATTTTATGTTTGTCATACAGGGATTTTCTACCTGCAAACTTCTGTAAATAAACGCTGTGATTCTGTCTATTTTGCTTCATATTATAAATACTGTTGGATAACATCCAGTTTTAAATCAACTGGAACACATTATGATGAATGATGGGTGTGCAGATGAAGGGGTACTTGTGTTTAACTGACAGGACTGTGGGAGTACGCCAGACAAAAAAAGGGTTAGGAGCCCCTGATTTAGTAGATGTAAAAGCTGAAAGTACAAGGCTATGTTAAACAGGCTCTGGCTGGACTATATGCCTCGGCTCCCACTGGGTAAAATACCGAATGCCACTTCCAAAAGCAAAATGTTTCCATCTGCTTCAAAAGTGATCAAACATAAAGCGGATGGCCCAAAACCATTTTCACAGTGGATGCTGAGCGGGAACATAACATGGCGAACTGAAAAGCTGTATCTAATGGACCTGAGTGACTCTCATCTAAAGCAGTTTCAGTCCACATAAAACCTCCTACTGAGCATCTAGAGCAGTTAGTTCCACAGGCGAAGGCAGGGGGATGACATCATACTGAGACACAGCCATGGTGCCTTTAATTAGTATTTCAATATCATCTGACCTGGAAGAGATGTAACTGCATCCTGCACTATGCAGCCAAGCCTGGGAATAACCAAGGTGCTGTGAGCAAAGCAAATTGTTCGGTATTAGTTGCTATGATATATGCCAATTTTCTAAATATTGCAAAAAGCATGTGATTGTGAATTAAGGTCTGGCATTCAGGCTAGTATAAACAACTCTTTTAAAAAAAGAACTAAAGCAGCGCCGTCTTTGAGCAAAAGCTTATCTGAGTGCAGGAATGGAAGCAGATGGAAATGGAAACAGGGGTAGGTTGGCTCAGTTTGAAAGAAGGATCAGAGAAGAGACGGGGGATCAAAGGTTCAAAGCTGCAGGTAGAGATCTCAACAGGGCTGTGTCCATAAGTCCACAGGCCCCGTGGTGCAAAGGCGCACGCACACACACACACACGCACTAACACATTCCCAACTATACCACCATTAGTATGCACTGTGCAGTTAAGCATGAAAAGGGTCTCCTCTCAAGTAGAAAAAAAAAATCTGTCCAAATGCATCATCATGGGGGCCATTACACACAAAAGAGAGTGCGACTCCGGCCACGGCTCTACTTCAGAGATGGCATTTTACAATCGGTCTCCGCAAACATTTATCTTTCCCCCCCTCTCATCTGTCACTGGAACCTGCCAGAATAAAAACAAAGATGAAATGGAAGAGAAAATGGCCCGGGCGCAGCGAGCTGGTGGCAGACCAGGGAAATATATTTTTCTTAACTGAGGCGAGTTAATTATACCAGGATGAGGATGTGATTTGCCTCTGTGCTAATACTTGGATAAGGACACACAATGATGTCGTTTCAGAGCCGTGTGCTACATTAACAAGTGTCAGGGAGACTTAGGTCTTAAAGAGGTGGAACCATTAATCCAATGTTCTTCAGCCACTGCGAGTGTGCCATTAGCCAAAGATTAGCTGTTAATGTCGACATAAGCTGATGGAAGACTTGTGTGTTTATTGCTGTTGGTTGTCATTTATAAATCTCTGCAACAACAGCACTCAGTCCTTGCAAACACTGTCTGTGAACAAATATATCCTTGCTTTCGGACCTCTGAGGAATAGTCTATGACACGAAAAAACACACTTTCTAATTTAAACTGTTTATACCAGCTGTCAGTGCAGTAACAAGAACCTTTAGGTGACACAAAAACTGAGCTTGCTTTAAGATGGACATGGACTCATATTCTTGTGTTGCATTCTTGTGCATACTAGACATTTTAATAATTGAAAACAAAAACAGCATCCTTCTCGCACATAAACCAGCTCTGAAATTCAAACAATTCTTAAATTCAGCCTTGTAAAAACATACTCTAGATTCTTAGCACATCCCAGTTTACTGTAGCCACCAAAGTATGGCTAAAATAACCGAGAACATTATTGCAAAAATATGTTTCCATGGTGTGGAGGAGGACCTGATCATCCCTCCACCTTGCCTCAACATCCCACAGTCCCATTCCTTTTGCCTGCATGTCAGCTCCACACACTGACGCCTCTTGTTGCACATTCCCCTTGCTGCAGAGCTATTTGTTTTGCCTGAGTTCATACGAATGCGCCGGTGTCAGTTTCTCCCTCAACAAGTGAACAAGTGAGTTGAGGGTGTCAGTGTTGGGCATGAGACTCGAGTGCTGATGAGCTGAACTGTGTATCATGGCATCAATCAAAGCCTGGGCGCTTTGCATTTTATGTGTACACAAGAGAGATAGTGAGTATGTTGTGTCTGAGATACGATGTAGCTGTGTTACATTTAAAGAGCAGCTCTTTTAGCTATACACAAGGACTGCTTCTTTTCTTTCCATGGAAACAATATTGTGGTACAACAATGGGTTTAAGTTAGAGAGAAGGTTCTTTAATGATATGAGCTAGAATACGTGCCTGGAAAGAGACTATTTAGAAGTCCACCACAGGTCTATAGAGCCATCATTTCATGCAGCCAGACATATCATCATAGCTCTGTGTCAGTGCTAGAGAAAGGTCTGGAAGGTAATCTTATCATTCTGCTATAGGGGGTTAAATGCTCTGGCTTATTTGTATTTCTTTGAACCAATCAGAATCGTCTTCGGTGGCGCTAAGCCCAGGATGCAGTGACAGTGCCCTAGCAAAACAGTGTTGGGGAGGAACTTGTTCTGGACATGGGGAGATGAGCGCTGTCATTAAAATGGCCAATTCTCCACAAAAGAAAGAGCTACAAAAAACGACAGATGTTTGTCAACTCTGTGATTTAACAAATATTATTTGATAATCGGTGTCCAAGAGGTGAAGCCTGACTAAACTTAAGCTCTGAAAGAACTCCCAAAACCCGCTAAAACCACAGATGATTTGCTAGTTGTAGCACAACATCTCAGCTTGTCGCTAGGCTAATTTATATAATGTAAAATGCCATAGGCTTGTGCTAATAACGTTAGCATGTTGTATTTGTTAGTACAACGTGTTTAGTATAAGACAGTTTTTTTGTCAGTGAACTTTGTGAGTTGTAATGGAGCTGAATTTTGTAACATTACCTTTGTTAAATGTTGCTGTTGTCCCAGGCTTCAATGAGTAGAGGAAAAGTCCGCTAGCCGCTGGGCTAATTTATACAATGCAAAATGCCATAGGCTTGTGCTAAAAACATTAGCATTCTGTATTTGTGGGGAAAATGTGTCCCGATAAAGACAAGTGCTTTGTCTGTGAATGCTGCTACTTATAATGAAGCTGATTTGCGTACTTGTGTTTGAAATGGTCGCTATGAAGCCATGTTTAATGGGTATTTTGAATCAATTAAACGTTACAGCACTTCACAGAAACCCCGCCGCCGACTAATGTTTCGGAGGTGTAACTGCAGAGTAACACAGACACACCACCGCACAAGTATAAGTGCTCACACTGGCATAGGCTACGGCACAGGCTCTGCATAGAGCTGACACACAAGTTTAGTGTGACCGGCGTTCGCTGCTGCCAGGGTTGAGGGATGTGTCAAATCACTTCTGACTAGCCGTGTCAGAAAACGGAGCAACTTCAGGCATGAAAATCCTGCAAGACAGAGTCTGAGTTTTCCGAGGTGTGTTCATGAGTTGTTTTATTCGTTGTAGATCATTACAAGAATTCACAGAAAGAACAAAGCAGGCATGCTTTATTGCACGATCCAAATATTCGTCAAAAGGTTGTTGTTTTTTTATGTTTCCCATAGCAAATGGGATTTTGAAAAAGTATGTGGGGATAGATTGCAGATAGTAAACAGAACTCTACATGTTTATGTAGATTTCTTCAGGTGAAGTCTATTGAAAATGATCATTTCTGTTTTCCTGTATGTGCCAAACCCTATAAACGCCTCCTACTTTGGGTGATGCAGATCTTAAAGGCATCATGGGTAGATTACACCTGGATTTCACGGCCTGTTGCTCTACGCAGTTGCAGTCCAATCACCATGGACACATGTTAGTGACAGATGGAAAGGCTGTCAGGGTACCAACTGAGGCAGGGCAATGACAAATCTGCTGGGAAAGATAAGGTCTGTGTTGTAAAGCATGTGACATGGCCCTACTATGTAGGTAAAGTTAATTTTACAAATTAATCTGCATCTGTGGCAAAGATGTCCGCCATCAGCACCAGTGAAGGAGCACTACAATGGACTAGCTGCTTGAGTGGTCGATTAGACAGTCAGGATTCTGAATGTACTCGGGTAGGAGATCAATGAGGCTTTAAACAGGGCTCGGGCTCAGTTTGAGTTCCAGTGAACGACCTCATCTTGCAAAATGGCTGCACATGCACAGAGGGACGATTACTGAATTTGATGAGTATCTAAATTTTAATGCGCACATGTGAGAGTTGTCAGAATTTCAGCAGAAATCCCAAATAACAGAGAGATTATCTAATCTGGAGGATTGTTTAAACTCTGAGATGACGTCTTATTTCATTAATGTGTCAGTCAGTGGGCTGTCACTGCATATTAATACATATCACACATCACTCTCTGACACCTCCAAAATGCAGCCAAATGAATATCGGCCATTGCTGCCAAGAGACTGGAATAAATACACGTGTGGAAGGTGGAAAATTAATTAAAAGGCTGGAAAAGAGGTATTATTCACTAGATATAAATATCCATCAAGGCAGCGTGGAACAAGGAGAGCCGCCATGATGTGTCCTTGTTCATCAACCTGCATTCTCGCAGGAACAAAGCTGGAGGAAAACCTGGCTTGATACTTATGCGTCTTAATTGTTTGAAATGTCATTTTTTTCCTCGTCTTTTGGAAACAAGCTGTCGATACATTTGATTTCACATTAGCCTCTTTCTTACAATGAAGTACCAATCAATGTGTTCTTCTCTGCCTGCACTTACAAGTCCTCCTCCAGGCAGACTTCTGAGGGCTGTGCCAAAGAAAATCAATTGTTTTTGAAATGCTGGCAAGCCGACAGCAGCATCCCACGAACGGCATACAAGAAGAGAAAAATGCCAGACTGTTAAACTGCAATTCATCATCTCCATTTGGCCATATATGAGAGGAATACCCTTTGCTGACATAATTACTGCAGTTGATCCTCTCCACTAAGGCCTGAAAACTGTCCTTTAACTCCGGCTCCACTTTAAATGTCAATAGCCATTAATTAACCGGCCGTTATTTGTTATTTGAAGGTCTGACAACTCATCAATGAACCTATTATCATTTTGTTGAACTCCTCACTCCGTACCACCTCCACCCTCCACCCCCACACTGATGACTCAACTTAATCCGTGAACCATGATGCTCCACCGTGCCCCAGCTTGCTTGTGTCACATCTCCAAGGCCAGTGTGGGTGTGACAGATGGGTGTGAAGCTGGTGCCTAAAATTAAATAACTGATGGGCACAGCAGAAATCATAAATAGAAATTGCCACTTAATTGGACCCAACAAGGTCCTGGTGGTGCATCAGTGGTGCTGAAATGAAATGTAAAAAGCACAGGCAGAGGATTTCCACGGCTCTCATGAAAACATTTCTCCTCCAGCAGACACATGGTTTATACATATCCTTGTTATGGACGTTTTGTCAGTGTGATGTAAAGCCCGCAGTGAAAGGCATTAAAGCTCTTTGTAATCGATTGACTATCTCCTCGCTCCCAGGTGGTCAGCAGCTAGCAGCCTGCTGTTTGGTGCAGTTAGGCATGACATGTCGAATCCAGTGCTGGTGTGCAACCTGATGCAATACGTCTTACAGCAGCCAGAGACTGGTTTAGCACATATTTTTGGTCTTTTTGTCTCCATCTTGGCTGCGAAAGGAGGGATTATTTCAGGCAACTGGGATTTTCAAGGGTAAACTGACACTTGACATTTTAGTAATTGTATATCTCTTGCTTAAATGAAGCTAATGAAACACAAGTATACAGATAAACTCTTAGTGACCATGGGCAGATTATGAGACAGTGGGTCCCTGGACACAGATATGCAAAAAGCAGCACCACCTATCTGCACTTAGGAGCAAGACACACAGACTGAGTCGTGGTTTTGCCTCTTTTGTGTTTGTTTTGCATCTCTTTGTAGTTGTTATATACCTGTTTTATGGTTTTGTGTCTCTTCTAAGTCGTTTTGTGTCTCTCTGAGGTATATTTGTGTCTCTCTGCAATCATTTTGTGTCTCTTTGAGGTACAGTTGTTTTTCGTGTCTTTGTAGTTGTTTTGTATCTTTTTGGTCTATATTTGTGTATCTTTGCAATCATTTTGTGTCTCGTTGGGGTATATTAATGTCTCTTTGCAGTCGTTTTGTGTTTCTTTGTAGTTGTTTTGCTTCTCTTTGTAGTTCCTTTTCATCTTCTCTAGTCGTTTTGTGTCTCTTTCGGGTATATCTGTGTAGCTTTGCCGTTATTTTGTGTTCTTTTGCAGTCGTTTGGTGTCTCTTTGTAGTTGTTTTGTGTCTCTTTGTTGTTATTTTGCTTCTCTGTGCAGTTTTTCATTTTTTCTCATTGTTTCATGTCTCTTTGGGGTATATTTGTATATCTTTACTGTCGTTTTGTGTCACTTTGTAGTTGTTTTGCTTCTCTTTGTAGTTTCTTTCTATTTTTTCTAGTCGTTTTGCATCTCATCATGGTTGTTTTGTGCCTCTTTTGGGTGTATTTGTGTCTCTTTGGGGTGTATTTGTGTCTCTTTGCAGTTATTTTGTGTCTCTTTGCGGTCGTCTTGCTTCTCTTTGTAATTCCTTTCCATCTTTTCTAGTCATTTTGTGTCTCTTTGAAGTTGGTATGTGTTAATTTGGGTGACAATTTGCAGGTGGAGGCCAGGGAGGCCCCTGGGACTGTGCCCAGTTTGCCCGTTCAGTAACCCATCCATTTTGGTGACTGTTTCAGAACACAGCTTAATACACTGCTGCTTATGGTTCAATAAAATCACTGGAGGCTATGATTTCTGCCACACTTTGGACAAACTGGGAAACCAAAAACATTAGGAATTATCCTCTGGACCACACGCAATAAAATCTTGCTGTCTGTCATGGGAAATATTGATAAAATCTTGATCTGGACCAGTAAAACCAGTGTTGGACATACAAAGAGACAAATAGATAAACTAACTAAACAACAAGCTGAATAACTAATGGCAGCCTTAAACCAAAAGACTTCTTTAAATGATTTCACTGTTGCAGACAAATTTCAGTAAGAGTATTCACTTAGCTGTGGCGCATTTACATGATCTTGATCGTTTGGTGTAAGGAGGTCATAAAACTGTCCCAGGTGTCTTAACTCAGTCTTCTTCTTGTCTCGCAATTTCGACAAAATCAAACATATCTAAAATTATCAGATGTTTTTGGTCTTGGCTCGTGCAAATTGTTAAGAATAGCTGTGCTCTCTCCAGCACCAGTTAACGTGGAGGGGACTCCAGGGAGGCACAAAAACGTGAACAAGTCTCAGTTGTCTTGGACTGTGGAAAAGACGGAGATACTGGTGGAGTTGTGGAGTGAACAACAGTTCGTGTTTGAACAGTTTGCCTCTCATTCCCGCGGTCTCCTCCCACTAAAATAGCTAACCAACGGATGTAAAGTTTGATGCACATACAGTTTATCTTAATAGATTATATTGGTGCCAAACTGACCATTATACTGCCAATATATGACACCATTAATCTTGTGTATCTAAAATGAAGTGTTTCACATGAGAACATCTTGTTTCTTAAATGGCGTTTGGTATAATATTTTCTACAAGGAGCAGGATGGGAAATAGTCTGAAAATGAATCTAGTTGTAGTCTTGCAAATAGTGACCATGCAAGATCCCCAGTCTTTGAAAAATCTTACAGTGTGTGACTAAACACTCACATTGTCTTTACACGTGAGAGGGTATCGAACTTAGGTTTTTTTAATCAAAGTCTTTCAGTGTATGGTAAGAATAAGTTAACAACTAAATTAGCAAAAGGCAATCACATAATTATAGAGTACAATTTCCCAGACTGACCTCAAAATCTCAAATAATAATTATCTATTTCCTCAAAAAGGAACATTTCCTAGAGCTGTATAATCCAATTGTATAGACAAAATAAAACAAAATGTCTAATGAATTGTAATAATTATCCAAATGACATTATTTTGTTGTTTATCCTGTTTTTATTAATCTATTAAGTAAAAAACAAAAGACCCATTCTGCACTGCAGGCGCCAAACTGCTTGTGTCAGCTCTGCACGTCTATTCCAATACTAGGCTGCTCTCCCAGTCTCGCCCATATGTGGTGTTATGCAGTTATGTGCCCAGTGCCATTGCTGTACACTGTTTGTGCATTAGGTGAATCTATTGTCTTCTGTTTTTTATGGTGTGTAACAAATTAAGTTAGAGGGGAAAATTGTTTAGAGGAACAACAAAACCTGCAGGAGCTCTGTGGGGCATTGTGAATTAAGAAGTCTTTCCAGACCTTTAAATGCGAAATCAGAGTAGAACAGACACTGCAAATGTACTAATTTACACAGCGCTGCTTTTGTGCTGTTCATCGTATTATCACAGCCAGTCAATCATGTAATAGACTGCTGTTAACCTGCTGAGCAAGAAGATGAGGTGTTATTAGAGTTAAAGAAACAGGGGTAAGTCTAGCCTTTGAGTGTAATGTTAAACAGCAGCAGACGGAAGGCTGGAAAAGGAAAGGGTGTGATTGGACAGGAGCCTGATCACCTGTATCAGGTATTACGTGCATAGAAGGAGAATGTATGTGTTCATGTGTGCACACTTAACAAACATACTGATGTCAGAAACCACTCACTATTGGGAAATAATGAGCACTTAACTAAGGCAACATGTTAAAACCAATTTTGGTCAGCAGGGGCACGCTGAGGTTTGTGACACCTTTCAAGTTAAATGGGTGAAGCACAGCAAAGGTTTTAGGGGAGAAGGCACTCAATAATTTAGTAATTTCTTCAAGTGCTGTAATAGGTTGCAGCTCAGGCCTCTGTCTCCAAACCAACTCCTTCAAAAGAACAGCTGCTGCTGTGTACTTTGATCTCAGGGCAGTGAAAGAACACTCCTCAATACGTCTTTGTAATTTCTAGCTCAATTTAAAGTGAAAGAGTTTAGGTTTGGCAAAGTGAGCACGCTGAGCTCAAATTCTGAAACACAAAAAATATTAAATAGTGAGCAGATGAATGACTGCCTGTCAGGTATCGTAGCATATCTTTGTAACTTAGAGCTCATTTATACTCCCTTTACGTATGATAATTGATAAGTCCATTTCAAATGTTGTAAACATCACTGCCCACAAACTACTATGCATCGTTATGATTTCGTTTGTGAGGACAAGGAGGGTGCGCAGTTCTTTTGTCTCCCCAGTTGCTCATCTTTACAGTGTCTTTCAGGTTTGCGTTTCCCTCTTGCTACTAGCTGCTCGCTAATTCCTGCTATCAGCTGTTTCCTATTTATCCACCGCCAGTGGGTTGCACGTGCCGCGTCATCAACAGCTCCTCCCACAAGTCAGCATCAGCCCCTCCCATGGCAGAAGGGCGCCTCGTTCTTTTTAAACTGAAAAGGTTCCGCCAATATGTTTACCTCTATGCGGCAGAAAATTGGGCACCTCGGATCGGCTCGCCAATCTGGCTCTGTGTGTCTAAACGCTCGCAGCTTGCCGGCAAAACAGCCCAACATTCACCGAAAATCTGGCAGTGTAAAAGGGGCTTCAGTTTAACTACACTACACTGCCTCAACAATCGCTGGTGGTACTGCTTAATTTCGTCCTTATCTGTAAGTAAGGACTGGGGAACCCGGAGAAAACCCTGCTGACACAGGGAGAACATGCAAAATCTGCATAGAAGGGCTCCCCCGTACCCCAGTGTTCAAACCCCCCACCCTGGATATGAACTGGTAACCATCTTGCTGTAACAATGCTAACCACTGAACCAACATGCTGCCCACAAAAATCCACAGTAATATAGATATAAGGACAAATAAAAGAGCAGTTAGAACAGTCTGGTAAGTTCAGAGAATGACATCACTTCATCACTACTGTAATACAGCCTTTAAAACCAGGAAAAGACACTTATGATGACACAGCATCCAAAATCTAAGACAATATCTAGTCTCATATCACAATATCGATATAATATTGAGACACTGCCCAGCCCTACGCCTTAGCGCTACATTATTACACTAATAAGCTCATAATAAATACATATCTGCTCTGTATCAATAAAATCTGCTATCCCTGAACTCCAAATGCACCCAGAGAAAACTACACATCCTGAAACTATAAAGTGTTTCTCCATTCAATAAAAGAACATCAAAATGCCTCGGAGCTATACCTCTACTTCTTGCACTTGATACTTTCTCTGACAGGGAAAAACACAGCCATATGATCATAAAGAACATAGTCTATTTATTCTCTGCGAAACACTTATTCTGTGGCGTTGCTTTGTGTTCACACTTTTAACTTGAATCCATACGAGAACAGCCTTATTAAGTTGTATGGTTTTCAACAGTTCAAGGGGTATACAGGCAGAAAGCTTTTCTTTATTGCCATCACAGAAATTGCAGCCAAGATGGTGGATTTTAGAAAGGGCGTTTTCAAACTACACAATCATTAACTTGTGTGGTGTGTATTTAGAGGCACATCCTGTATCCTGCAAAAGTGGAAAGCATATCATTGTTTTATTAAGACTTGGCTGTAGATGAGGACAGAGAGAGAGCAAACAAGAAACGAGCCGTAATATGCTCTTTCACTGGCTTCGTCCAGCTGATGGTTTAGTTTGATTCCAACAGCAACTTCCTGTTCAGCTGCTCTTAATGACAATAGTCCAACATGGTGGAGTGTGCTCCAAACTGCAGCAGCAACCCGACAGCCCAGCAATCAAGACAACAATATGTCGTAGAATATGTACCAAACGCAACTTGAGTATCTAAAGAGCGTCATCAGGGACGCTTGAGCCCTGAGACTGCAAAAAGAGAAATGCAAAGCTAAGATATCAGCATGCACATGAAAAGCAGGCCTGGGAGCAGTGTTGCTCCAGCACTGTGGTGACAGATGGAGAGCACTAGCATATACCTCCAGGGGTCTGACCTCATCAGAATTTAACTTTACCCAGACAGAAAAAGAGCCACTGGTGCTGTGATATGCTTGTGCATAGTTCCATATATACACCACATAGAGTCTTAACATTGTCGGGTAAAAGGAAACGGGAGTTAACACTGTAAAACAGGGCGGCAAAAGGGAAAGTCAGACCCACATCACCTTGATGTTACTCACAATGTGAAGAAACTGATGTAATGAAAATGATACTGAAAATATTGAATAAACAGAAATCCAATTATTAAAGCTATGGAGTCAGCGAAATGCAAGAGAAGCTCCGACAAGTCTGATCCTTAATTGAAGATTAAAGAGGGGAAAAATATCTCTCCAACGCTTCTGAGCAATGTTTAGTCTTCCTGATACAATCTCCTAAAAAGCTCTTCAATAAACGGTCATCTCAGAGTCATTACAAACACAAGGCAGTATTTAAAAGATTCTTCCGGAGAGTACTTAAACTTTATTAAACGTGGCTAATTTGACTTATTTCTATCTGTATCAGCAACTTCCTGATTAACCCCCAGTCATAATTTTAACACAGTCACATCTGAGAGCTGCCAAGAACAATATGTCTTCTATCGTTGGCCTGTGAGCAGCTATAATGAAAGTAAGTGGGGGGTCGAGTGGCTCACTGAGGGGCACTTCAGAGGTAGTAACTGGGCTGGATCTCATTCTTATTCCAGGTCTACATCTTCCAAGACCGATAGAGACATTTGAGCCACTGACCTTTCAGTCACAAGCCTGACTCTTTGGCTTTTAGGATCCCGTAGCAATGTTTGATATCATTTCTCTGCTTTGTCACCTCGTTCTCTCAAACTAGGAGAGAAGACAGTTTCAACTTCATTAGCAGCTGCTCCTTTCTGAGCTGAAACTATTAGTCAGGAGTTGATTAGTCCGACATAAAACTCTTGTGCAACTATTTATGACAGGGCTCCAGACTGCAACCATTCAACCACATTTTGTTACCCGTTTTGGAGACTGTGCTAAATATTATAAACCGGAGCACCAGTGCGACCAATTCCAGGAGGAAGCAAGTGTGTGTTTTGCTCTCTCCCAGACTCTGCTCTTTTTGGCTGTCTGTCTCCGACTTCAGCAGCTGTTGGTTCGACCACGCAGCTCTGAGTGACCGCTGGGTGACCACAGTCTTTTTCTCGGTCAGCCAAGCTCAATCAAATCCTGTCATGTGCTTGCTTGGGTTGTCAAGAGGCAGCATATTATGATGTTTCTGCATCAAGCTAGCTGTCACTTGCATCTCGGTGTTCGAACCAGCTGCTGCTAAAACTGGAGTGCCCATGTATTCTGACCTTTATGGTATATGCATTGAAACAGCCCAGGATACGCATGAGTTTACGCACGTGTTTCAAAATAAGGTGTTAACACATATATGGGTATATGCTATTCTCTATTTCATTCAATTCAAAACACTTCATATGTCCCCAGGGAGCAATTTGCAGAGGCATGTTAAGCAGTAAGCAGCCAAATATAGTACATAAACACAAAAATAAGATAAGATGATAATAAAGATGATAATATTGGTGCAAAGTAGTACGGAAAGTCTACAAGTAATATCACAGGGCTGCCCCTTGAAAGTCAAAGATTCCAATCATCAGTCAGAGACCCCTCAGTCGACTGAAATTGCTTCAAGCTGAGCAATCATTTTTGGGGTTTTGTGTTTTTTGTTTGTCAGTGTGCTGCACAGTGTACTTTTGGGGACATTTTGGTCCCTAGATTTTGCTGCAGAGTAAGTGCTCATGACTTTGATGCTACTCTTTGGCACAAACAGCTGTGGACATGATGAAGCGGCACAGAGGAGGAGAAACTTCACATTGTAAGGCTCCGAGATAACATTATCTTCTTTCTTCTGCTCGGAAGTGTTGAATTTACAGCTCACAGCAACTTAACATGACACAGTCTCTGGCTTTTGCTTGATATGTCATGTCGGGAAAAAATTTTGTTGCACATTTTCGATCTGTCCTTTGCGCCGCTAGCTTGTTTACTATATTATGTGAATGTCTCTTTCAAACTCAACATCCCGCTGAGCCCCGTTCAAACTTTAAAACTTTATATGGAAAAATCAAATCGTCGAATATTTGTCTAAAACGGCCAAATCTGATTGGACTGACATCATCTTGAGTCTGGTACAGCCCTAAAACTAAATATCTCTGGGTTCTTGGCTGTTCACTGCACAAAACAAGATATGCAAAGATGTCGTCTTGGACTTTGAGGACTTTCTAGTATATTTCCAACAAACACTGAGATCATCTGCTGCTGGTTTATTGGAGGTTCCCAGCAACAGCTGGAAGAAGATCAGGATTGCAGCCTTTGTCAATGACACCCCAAAGCAATGGAACACACGACCTATAGATATCAGGGAAGCTAGCTCGCTAAATATTTTTAAAAGAAAGCTAAAAGTGTATCGTTCACTTTAGCCTTTAACTAGCTCTGACTTCCTGATACAGGTCTGACAGTCTTTCTTTTAATGCTCATGCTGCTACAACTCTTTAAAAATTTGACTTGATTTTATGGTTTATAGTTTTACAACTCTATGATTTTATGAATCAGTTCTATTTTATGTTCATTCTGTCTATTTTCATGTGAAGCACTCAGTGCTTTCACTGCCCTATGAACAAACTTTATCATTATCATTATTAGTATTTTACAGACCAAACAATCAGTTAATTGAGGATATAATCAGCAGCCTATTGAAGCATGCAGTACAGTTTCAACCTTGGAACGACATGAATAAGGCTAAAAACTCTGAAGCAACCTCAAGGCAGCAGGTGCACGGTGTTAAACTACAGCAGGTTATCAACATGGAGGACGGAGCTCTGTGGACATGGTCTTAGTCCAGATCCTACTGTCAGTGATTGTGTGTACAGGAATATGAATCACCAGCTTCTGTTATTAATGCCGCTATTACATTTGGGACACGGGACAGCAAACTGCTTTATTTAAAGCTCACCGACAACTGTAAGAAGTAATACAATACAATATTGCCATCTCCCTTCACTTCCCCCGTGAGATGATACTGTATTAATAACTTCTGTCACAATATCATAGAAACCCTCCTGTGTGTACCCATTTGCACTCACACACAAACACAAGTATAATTCATTTTTCTCTTGCTCGTACATGAACTCTGTGCATTTTTATTACTCAGTAAAGCACTCTGTGACAAGATTGTTTTGTAAGGAGTGCCTTCTAAATCACTGTGATTTGATATTAATGTAATTTGATACTGCAATATGTTTTGATTTATTAGTGTGTTTATCATGCGGTCGACTGCAGTAAAAGGCTGTTGTGTAGGGTAATAAAATGTCAAAAATCATTTCTGCAATATACATACAACTGTAAATAGCTTACAATCAGGATATGTAAGGCAGCAGCAGCAGCATTTCCACCTTTTTTTAACTTCATTAAATGTTCAGAAATTCATAGATTTTATACTATATGTTGCAATTAAAGACCCTGAAATACTAACTAAAATATCTTAGTGCCAGTCAAATGTGTACTGACAAAAGCAGGGGTTACTTTTCTAGGTAAAATGAGATCCATATAAAAGAGAGAAGCCAAAAAACTGGTGACACCTCAAACTGCAGAGACTACGATTAAGACACTGAAATGGGTAAGTGGCGGAGCAACCAACAAGAGTTTAACAATGAAAATAAACTTAATAAAAATTCAATGCATCTCAAGCTAATTTATTTTACTTCCCACCCTTGATTTCTGAGTTGTCATCTAACCAGACACCCATACTCTGAATAGCAGCGCTTTCGCAGACTAACACAGAAAAGAATAATGGAAAGAACAACAGAAAGAACGTCAAACAAAACGAGGAGAAAGAGGAAGGACGAGCAGGCACAGCACTGTTGAAGAGAATCATTCGAAATAACACGGCACCCGAAAAAGTCTTGATCTGACTAACAAAGGGATACAGTGAGGACATGTGCTACTGTACGTATCCTTGAGATGGGTCACACCAGCGAACAAGAGATTAGAATCACACTGCATACATTAGAATGTGCAAGTCAGGCTGAGTTATCCGTGGACACCCCCCGAGTCTGACCTTGTGAAGATACAAACGACTTTCACATCCTGCTGAAACAAGATCAGATACTAAAGAGCTACAAAATGTATGCTGAAATATCTGATGCTTAATTAATAGCTGTAGTTTCGTAATGTTTCCTGTGAAATCAGCAGTACCTAGTAGTGATGGGAATCAAGAACCAGTTCAAGCTGATGACCTGTTCAAATGTGATCTATCGGAATCGTACACCTCCCATCTTATTGATTCTACCTTTAATTGATGTTGGCATGTTTTTTCTTTGCATTGCAAAACAATCATGTCAAACTCATGCTGCTGGAAAGCTGCGACAAGGAGTCATGGCGGTTATGGTATCATTTAAAATAAAGGCAAAAACACCAACAATATGCTGAAGCATCTTTCTACACATCATGGGCGTAAATTCTAGGAATGCAATGTATTTGACACTCTACACACAGGTGCCACTGCAACCGTCACATCTTACATGTACAAGTTCTGAACAACAACAGCAATGGAGGAGAAATATGGTAGTATACTGTACACTCACCAGCCACTTTATTAGGTACACCTGTTCAACTGCTCCTAAACGCAAATAACTAATCAGTCAAACACGTGGCAGCAACTCAATGCATTTAGACACGTAGACATGGTCAAGACAACCTAATGAAGTTCAAACCGAGCATCAGAATGGGAAGAAAGGTTTTAGAAAGATTTAAGTGACTTTGAACATGGCATAGTTGCATGTTGTATTTCAGAAAATGCTGATCTACTGGGATCAAATCATCTCAAACTGGTTTCTTGAACATGACAATGAGTTCACTGTACTCCAATGGCCTCCACAGTCACCAGATCTCAGTCCAATAGAGCACCTTTGGGATGTGGTGGAACGGGAGATTCTCATCATGGATGTGCAGCCGACAAATCTGCAGCAACTGTGTGATGCTATCATGTCAATATGGACCGAAATCTCTGAGGAATGTTCCAGCACCTTGTTGAATCTACATCACAAAGAATGAAGGCAGCTCTGAAAGCAAAAGGGGTCCAACCTGGTGCTAGCAAAGTGTACCTAATAAAAATCAATGTACGTTTCCTTTCATGGACTCACGTAAAGCGGCAAGTCCATCCTAACTCCCTACGTGCATCAGCTCTATTTCATCCAGCAAAGTACTCTACCTTGCGCCAATATTTTTACTACCCCAGATATTCCATATCACAGCAACCAGAGCATCTCTGCTAAAAAAAACTCTACCTCCAAAGTGCTCTCAAGCGCTCCCAGCTGGCCGTTTCCTGAAGCGCACCTAGTGTTTCAGCTGGAGGAAAAAAGCTCTGGTGGACACTTGTGCAAATATCCTCTCATTTCATCTACACCATGTTCAGACTCACAGATAATAAAACAGTTGTGTTCACACTGAAAACCTGTGTGTAGGCCAAGAATCAATAAGGGAATCGATAAAGAATCAGACTGATAAGCAGAGTCGATACGGCATTGCTATCACTAAAATCTTATCAATTCCCATCTCTAATACCCGACACACTGACACATAAAGACAGGAAACAATATAAAAGAAACACCTGAAAAATGAGTGGAAAAACACTGATGCAGGGGTCCAAGCAGTTTCTGAATAGTGTAGGAAAGAGTAGGAAAATGATGTGAATCATACGCTATGGCCTCCACAGTCACCTAATGAACACCTGTGGGAGAGTTTGGACCGATGTGTTAGACAGCACTTTCTACCACCACAATCCAAACACCATATTAGGAAATAATGGTTCCAGAAACTTGTAGAATTTATGTCAAGGAGCACTGAAGCTGTTCTGAAGGCTCGTAGCGGTCCAACACCTTACGGAGAAACTTTCCCTTTAATGTGTCAACCATCTGTAAGTTACCATTATAGAAAAATATGGCAGTGGTGCTGTATATATAACATGCTTGCTCGTGTAAGTCATAATTCAGAACTCCATCGTTGGAAGGCAGCCTGTGCCCAGTTTGCAGTCCAAGGAAAATGGATAGCCAGTGCCCAATAAATTACTCCCACTCTGAATAAACTGTTGTAACATAGATCAAATTGCTTTTTTACTCTGAAGCGTACAAAAGCACAACAGCCACTACAACCACAGCTGAACATCCCTCATCTGGTGCACGGCTTTGCTGGAAAACTCTTGTTGAAAACAAATCCAGAGCGGTGCACACAACAACAACAACAGCCTCTCAGTGACACAGATAGTAATCTCTGGCTGCAGTGCTACATTTAAAGCTACATCTGTTCAACTCCAGCTCACACAACAGCCAAATACGCAGGCAGCAGCCAAAACGCTGGGCCGGCCCAGTCGGAGAGGCGCACAATAATAAACACATCTTTACACAGCGTTAAGAGACTTTCAACTGGATTGTCATGCAAAAGCTCAACACACACATACACAAACACACACACACATATATATGTAAGGTTGAAGGGGCTAACCCTGTGGTTTACTCACCTCCAGAGCCTCCAGGGTCACAAACCCCGTGATGGAGAAGCCATCGATGATGTCCTCTTCAGCAGAAGTAGACTCCTTCCGCTTTCTCCGCGGGGGTCGAGGGCGGGATGAGGAGGGCTCCCTGTCGCCCTCCCGCTCTGAGTCGGAGGAGAAGCGAAAGACGGAGCCCTTGACATGGTTGTTCCTTATCCCATTTGATCTCCTGTCCCGATCCCTCACTGACCTTGACTTCCTCTTCTTGCGGAGGCCACTAGATCGAGGGCCATCCATGTCCTTCATGGGAAACATCCAGATAAACCCGCCTCTTACAGGAAAACAAACTCTTCAAGGGCCAAACACTGGCTCTGCTTGACCTCCACTCACGTGAAACCACCCTCCAAGGAGAATATCCGCAATATCCAAGCGACTTTTATTAACGTATTAGATCCAAGGTAACCATGTAATATCCAACAGATGAAGCCTTTTACAGGAAACACAAAACTGCATCGAGTCACTGAACCACCCTAGGTTCCAAGCAAAGATCCCCAAAGGCAGTCCATCAAATCCTTCAACAGAGGTGTAAAATGATCTATTAAACACGTTATCACCGAGCTGTCAATTCCACCAGAGGAAGAGCTTTTCAAGTTAAAGCAAATATCTGCTCAGTGAACATGTCCCGCCACGGTGAGTTGAGCAGGTGACGCCACATCTTTCTTCTCCAGGAACCTACTCCTCTTACCCAAGGTCAGCAAACTCTCCCTCCTGGAAGATAAAGACAGGGAGAGAGAAAGAGAGAGCACACATTTGTTCACTCAGCAAGTTCAACTGTGCATTTAGTCAATGAGCCATTTTCAGAAAAGGTGTGGTGTTCTATACACATGGCCTTTGCCATTCTACATACATAATGCAAGATGAATGTTTTATTAGGGTGGCTACAGTCTCATCTGCTAAGTATACTGTGTTTTCTTTCGCTGCCAGGTCATTAAGCCCCGAGATGAGACGATTATGCGTTGTAAGTGCTCTTTCACTAGTGTCTCTGAAGCTTTTGCCAGGCTTGTAACCTAAACTGTCTTTTTAATGATTAAATTTCTTTAATTAATTACGTACCAGAATTTTTACTTTGCCACTTGGTGTCTAAAGCCTGTCAACATGAACTTGTTGTTGCTTTTGGCACGGGCACAGCTAGTTTTAAGTAGCGTACAGAGACTCTGAATAACTGCACAAATGCAAATATCAAGCGTGGCAATGTATCAGTACACAGGTCCGACTAGTATAATTAAAAGTGGTTGCTCTTGTGCCTGAAATAAAGCCTTAAATATATCACCCATCATCATACTGTATTAAGAACAATTATTTGTCAGTAAATCTATCCTCCCTCTTTCACTGGTGTTTTGTTGCATTAAATTAGAACAAACTTGTAGGAAGGCATGGTACATTACAGTGGCATTCACATCAATATTTACATAAAGACATTAGAAATGTAGTTTTATTTTTATGCGTGGTGTAATACCTTTAATATTCAATTTAAAGACTAATATCTTAAAGACTTCTAAGCTGCCTACATATGGTATAAATGATCTGAGAGCTCTATTCAAATAAAACAATCCTGACTTGTAGACATTCCTCAATAGCTTCTCCAAATGAACAGATTCATTATGACAACCATCTCGTTTCTTCTAAAATATCACCTTGGACGTGACACCTTGCTCAAATATTCCACAAATCAAAAACAGCAATATTTCTCTCCCTTTCGTGAATGAAAGCAGGTCTAATGGAAGAGGGAGATGTCCTTGAGCTTTTACACACACTCTAAATGAGTTCAAGACAAATGCCAAGACCCTTTCATAATGCCATCCTGCTCCTCACGATAAATCTTAACATGGCATACCTTCACTGTCTGACAGTGAAGGCATCTGACTGCTTAATGATATTAGGATGCAACATTCAACAGCTTGCAGTCGTATTCTGGATTGTTCTCAAGGCATAGCCTACAGTCTAGGCCTAAAGCCACTGGAAGTCACTCTGGCATTGTAGTCTAAAACACATATGGCTTCTCTATGTGTCCAGAATATCAATTCTCATCCATTACATCATAGAAATGGTATTCCATGTGGAAGAAAAACTGAATCAACAAACTGCAGGCTTTAACAAAGCCTCTCTCTGGATAACCATGCCTTTAAAAAAAATGCTGGTGGGCATTTCAAACACAGAGGAATCGCACCTTTTCTGCATCAGCACACAAACCCAAAAGCAATCTAGCTCAGTCAACCACCATCTTCAACTTTACATTGTCTCCTTGGACACAGGTTGTCATGTAATGTGGCTCATCTGGATTCTGCAGCATGCATGTAGTCCCCAGATGCTCTGCTACACCCTGCAAAGTCACAAATGTTTCAAACATGCACAATTAGAGCCATTTAGAGAAATAAAATTGCTTATAATTAAATGGACACATAACAAAGGCACATCCAACAAGCCAGCATGCCAACATTTAACTATGCAGCAACCATTCAAAATATTCCTGCCATGCAGACAGATGCCTCCAAAGAAAGGTAAATCCACCTTAACTGTAATAACGGTCCTAAAGCTTTTCCCCCAGTACCTATGCCTTTAACCTGATGCCCCGTGCCAGCACTCATCTAATGACACACACTGCACAAATAGCTCCCAAAATATCGCTTATTGGAGAAAAACTGGATCCTCGCACTCGCCCTGGCTTCCCTAGCTCAGTAAAAGACTCTTTCCCTTGTCTCCGCTCACAGTCCCTTTTTGTCTGCCTGTGCTGTCAGTACAGATCTCAGGCTCTGTAATCCAGTCCAGCCCACAACAGCAGCAGCGGACTGGCACTGCCTCCTGCTCTGCTCCGGCTCTCCAAGCTTCATTTTCCACTGTAAGACACACAACAAAAGCAAGCCCCTCTCTCTCTCTCTCTCTCTCTCTCTCTCTCTCTCCTCTCTTCTTCTCTTTTTTTTTCTTTGCTCCAAGACACGTCATGCAAAACGAAGAAATGCAAACCCTTGCGAGTGAGGAGGGACCGTCCGGACAAGTTGCAGGCCTTCGGTCACTATTAAAAGATAACGCACAGGAAGGTTTGGAGCTGACAAAATAAATCCCGCAAAGGAAAACCATAGGGTATCTCCTCCTCCTCTCTCCCCAGATCCGAGCTTCAGGATCCCGGAGAAGGGGGACCGGGGCGCAGTGATACGGCGATGCCGCAGTGCCGCTTTACAGGCTGCACGCTTCCTCCTCGGCGCAAATAGTGCTGTCTTTGGAAATTCTGGTAGGCTCCGACTTAGAATAAAGACTCCCTGCTATCAGGAATATGTCGGAACACACACTCTGTGTTACTCTGGAATAAACATAAAACGCATTTTTCTGTTTGCCCTACATTTAATGGCAAAAAATCATTGTGAATATAAGTAGTGATAAGTTTGTGCGTGCAATTGCTGTGGATAAAAACACTGTCACAGTGGTTTGTCATTACTTAATGAACCTCAGCTGTATCAGAGCACAACAGCTGCTGGTAGAAATATGCATTTATTAGCTTAATTACTGAAACAAACAGGATATTCAAAAGTATGATAATAACACCTTCAAACAGGGCTCCCACAGTTTGTTGTGTGTAATAAAATTATTACAGTAATCTTCCATGGATAACCTTTCATTTAATGTAACATAACGGCAGATTTATTTTCTGTACCTACTGTAAGAAACATGATATTTAAAAGTATGCTAATAACACCTTCAAAAGGGCTCCTACAGTCATGGAAACCCTGGAAAAGTCATGTATTTTCCAAGCCTGGAAAAGTCATGGAAATTTTGTTGTGTGTAATATAATTATTACAGTAATCTTCCATGGATAACCTTTCATTTACTGTAACATAACGGCAGATTTATTTTCTGTAGCTGTCAAGGTAGAAACTGGTAGAAAAAAGATTTATTTACATCTCAGCAGTGTTTCGCTTTATTGTTGAGCTTTCAGTGTATTCAACCTTCATCTGAGCATACACGAGGCAACAATGGACAGGCAGGTAAGAGTAACCACTCTCAGTCTAATCAGTGGCAGTATGTGAAACACCTGTGCACTACACTGGTGGCAGAAGCTCCACCTCCTGGGAGTTGTAGTTGCTTTTTTTTTCTAAAAGTAGTTAATGGCAAATTGTGAGGCATACAAATGGGAGCTATACTTGTCTTGTCATACAGTACCAGAGCACAAAAAAAGGGGGTGGAACACAGTGAATACAGAAAAACATATAACACATAATATCACAAAGCATCTTATGACAGTATCAAATTACAATTTCATTACATAGTGAATGGGGCTTTGAGAGGAATCAGGCGATCCCCAAATCGAAAGTAGAACCAAGGGTTATGAAAGAGTATCAGGTAAGATCATGGACGTTTCTCCAGTTTCCCACTGCGTACCCTCCATATTTACGCACGCCAGCTAACTGATATTAGTTTATGTTTGAACAGAGTTTGAATCTGATAGACAGGGCAAGTAGGACAAGAAAAAAATGATATGAAAAGTCATGGAAAGGTTTTGAAATTTTGTCTTTGAAAATGTGTGGGAACCCTGTACAACGCTGTTAAACAAGCTAATGCTGAGGAATTATTTTTTATGGAAAAGACACCATCACTCTTTGACATGTAGTCTACAGTGTTTCAGTTCTTTACCACGGTCTGTTATTATCCAAGTCACTTATTAAGATATACATGGACGCCTGTAGGCTTTATGCTAGCTCAGGTGTCTCATTATCATTTGGTTCATGATTTGCTTCAGGGGACGCCCAGGGCCAACTAACACATCTCCCCATTCAACAAACACTGACAGAGAAGTCTGACCTTAGAGTACAGTAGCAATGAATAATAACACACAAAAAAAAGCATGGCGTATTTTCAGTGCACATGTATGTGACCTTAAGTCAGATGTATTCATTCAAACCCTGCCGATCAGACATTTACCTGCACTTGTGGGGTGTCACGTGCTCAATGCACTGCAAGAATATATCAAAAGAAATAACCGAATTCTTGCAGGACACAATGATGGATTTGTAAATGCTTCACATTTGAGCTGACAAATAAGTGTAAAGTAAGGGTTCTGTAGCTGATGCATGACTGCTGCATGATTTATTGTATCGATATGGTGTTGCCCTTGAGAGGGAAACATGATTATGTAAGAGTGCAGTTACTCAAAATCCATAGAATCAATTGCCACCATGCCGACTGTGCTGTTCAGTTCACTTTAAAGAGGAGGTCATTTTGCTTTAGTTTGTTCACTGTCATTCTTGAAAAGCAATGTTGATTCACAAAACCATGAGTGCTAGTGTCAGTCGTCTGTCTATTGCTGTGCAAATACAGTGGATGAAATGTACATTTGCTTTATACACACTTGCATATATGAACTGTTATTTGATAAACCAATTAGTGAATAAAAGGAAACTGTTTTGACACTTGATCAGTCAGGTTTGGCCTGGGGGTCAGACAATAAAAAAGCAATTTGAAGATGCCACCTTGAGCATTTTTCACAATTTCCTAACATTTCACGGACTAAATGTGGAAGGGGTAATGGCAGATTAAGAAACTACAAATTTTATCACCATTTCTGAAACGTTTCGCCAATACTGACATGTTTCATTTATTGTCAGACTCTCTGTTAGATTCTACTTTTAATAAGACCGTCTTCCTTTTCTGCATTGCTTTGCGGTGTAGGCAGTTGTTTCCAATACTGGAATGGCAATGTCCTCTGCAGGGTTCCCCACCATTTAATATCAGGATTTCACTCACCGAATGGATGAATCATCTGCCTTTGTAGAACAGCCAATAGGAACACCATCTCTCTGAAATTACCTGTGATTGGCCAAAGTCTCCCATCACCGATTAGATTTTCTAAAGCCTGAAAACAGAGTCAAGAGGAGGTGCAGAAGTCTAGTTTTCTCTTAGACCACATGAATAACAGAGTGCTTAAAGGTTATTATGGTTTTGCCCAAAATAAAAGTGCCACCCCAGCTTTAATTGAAAAATAATTGCGAGATTAACTGATGATAAATATGATCAGCTGCAGCCATATATAGGTAGTTTCACAGTTTATACAGTATGGGCTTTATCATCAGTACTGAGTGGATGCCTTGTCGCAGATGTCACTCCAGCATTACACCAACACATATTGATTTCTGAGTCCATTAATGCCCATGGGAGGAGCATTAACAACAATGTGAACACAACAGTGTGAAATGGTGTGGTAGCAGTGGTATCAATACTGATCATATGAAGTAGAGGCTGAAAGAGAAGGGCACTTAATAATAGCTTGTTGAGCATACTTTGTTGCCATAGCCTCATAACACTGATCAAATTTAAAGAGGGAGTGAAAAATGATGGTGCCACACCTCTCAGCGATTGTTTCAGTGTGCCAATGAACTGGGAGCCTCTGCGAACAGCAGACCATGGGTGGGCTGTGTATTTTTAGCCTGGTTTAATGATGCAGAGGCTGAGTGGTGTGGCTCAGAGCTCGCTAAAGTGCCTCAATTCCCAGAGCCCGGTGGAACAGAGACCCCACCGGCCTGTAAGAATAATGCCAGGGGATACACATGCACTTGACCCCGTCTCATCTTCCAAGAGGAGTGTCCTTGTGACAAAGTGGCATGGAAGGGGAAAGACGACAGCGAGGCAGCTAATTCAGCTCTCCCAGCCACCACTCATTAGGAGGGGAAGACAAATGTGCTGCCCTATCCTCCCCTCTGCCTCTCCATAATCAGCTTTAATTACACCTTCGCCCAAACTTTCTCTGCCTACACAACTTCATTCACTGTCACACAACATTCTGGATCTTGGGATTTAATCAAACTGAAAATAAGACTGGTGTTTTTGCTACAAGAGAAATATATGATTTCTAATATATTTTATTTGAAATAATGAAACAGTGAAGCTATCAGGTCATTACAATACCACTGGCCTCCACCCTCAGCACAACAAAGGGGTCAAAGCATGGATGGATTGCTTAACAAGCTGACAGGACACAGGCTGAGGGCTCAAAGTGTCAGGGGGGCCCCTGGCCTTCACCTGTAAACCGTCACTCAAAAAGCCTGTGGATATTCTCATTTATCCAGGTCATAGTTATCTCAAGGCAACTGAATTGAACGCAACTGGACTTTGTTTTGTCTTAGAAGACGTTTCACCTCTTATCCAAGAGGCTTCATCAGTTCATGCTTGTCAGCAGATAAAGGGAGATGTATGGTAGTTCTTAATACATCTGACTACCACAATAAGGTCTCTACATTACTCAGTGGTACTAAAACCTACGAACTGCTGAAATGAGACCCAACCAGTGGCTACAAGAAAAAGACAATAGAAATCCTGCAAAAACTACAGGAAGAGGGCACCATTGATCGCCTACAATATCACCGTCTGTACCCCCAAGATGCCATCCTGTGCATATATGGGCTCCCCAGGATTCACAAAGAAGGGGCCCCCCTCAGACCCATTGTCAGCAGCATTAACTCGGTCACATATAACATTGCCAAAAATTTAGCCAACATCCTGGCAACCTTGGTGGGCAATACACCCCACCATATCCAGAACTCCATAGACTTTGTGAACAAAGTAAGAGGTTTAAATATGGATCCAGATGATACCATGGTATCCTATGATGCAACCTCCCTGTTCACTTGCATTCCAACCATGGAGGCTGTGGAATGATAAAATGATAGGAAAATGATACATGACAACACTCTCCACGACAGAACCAAGCTCAGTCCAGACCAGATATGCCAACTACTGGATTTCAAATACAATGGTAATTTTTACAGACAGAAACATGGCTGTGCCATGGGCTCACAGGTATCTCCCATTGTGGCTAACCTGTACATGGAGGATGTTGAATACAGAGCCTTCAACTCCTTTAACGGAACAACACCAAGCCACTGGTTCAGATATGTGGACGACACATGGGTTAAAATCAAAACTCAAGAGGTGCAAGCTTTCACTGAACACATCAATTCAGTGGACAGAAACATCAAGTTCACAAGAGAAGATGTTAAGGAGAACAGTTTGCCATTCTTGGATTGTGACGTGCACATTACAGAGGACAGAGGCCTCCACATTGGGGTATACAGGAAACCCACTCACACAGACCAATACTTACTGTTCGATTCTCACCACCCACTGGAACACAAACTAGGTGTTATCAGGACCCTACAACACAGAGCTGATAACGTACGTACCAGCACTCAGGCCCAAGGGAAAGAGCATGAACACCTGAGGGAGGCTCTAAAAACTTGTGGTTATCCCAGGTGGACCTTTGTGAAAACAACAGCCCGTTCCAGAAAGAACAAGGTGGATAATGAAGAAAAGAGCAAGCGCAATAACATTGTCATCCACTGTGTGTCTGGGGTATCTGAAAAACTCAGGAGGATCTTCAACAAACACTGCATCCCTGTGTATTTCAAACCCAGTAACACACTCAGACAAAGACTGGTACATCCAAAAGACCGCACACCACACACTCAGAAGAGCAACCTTGTGTACGCTGTCCAGTGCAGTGAGGAATGTCCAGAATTGTACATTGGTGAAACAAAACAACCACTAAACAAACGCATGGCCCAACACAGAAGGGCTAACTCGTCAGGACAAGACTCAGCTGTCTATCTACACCTCAAGGAAAAAGTACACTCCTTTGAAGACAGCAATGTGCACATTTTGGACAGGGAAGACAGATGGTCCGAAAGAGGTGTAAAAGAAGCCATCTATGTGAAATTGGAAAAACCATCTCTCAATAGAGGAGGAGGTCTGCGACACCACCTATCCCCCACCTATAATGCTGTCCTTTCATCCTTGCCCAGGAGATTTAACAGCTTAACCTCTAAAAACAATGGTCGTCCACAAATGGCCTCATGTGACTCTAATGACTCCAACGACCACCAGTGCAGCAGGAGTTTCAACGACCGTTGTTGACACACCATTGGAGCACTAACGAACCAGTGACATCATTGGCCTTGTGAAGACCTCCCCAGAGGTTAAATATCTGGGTGCTTCCACACCAGTTTGTCAGGCTAGTTCCAGCCTAGTTAGACAAGCATGAACTGATGAAGCCTCTTGGATAAGAGGTGAAACGTCTTCTAAGACAAAACAAAGTCCAGTTGTATTCGACTCAATTGCCGTGAGACGCCACTCAAAAACAAATAGGCTTCTGCCCACAAAGAGACATAAAAGACCACAGAGATGCAGAGAAACTGCAAACAGACACAAAATAACCAATAAAATGGGCAAAACAACTGCAAACAGACACAAAATGACAATAGCAAAATGAAAATAGCAACACAACACAAAAGGCTAAAAAAAGCATAAAAATACCTCAGTAAGTCACAAAATTATGTCAAAGAGACCTTAACAATGACAAAACGATGTAAAACAATCATGAGGAGAGAAAAAATGACTTCAAAGAGACACAAAATAACCAATAAAAAACTATCAAAAAGACACAAAGTGACTGCAAAGCAACATAAAATGAACAAAAAAAATCTAAAATCATTTCAACAAGACACTAAGTGACTACAAAGAAACACAAAACAACACAAATTGCAACAGAAAATAACCAAAAAAAGGTATAAAAATACTTTAGTAAGAAACAAAATGCCACAAAGACACACAAACACATATACGAAGAAACAAAACAACTCCAAGGAGACACTAAATAACTACAAAATGACAAAAACGACCACAAGGAGACACAAAATGACTACAAAGAGACAAAAAATATCTAATACAATAGCAAATAGCCACAAAGAGACACAAAATGACTAAAAAGTGACACAGAAAATGACCAAAAAAGGTATAAAATTACTTCAATAAGACACAAAATTACCACAAAGAGACACTAAATGACAAAAAAGACAAAATAACCTCAAAGTGACAAAAAATAAGTGATGCAATGGGCAAAACAGACACAAAATGATTGAAAAAGCTACAGAAAATAACCTAAAAGGGTATAAAATTACTTGAGTGAGACACAAAGTTTCCTCAGAGAGACCCAAACAGCTACAAAGACACACAAAACGACCACAAGGAGAAACAAGATGACTTAAAAGAGACACAAAACCACCAAAAGATGCATAACGACTATGGAGAGACGCATAACCACTACAAAGTCTTTGTGTGTTGCTCTTATGTAGGAGAGGTGGTGGGGCCTTTTGCGTATCGGTGTCCAGGGGCCCATTGTCTCATAATCCACCCATGGGTCAAAGCTAAACCTTTCCAAATGTGGTTTTGCCAACCAGCTATAATAATAGTCACTTGGCCCCCATCTGTGCCTGAGATTAAAGGTCAATTACTCAGCTTGAAACAACACCACACAAAAACTGTGACAACTGGAGTAAAAGAAAATGAAGAAGAAGAATGCATTTCTGCTGAATAAAAAGGCAATGTGTTAAAAAATATCTATGTTTTTCCTATGAGTCAACAAATCCAATCAGGCTTTCATAGAGATGAACTGATTTTTTTATGGTGCAGGTATTTTCCACATGCCATGCAAGCCTGAAAAGAGCTCATAATAGGATGAAGCCTTTGGGAGAATTCAATCACGGGCCAGCCATTCTGCAACTGCTGTTACCTTGGAAAGAAACAAAATGCATGTCTCCTGTTACAGTACTTCTTTATCTTTATTTGCCAAGCCAAACCACAACGCTTCACTCCCCTCTTTTCCTCTTCAGCATTTAACTCAGACAGCAGATGGTGGTAATTACAGAATCAGATCCACAAAATAGAAACATACACACAGCTCCATGTTATCTCACACCTGCCTGTTAACATCTTTTTACCTTTATCTTATTTGTGTTCATCTTCATCATTATTATCTCTACTTGTCAGCAAGGAGACTCAAGTGGGATGTAATGACACTATGAGCGTAATGCAAGTTGAATTGCTGGGTACTTATAGCTACAAAGAGATTCTCAATACAAGAATGAGCTCATTTTCCTCCCCCTACAGGTCTGCCTACAAGCCCTATAATAGCCCTTATTACTTGCACTGTGAGTGCAGAACAATAGTCCTTACTTAGATATTCCCCTTTGTAGCTGTGCAGAGTTAGACTCACTTTGTTCTTTCTTGTTATATTCTCTAGGCAAATATGATTTGTTGACTCAATTAATCAAAGGTATACAGGGACTTCTGTGACTCCAACACACATGTGGGAGGTCAAATATTCACCAAGTGGTTAACACCCTTAAAGTGCATGTTAATACATGACATGCCATGTTCACTGCTAATGTGTGCCAGGTTCAAGAGATGACCTATATAATGAATCGTGTCCCAGCTGTCAGATTAAAGAAAGAAGCAGCATTTACTGTGCGACAGAATAATGTGAGAATACATTTTCATTGGAGAGATGAAAGTGTCCTTAAAGCAGAAATGTGAATTAGGGTGATTGATTATACAAGATCAATATGACTGAGGCTTGTACCTGTAATAATGACAGCATGGACTGAAAAAGCTCACCGGTCTTAATATATGAGGCCTGTCAGAATCCTCTAAGCTCATGGATCTTCCACTGGCTCACACCATCAATCACTGTTGACTATTTGACTATTAGATAAGACCCACATTTACCATCAGAGAAATGAGGACTGAACGTTAATTCAGAAAAAGACATACTAATTATGTTTGATGATTAAATCCAGGCCTTAACTGCAGTTTGATAGCACACCAGTTTCTGGGGGGATGCCAATGTAATAACATCTGTATGAACTTTGACTTAAATGTGGGGAAAAAAGGGGGACTTCAGGTTCTGGCTTCTACCTGAGCAGCAGCAGAAGTTGGGTTTGGTCCTAATCTGCATCTCCATTTTGCCAATTTGCCAATTTGTCATGCAACTAACTCCTCCTCCTGCTTTAGGATTGCTACACATAGACCAAAGACAACAGAAACAACTGGCAAGGATGGCGGCGTTGGCAATGACTGGACCTCGCTTGTCGACGAGGAGATAGAGGAAGCTAATGCTAGCAGTCTAGCTGAAGGGGCTAACATTTTAGCAGCCATACAATTGTTGAACAGAATTCTCAACTCAACTACGAAAAGCTGTCTCATCTAATCAAGAAATGAAAGAAGTTATCTGTGTTTTCCCTAAGAGACTAACTCCGGCTGAGACCTGCATTAGCAAAGTTGAAGTTGACATTTCCTCGCTCACCAGCAAAGAAACATCCCTTCAGAAGAAAGAACGTGAGCTTACTCTGAAGCTGGATGATCTCGAAAATCGACATCGGAGATCAAACTTGATACTAATTGGTCTGCCTATAGACGCTGAGGATGGAGACACAGTGGCATTTCTCCAGAGCTGGCTACCTTCCCTCTTCTGGTGTATGTCCTTCGACCTTCAGCTACGTTGAGGCAAGTCTAGTGTTTCATCCTCCAGGTCAATAAGACCACGATCATCATTCGATGGCTGGTGTTTGGGGCAGCTGGTTATTGTGTGTCCCTCAGTTTGTAGTGGATCTCTGCATTCGCAGTTGGCACTGTGCACGAGACCCCATTTTTTCTGTCCTCAGGTGACTGAGGGTTGTCCATTGCTTTCGGGGCAGGTGCTGACCGGGAACATTTGTGGGTCTTCAATGTAGTGGTTGAGCCTTGATGGTTCTGCTTCCAATGGTCCCTCCATCTTGCCTTGACCCAGGCAGCCTTGGAGGTATCAAATGGTGTCTTAAGCTGGCTACCTGAAGTTTTTGGTTCAGACACATTTCCATCCCAGTCATCATAGAATGAGCCCACCAACTGCCTGGCTGACCAGTACTGAATGGATCACCCCGTACCCTCATCATGAAGTCCTCGACTATCAAAGACAAAATGCGGATGATGAGAGCAGCACGCCAAAAAGGAATGTGATGTATTGGGATCACCATGTCATGTTTTTCTAGGACCTGTCTATGGAGGTACAGAAACAGCAGAAACAGTATAATGGAATGAAGCAGCAGCTCCGGGAATTAAACATTGATTTTGGACTTGTCTTTCTGGCCAAGATGAGAATCTTCTACCAGAGCAGCCAACACCTATTCCTTACTCAAGTGGAGGAATTTATTCAGTGAGTTCACCAACATAAGAACGGGTAGCTACCTGCCCATGTATGCGCAATGTGGGAAAAAGACTTTATAGCAACTGGACCTGCATGTATGAGGAACAAAAGAAAACAAGGCAACATTTGATGGGATGTTTCACGAGACTGTTTTCATATACGAGGACACATGAGAGCCTGGAATCAATTCTGACCTACATTTCGACACATCGCAATCGCAAAAATCAGTGATGGAAAGTACTGTACTGTAACAGTATACTATGCTGGAAAGAAAATGTTGGCACTGTATGTTTTTGCAAACCATGAATACATGACTTTTGATTCATATGTTTCACAGCAATGTTTCAAGATCAACAAAGTATAAGAGACGGCTTCATCATTGGGAGGTGGAGGGGGTTGTGGATGGAGTGTCACCTGGTTGAGACACCTGCAAAGCTGCCGACCACTGTTTGAGACCAATGAACAACAAAACCGGTTGCGATTTAGCGAGTCAATGTTGTGTTTCCAGTCGCTTTAAGCCACCAAATGTGGCTGTTTTGTAGAGTCCTGTTGCTGATTTTCCAACGGGGATAGTGCCACGAAAAGTGGATGATTTTTACCAAGGTATCGCTGCTTTTCCAGCAGAGATTTCCCCCCACAACCAGTTATTTCAAGCCATGATCTTTTCATAACTAAGTGGGTTTTGTGCCCAAACACATCCACATATTAATCACAGCATTGTTGAAATGTAAAGTTTCAACATATGCTACATAATAACGTATCCATGCTTTGCAGAAACTTATAATGCCAACATTTTTTCTAGTGACTGGGTTGATACAGTCATACAAAAGTAATCCCTCTCACTAGGAGTGTCTGTCTGTGTATTTATCTGCAGAGACTCTGCCCTTCGCCTTTATTTTCTTATTTTCGTTTTATTTTGCTGTGGTCAGGACATTAATGGGCGTATAGCCCCCGGCCAAAAACAGTGAGCAGGTGTGGCTGGGACTTTATAAAAAGATAGTAATTAGGACAGATAGTAGCAGCACACATCCAAGACGAACGCAAATATAGCGAGATGAAATGCCAAGTGGACGAAGCTTGTTCCAAAGCAAGAGTCAAACATGGTTTGTCTTTCACTTTCACTGGCAAGCCCTGAGGGGGAGGATGAAGAGCGATGCAGAGATGTCCTGTTTTCTGTTGGACAGGTAGGTGCTGGGGTATACCTTCATTAGCTTGCTAAAATATCAGCTTTTCAATTACAATTATAAGGTTCCTACAATAGTAGCTTACAGTGAACATACAAGCAGATCAACGAAGTCTACAAACAGTATCTTCTTCATGGTGATACCTTGGCAGCTATAGTTTGGTACAGATCAGTGGTTTCCAACTGGTCCAGCCACAGGGTCCAGATTACTCTTAGTCATTAGTTTAGGGTTCACAAAGTTGAATATATTGAGTGTCACACTTGAATTTGGTCATGTCGTCAAGTTAGTTTGCTGTCTGTTAAGTAGCTTTCCGTTATTTACTCACTCTACGGCAGGAAACAGCACTTCAAGTAAAAGCTTGTGACTGAAATTCTCTGGGAGTAGACATCGCTGTTGAGTTCTTCAAATGTATTTTAGTGGTGCTTTTGAGCGCAGACATCTCTATGGCCAATATCTCTAACACAAAGCAACCCACACTAAAACAATCTAGCTAGATAAACAGCACTACAAGTAAGAGGAAAGATATTTATTTTTGGGTGACTGTCACTTTGAGTGTAGCCTTTCCCATTACAACAAATGCAGCGTTCCTATAATAGTAGCTTGCAGTGTACCGGCTGGCAGTGTAGCAAAAAGGGGCCTAGCTTGAATGCTGAGTTTACAAACAGTAACCAATAATTCCTTTACCTTTGTTGAGGTATTTGTACTTTACTTGAGTATTTCCATTCACTGCTATGTTCGGCTTCAAGGGAAATATATTTTCATTCCACATCTTACAGTTATTGTTGCCACTCACTGTCCACATAAAATTTTACATATGATAAGCTTATAAAATCCAATGCACCACCAGACACATTAAACCAGTGGCTTATGACCTTTTTATCTTGTGACCCCATCCAAAAATGGCAGTGTCTATCTAGTTTGCGCCCTTTGTCAAGTTTAAGATGAGTTGTTAACAGTTCTACATTAGACATTTGCCCTCTAAATGTCTCTGATAGTTTCATTTAAATAATTGTTTGAGGCCCAAGAGGTAACATCATCCTCCATTTCACCAAAAAAGCTTCTTCATTCCTACCCCATTAATCACCTCACAACCACCTAGATTCATCTTGTGACCCACTTGGGGCCCAATCCCTGTATTAAAAAAAAACTATCTCCGCCTTGATCTGCTACAAGACTAAAATGCTCTGTAGACACTGGTACATTAGTTTCAACAATCTAATAATACATGTCACAGTGTTGTTTTTCTGTACAACGTGTACTTTTGATAGTTCACTGTACATAACAGATAATGCCTCTGTACTTTTACTTAAATAGGATGAGGTAGTTCTTGAGTGACTGGGAAAAGCACAAGTGTAAATAACAAATTGTTAGTGGTATTGTGCATGCTGGCATACTGAGGCACTTGAATAGAACTGAGCCATCGTTAATGTTATGAGTAACAATATGACAGAGTATCTGCTGTGAAAAGTACCTATTGAAGAAGTGAACAAACAAATATCTATTAGTTGGCTCTCACAAGGTCTTTTCAGTCTCAGAACTGAAGCACAAGAGTATTCAATGTATTCTGTTCAATAGCTGAATTGTTCAGTTTTAAATACATTCCAGGGTTTGATGTCAGTTGCCCAGTCTCTTTATGAACTCACCCTCATTTGAAATGCCAAGGATGACCTTTCACTGCATTTTTCAGCTCTAAGAGGACATCATTTACTCCTGTATTCTTTATTTCAGTGGATGAGCGAATGCACTTAAGTTGTTATTCTTATTTTTTTCTTCCAGCTCAGCAGCAGTAGTAATTTTCCATATCTGTCATCTGTGCAAATAAACCAAAATCGCTTCCAAATATAATCTCATGGAAAAGATATAAAAAGGAGATGGAAAAAGAAAATAACACAAAGCCGACATGCTGCTATGTTTACCTATATGACTGTGGAACCAAAATAAAAACGCTGCTGATAAGTTCCTTGAGTGACAAGATGGAATATTGAACATGATAGCTGACCTACTAAAACAACAACATATCTTAAACTAACGATGTTGTCAGATATGTGTGCGCTGCAAACAAAACACAGTAATCTCTTCATTTGAAAAGCACATCTACGGCTCAATTATGGAAACATTCAGCTCTAACTAATTCATGAGACGACAAGTTCAACATCAAGTTCAGCCACTTGAGATAAAAGAGAATGATTTCAGCCTGCTTTACTCGTGTTAAATACAGCCGAGGCCTGATAGAAGCATGTGGTTTCACTTCTAACATAATGAAGTCATGCAGGGTCTGGAGAGGGACTGTGAGGTCGGGGGATGTGTTGCAGTATTTCTACTATTACAATGTCAAATTCATGAATATAGGGGCTACAAATTAAAGCTAGAGTCTCACTCTCGTACAGCCTGGTGTGTAAATTATTCCTTGGACATGGATCGCTTGCTCTGCCTTCTGTTCTTATTTCTAAAGCTTGCACTGTAAATATAACAACACACTCATTTTTATTCCATTAACACCACCAATAGCAAGAAGGTAATGTTCTCTTGTTTGTTGATTTCAATAGCTGTTTGTATTATTGTTGAGTTGTACCCACCATTGAGGTTCCTGAGGTCACTGAGGTCTGGACCCCTGTATTTTTTTCTGAGATGTATACTGTATAATAAAAGTCATGAAATAACTGCCTAAAAATAACTTTGGTGCGGCAAAGTTGTTGTAAAACTTTGAGATTACTGATTTGCTCATCTGATCACCATCAATTGGTGCAGTTACATGATGGCTTCTCATTCAGAATGAAATAAATCTGAATGAAATCATTCAGAATTAAAGTCTTTTCAGGTAGTTTACATGGGAAATATTCATTCCGAATGAGGGTTTACACGGGAGATCAGTTTAATCGCCTTTTAATTGCCTGTATTTGGGTCCGCACAAGGTTTGGGGCAGGGAAGGTTTCTGATTGGATACGGGGCGGGGCGGGGCGGGGCGGGTGTTAAGTGCTAACGTTTACCGAAAGAAAACACTGTAGTCCTTGCGTTGTCAAGCATCTTGTTATCCAAGATGCTTGACGACGCCATTCTTAGTGCCTTTTTCGGGCTTGTTTTGCTTATATTCTTGAAGCAGCAGTACGACAACAACCTTGTTCTGCTAATGTGTCTCTGTTGAGGAGGAGAAGGGAGGTAGAAGGTCGAAGAAGGGAGATAGATGACCATGCTGTGGCGAATGGAAACCAGTGAGCGCAACGAGTCCGACTCCTCTATTTCAGCCCGTTGCTATGCACGCTATATACATCATCGCAGCAGAAGGGCAAGGAACCGAGCATGCGCAGAAAGACCGGAATGAACTTAAAGAGGAATTAGTGTATACAAGTGCGAGAAATTCTTTCATTCAGAATTAGAAACGGAATATTCCAGCTCCTTACATCGGATTGAATTTTCAATCGCATTGGCCATTTTCAATCTGAATTAGGTGATCACTTTTAATAGGAATGAACTTTCATTCCAAATGAAAAGGGAATTTAACTATCCATGTAAACCCACTCTGACTATGTGTTTGTTGGTGGGTGGAGAAGGGGATCATCTAATTTCACAACAAAAACTTCCCTCAACACACTGGTTCTTTGATTATGTCAACACCTTGAGGAAACCGGATGCAAATTTGTGTTTACTAGAATAGTAAAGGAATGACACGTCCTACTCTCCCAATGATTGGCTTTTACTCGTTGCCTTCATTGGTTGGATGGGTTAAGTTTAGGCAAGAGGAGTGAGACTGTTCAGGATAAGGGTAAGAATGTCAGCCTAAGCCAACCAGAGGCAGAGTAAGGCAGAGTAGAGCGGGTCATGTCTTTGCTATCCTAAGAAACTCATTTTTTTTTTCTAATTCTTACCAATTAGTTTTGTAAAAGTTGCCTACCTAACTGAACGCAACTGTACACAACATTTACCATGTTACAATGTTTTTCAGCTCTGTGGTCTTCGCGTGGCTATGAGTGAGACAATTCGTCGGTAACTGATGATATAGAATGAGAATGTGTTGTCAGTGGCCCTATGACCCTCTACCAAACCTCACTGGGTCAGTTTTTGGCATGTCAGTTTCCATTTGACACATGCACACGGCGTCAAAATATATATTTGTGTCCACAGGAAATGTAGGTCTCAGCACTAAAACGACTTTACTTCAACACAACTATGTGGTTAGGTTTAGGAAAAGAAAACAGTTTGGTTAAAATTACGTTAATGCTGTGACACAGACAGCAGTCTCCTGGGTGAAAGTCCTGTGTTTGTTTGACCCAACAATCGACCCCGACATACTCCCTACGTGGACTTTCTCACTCTTGACTCTACGTCAGTTGCTCTCAACATCTAATATCGACCCCGTGTTCACTGAGAAAGATGGAAATTAAAAGACTCCATCAATCAAAGCTCAGCTTTGGTAAGGGAAGAGATATGGGACAAGATGGGGAGACTGTGAGTAAAAGACAGAGACAAGGTGATGGAGATGAGAGAGGAAGAGCAGGTAGGGCTCACTGAGCGCAGGATAGGACTAAAGTTATGTCCCTGTAATACTCAACACAAACAAAAACTGACCTGATCCAGTTCAACCAGTCGACACAACAGAGATGTACATGTTCTTTGATAATTAGAGTGGAGCCTAAACACCTCGCACAATTTAAGAGTAATAATATATGATTATCTTATGAATTTATTATTGTAAAACACACATTTTGCTTATGTATATGTTCTGTTTAAAGACACATTTCTATAATTCAAATCCAACATTATGCAAACACAAAGATGAAATAAAGGTGTCTATTATTTTACTGAATTATTTTTATTCATGTTGGCAGGAGAGACAAGTCACAGAGCAAAAGAAAGGTATGACTATAGAGAGTGATGGTCATGATTAGATTTCAGTGATGTCTGCCGTGTGATGAATCACTATAAGCATTCATTTTCTGATGTTTGGTGATCATTTTAACCTCTTCTGTATTTCCAGATTATAGCATTGATCATTTACAACATTTAACCTGATTCTCATGAATCACTGTTTCACTGATCATTTACATTACTGTCCACTGCCATGGTTTTAAAGCTTTTGTTATCAAATTTTTGCTCTCTAAACATGCTGAAATTCATATCTTTAGATAAGGAAAATCTATTTTTTTGTGGAGGGAAGGGGCATGCCCCTGAACCTCCCTAGCAAGCTCAGTTTTTTTTTTACCTTGGTATTTATAAAAACCCTGCGTACGGCCCTGATTGACATTAGACTCATTCCTCTGGGGCATAGAGTCTTAGACTACAACCAATGTCCACTGAACCTTTCCACCCTCTTGCCTGCTCCCTCTTTGCAGATTGCATGTCACAGAAAACCTCACATAATATCATCTGTCCTTTTGTTAACCTTGGTGTATTATCCTCCTCCTCCACCCACGGAGTCAGACTACTGAAATCACACTAATTGTGTTTTTTTCTCTTTGTTAAACTTTAAAATGAAAAACAGGGGCTGTGTATTTCATCTTGCAGGAGAGATAGAGGTTGGGTAAGCTGTAGAGAGGGGATGGTGGTGTGTGTGTGTGTGTGTGTGTGTGTGTGTAGCGAGGGGGTCTTTCTGGAACGGGAGGCAGGGATATTTTCCAATTACTCTGCCCCCTCTCCCTCCCATCTCACAGGGCAGGGGAGACAAAGTCAAGCTCGTTTATTAGTATTAGGGGCTTGTTCCCCCCTCCCAGGCAGCCTTCCCCTTCTCTCTCCCCTGCAGCAACCGTGCAGTGCACACAAGATCACCCTAATAGAATTTATAAGCCTCCAAATGAAGTGGATGGTAAAGAACAAAATGACATGAGAAATGTTGTTTTTTTCTTTTGAGGTGGGGGGTTCCAGTGGGGAGCAATGGATGAGTGGAGATGGTAAAGTGACAGGAAAAAGGAGCGAGTAAAAGGGAGGTGGATACACTATGACTCCATTTGATTCCCATTTCTCTCCTGCTTCAACGAGTTGCCGGCTTGCATTATTGGAGATGAGTCGTTTTACAGTCATTAATTTACTGGCCCACCTAGTGGAGCAGTCCATTATGGAAGGAGCTGGCGTCATCAGAAAGGAACCACAGGGGTGACTGTGCTTTTACAACATGTGTTTCATTAGGTGCCCATAAACACACAATGTAACATAAATATGGAAACAGTAATCAGTGATAAAAAACAATGGTCTATGCAACAACTGTGGTCCCACAAATATCGCAGACTAGCAGTGAGCCCCCGGGGATAAAACTTGTAATGCTCATGTTTTCTGTTTCCATAATGGAGAGGCATTGTTCCCAAGGATTTGGGCAGATTATGAGGATCAGAAGGATGATCTCTTTGCAGTATACTCTTCGTCTGAGGATTTTATTTGGTGCCAGAATGATACTGTACGTCATCAAAAGGACACCAAATGTCAAAAAAAGAAACAATGTAAATAGAAACATTATGAAAAGATGGTGATCAGACTAGTGTGGCAAAAGGCACAATAATCGGATCACCATCCATCACCAAATATGCACAGTACATAACTTTCATACTGAATAAAGTTATGATAGCTCAAAGGGAAAAAAAGAGATTTCTTTGCATTTAGCTCCTTGTATACATTTGCAGTCAAGAAGAAACTTGCTATTCCCTTTAAAGCATGGCGCAATCCACGATAAAGTTTCTTAATAGGCTTGAAAGGATAAAATTGTGGATATGTGCATTTCCTTAGACTCCATGTCAAACCAGAAAGGTACTGCATCAGAAAAGATCAGAATAAAGAAAGAATAATGTGAGTGTTTAGTTTCTGTAAATGCACAATGGAAACTGAAAAAAGACATTTTTTCTTAAATAAAACTGCTTGAGTATGATGTTGTACTGTGTAACAATGATTACCACGGATCCTGGAGTTGTCTAGTAGAAGTATTGTATTAACAGTTCGAATAGTTAGCTAAAGTAATGGATAAACAGTTAAAATAGTTAGCGAAAAGTAATGGGTAAATAGTTATATAAGTTAGCTAAAAGTAATGGATAAAAAGTTGTATTAGTTAGCTAAAAGTATTGGATTTACAGTTAAAGTAGTTAGCTAAAAGTAATGGATAAACAGTTGAAACAGTTAGCTAACAGTAATGGATAAACGATAAAATAGTCAGCTAAAGTAATGGATGAACAGTTAACATAGTTAGCTAAAAGTAATGGACAGTTATATTAGTAAGCGAAAAATAATGGATAAATAGTTAAAATAGTTAGCTAACAATAATGGATAAACAATTAAAATAGTTAGCTAAAGTAATAGATTAACAGTTAAAATAGTTAGCTAAAAGTAAAGAATGAACAGTTAAAATAGCTAAAGGTAGGCAAATAGATAAACGGAATCTATTAATCTATCTTATTAGCTGAAAGTAAGTACCAGTTAAAATAGTTAGCTAAAAGTGATAAACAGGTAAAATAACTAGCTAAAAGTAATGGATAAAAAGTTGTATTAGTTAGCTAAAAGTATTGGATTTACAGTTAAAGTAGTTAGCTAAAAGTAATGGATAAACAGTTGAAACAGTTAGCTAACAGTAATGGATAAACGATAAAATAGTCAGCTAAAGTAATGGATGAACAGTTAACATAGTTAGCTAAAAGTAATGGACAGTTATATTAGTAAGCGAAAAATAATGGATAAATAGTTAAAATAGTTAGCTAACAATAATGGATAAACAGTTAAAATAGTTAGCTAAAAGTGATAAACAGGTAAAATAACTAGCTAAAAGTAATGGATATACAGTTAAAATAGTTACTATAGCTAAAAGTAATAAACAGTTAAAATATGTTTCAATGGTGTTAAATTACATCTGGATTATATAATATTTGAAGTGCAGATGAAAGGGTAGGGGAGAGCCGCCTTGAATGTAACGCGTCAAGGTTATAACATCCACGTTTTCTCTTGATTGGTCAATGCGGTCATGACGTCATCATGTCAGCAGGAAATTTCAAGTCTTCTCATCCATGCTGCAGGGAGATATCCGCGGAGAAGCTGGTTTTCCACAAAGTAAAAATTCACTCCCACAGTATTTTTTGACTACAGATTTTTTATTTAATGTTACAGAGCTAAAATCCGCTTGGGTGTCTGTATGTATATGTTCGTCACTAGTTTGCATCGTTTTAACATGTTATGATTGTTAGGTCCGTTTTGTAAACAACGCCAAATGAACGGTGCGCCAAGCGGCCCAGTTGTAACACATGTTACATTTGAGACGACGGCAGAAATTTGCAAGCGCAGCTCGAATAATTCTGCTCTTTGTTTGCTTTTTTGTTTGTTTTACAGAATGTTCCCACAAAGGACCAGAAAAAGGGGCTTGATATCAGCTGATGTGCTAAAGGCAGCCTCAGATGAGGTGTTAAAAGGGGGGCTGTCTGTGCGAAGAGTGGCCAAAGACTATAAAATGTGTATGTGAGAAATGTTCTGTTGTGTTGGTTTTGTTGTGTAAGTTGTAGGCTGATTTTTACTTTGTTCTGTGCCTTATAACCTAGCAAATGTTTTAATGTGAACACATTTTTTTAATCTTTAATCTTTTTAATCTTTAATCTGACTCTTTCCCCTTGACTGCTGTAACACTGGAATTTCTCAATTGTGGGATCAATAAAGGTGTGTCTTTTCTCTTTTAATATATCTTTTAATATTTCTGGATGCTGTGTTTGTACACTTTGTTCTGTGTGGCATGTTCTTTATGCCACCGAGGTCAGTTTTACTTTTAAATTGGTAGCCTATTGTTGCAGTTTTACCTTTTAAAAAATGCACTAGATGCTGAACTGCACATATTATGATGTTCTTTGCACTGAGATGTAGGCCTAGTCCTACCTTGAAATGTAATAGGCTAACCTATTTGGTTCTGTCTGTAGGCAAATGTTATTGTAGCCTATTTTGGGTGCACCTTGAATGCACTTCTTTATGCAACTGACATTTTAAGTCAAGAGTTTTTGCAATAAAACTTTAAAATACAAATAGACTGTTTTTCTATAGCATAGACTGTAAAAAATAAGTGATTTGGGGTGTTTCTACATATTTGACCCTGCAGGGGTCAGTGCAGGTATGAATGGGACTTGTCCAAAACTCATGCACCATATTTGCCAATATTCTGTGTTCAGTCAGCTGTCATTCAATTATATTCTAAATCAAATTAGGGTTGTATAACATTTTTACAACTCCATCAGTCAAAGTCGCTAACTTTGTAGGCATAATCAATGCATTTTCCTATCAAGGAATTCACACAAACGCTCCAACTGGTACATCCGGTAAGTTTTAGTAATATACAATATTTTTGATACATTCTTATCACATTCTTGGTATGAAAGAAACATTAAACAGTTGCCTGAATGAAATATAATTGATTTGACCTGAAAACGATGAGTTTAATTCTACTTTTTAGCAGTGTTACAATTGTAACTCCTGCTGTTACAATTAAGACTCAAACGCGCTTCAGTTGTAACATCGGACAGAGCCTGCTTTCAGTTTTATTACTCAAGACCTGTTTTATCAATTGAAAAATTTTAAGTGGTTTATGATAGCAGACATGTGTTGGTGCTTTGCCTGAAAATATTACATATGTAGGTAAAACAATCTCTGAGTAATAGAGTGAAAAGTGAAAAACGTTACAATTGTGGCAGCTCTCCCCTACTTGAGCTTATCTCATGGGACTGCAGGGGAAGACAGTGGAAACCATGTTTTCCGGTTTTTGCTATGTTCTTATAATGACAATCTGACATTATGAGCAAACCTATTTCAAATAAATAAATATAAATAAAATATAAAAATAAATAAATACAAATATTGCCAAAGACTTTTTCTAGTTTTAAATACTGAAGGTGATTGATAGTAACTTGTCAATTTTGAGTCATCAAAATGATTCGTCTCCACAATCATACTCATGCACTGTAACTAGAACCTCCACAATTAAAAACGGATTATTAAGCGTGACACTTGTTTAGTTCCAGCAAAACTTTTATTACACGCCAAGCCGTTTCTCTCCACTCAGATTCCCTTGAGACTGAGCAGAATGCGTGCTGTTGGTGAACAACGTGAAGCTCCATCTGTACTGGCTCAGCCTGCCTCAGCCTCGATCTCCTCCATATGCCAGCTGCTGAAAATATCTCTGTCTCGACAGAGCTGCTTTGCTGCGTGCTGCAGTTTAGACGAGCAACTCTAAAGGCACACTTTCTTTTTTATTGAGATAAATGACAACTCTGTGATGTATTCACAACTCAAGCTCCTTCCTGATGCTGCAGGATGCCAATGGTTGTCAACCAAAGGGAATTTGTGGTTGGCTGCAGAAAAAATTAAAGGGAACCTATTATGCTCATTTTCAGGTTCATGCATTTTGGTTTTCACTGGAACATGTTTACAATATCTAATGTTGGAACACCTATATACACCCTTTTTCTGAGATGCTGCATTTAAGCACATGTCTCTTTAGGCCCTTCTGGAAAGGGCCCAGTCTGCTCTGATTGGTCAGCGTCTCTCTGGGTATCTGCGCTCTCGACTTGCTCTCGGTGTCTCTGCACCATGATTGTAGCAGGGGAATGACTGTAATGTGGCACTTTGTACTGTGAAAAATAACCAATAAAGGCATCTAAACTAAAATCTAAAGGCCCATGCATGTCCCAGCAAGAATAAGATCCGGGAGAAATTAACAACAATGACATCCTGTTGTTAGCACGTAGCTTCATGTAGCACCGTACTTGCAGTCGGGTAATGACTATAACAGAGCATCACAGCACTTTCTACCATAAAAAAAACAAAAACAATAAAAGCTTCTAAACTAAATTCTTCACAACCAGACATGATCCAGCAGGAATATGATCCGAAACTGGGGAGAAATTAGCACAGGCAACTAAGATTACATGTTTCTCTGATGTTAGCATGTAGCATCATGTAGCACTGTACTTGCAGCCGGTAGGCAGCAGCAGGTAGGCTTATGATTGTGACTGATTATAGAGGCACTTTCTACCATGAGAAATCACCAATAAAAGCTTCTAAACCAAAATCTTCACTACCAGACACGATCCAGCAGGAATATGATCCCAAACTTGTGAGAGATTAACAACACTGCCAACCAAAGTTACATGTTTCCCTGACGTTAGCATGTAGCTACATGTAGCAGTGTAGACTACGTAATGTAAACACTTGCAGTAGCAGGAACAAATGACCATGTAAAGAAATCAACAAAACAGTTGAATAGTCTCAAGCCTGATGTTGTGCTCACATTTATATACTATGTTTACCTCATTATTTGAAACTTTAGCTATGTTTAATTCAATGGAAGGCAATTCAAGGAATTTTAAGGATCGGTCATCCTTAATTTGGATCAAAGTTTTATAATGTGGCTTGGCTAATTCAAAACAACTGACCTCTATTAACACAAATTACATTTGGATTGTGTGGGACTGAGGTCGAATGAGGCTAAATGGTTCAAGCCAGCAGTTACAATTAGGTCTGACAGGCAGCTATCATTTTCCAGACATACTGTAAGTATCTTAATAAGATAAAGAATTATTAATCATCACCTGACAAAGCAAAAGAGTAAAGAGGGGAAGACAAAACACGAGATTGATTGCACGACTGTGCATAGTGGAGGATATTTATAAAAAAACTCAAACATACGTGCAGACAGATCTGCTCACCCACTCTAACTTCCTAAACAGTTGTTCAAACTGTTCCAGACTGATGCACTGACAAAGGATTACTGAAAACTTGGTAAAGACATCATGAAACATAAATCCTGTTAAATCCTTCATGAGAGTGGGAGTGCAGTAGTAGAGCAGAGAAAAACAGTTACATCCAAAGCACGCTGTGTGGGAGAGACAAAAAGTAGTCATGAAGAGTTCAAGCTGAAGTAGTAACAGATACACATCAATCATTGGAGTCCGACTTAATAATCAGATTTCAGTTCAACAGGCAAACATGTTGTCCTGACTTTAACATATTAAAGGTTTCAGACATCAAATCAATCAAATCAAATCAAATTAAATCATGTGAACAGATGACAAAAACCTGGCAGGGAAACACTTGTTTCATCCATCAAGGCAGAAAGGAGTTGTTTATTCTGAAGCTGAGGCACCTCAGAGTTACGCTGTGAGGGAGTCAAGTGTCTTTGACCTTGCTGTGTGAGTGAGCTGGTACACGGCTCACAGGTTTTGTTTTTGCTGGCTAGGTGGACATTACAATGCTTCAAAAGCCTCTCTGCACTGAGCAGAGTGTGGAATTCTCAAATCAGATGAAAAATTACTCTCATAAGTGTGGTGTCATCTGCTCAAATGCACCACACGAGGTTAAAACGGCTGACGATGCAGCTGCAGGGTTTTTTTTCTTCTTCTTCATACAGCTAGTGGTTCACTCATGATAATGGCCTCAGCCTGAGAAAACAAGGCACAGGGCAGGGACACCCACTCAAGCAAAACAAGATTACTCAATAGGTACAAATCAGATTTCAGTTTAAGCAAGTGAAAAATTCAGAGTTTTATTTCCTACAAATGTTTCTTATGACAATACATTAGTAACAGTTGTATGTGTGAAAGGACATCTCAAGGGCATGAATGCCTATCTGACAAGCATCTGTTTACATGCCCACTGCTACTAGCAAAAAATCAGATTCATGCGGCACATAAAATGAATTATTTAGAGTCTGGTTTTTGGATGGAATCTCCCACCTTTCAAATCTTTTCATGAGTAACTTAGGAGTGGCCTTATTTCAGGGCTGTAGCCATGGAATCAACATTTGGGGTGGGGAGGTGTCAGTGGGTGCTGGAGGATGAGGTACTGGCGTTAAAGTTGGGTTTTGGTGCCTATCCTGACTTGACGGATTCGGCAACACCACTTGGACAAACCACACCATAGACTGTATATAAAGATCATGGATGCATTAGGAGAACTGGATACAGCATTTGTGGCAGGGTCCCATTTATTTCTATGATTGCTCGGTGGTGCATGAAGCCAAAATGATTCAACTGCTGCGTATAAAATTACCAGGATGACCCAGGGATGTTCAGCACTACTTCCAGACTGTATGGCCAATACAGCATGTGCATTAGAGACTTACAGCAGCCAAGTGTGACCGAGTGCGGCCAAACATCTAACATCTGCAAGCTGAACGGCGAACTTCTGGTTTAGCACTCTGCTAACTTGAATGAGAATAAAATGATTTTAATCCTTTGGATCTTCTAGACTTTTGAGATGTTATTGGACCAAATGGATCGAATCCTGATAGTGAAATGAGTTATTTCACAGGGGTTGTGGCGCTCAGAAATATGTATCCACTGATTTATAGACATTGCTTTTCCAATGTAAGTCAATGGGAAAAAGTTTTTCTGCAGGGCATGTGACGGACCCTGCAGTACCACTGTTTGGCCACTACGAAAAAGCCTGGCGCTTTTCCTGGAGGGTTGATAAATATGGATGATGTGACAACTCCCCATAAGTGAAGCCAAATATCTACATTTTAATTAGTTATTTATGATGATCATTGCGGTGCTCGCAATTGGTTGGACTGGTGTATGTATGGGGAGGAAGTGGATACCCTAAAGATAGCTACAGCACAGACTCTGGCTCCAAATGACGTCACCAGCACAAGATGGTAGCAGCCATATGCATGATATTTTGGCTTCATTTTTGTACATTGGAAGTTAGTGCAGACACATCATCCATCTTTATATACAGTCTATGAGCTACACTCAGAGCTGCAATAATACGAAAACCAGTAGTGATAATACTGGGGGCTATGTCTCCTCCCTAGTGATAATTATTATTGCCTTGCCATATTTGCACGATTGATTCGACTATCAGGATATCACTGATTTATTATTCGTTATCTTGAGATACCAGGTTTCTTGCGATGTTGAATATACAGTATTAGCCTATTTATTCAACAAAGTATGGAAACCTCCAGTTCAAGTACAATTGATTGATTGATTGATTGATTGATTGATTGATTGATTTTTATTGTGTCATGCACACTTACATGTGCCCAACCCTCATGGGTTTACAAGACAGAGCGCAACTATGCACACAGTGATCTTTGTCTTTTTCCTAGATCATACTCCACAAAAGGTTCCACTCTGATGCTATTCTTTATTTATTTATCTATTATTTAGCCCAGGGATGACCGTGGGAGGTGTCCCAATTAAGTATCTTTTTAGTGAGTCTCTGATCCGGCATCTTCACAAGTCTTTTCCAAAGCTGAAGCATTTGACATTTATGCATGATGTTTGGAGGTTCCCATGCCATATCTCCACAAATGGACAAAACTGAAGTAAATTTATGGACACCCAGGAAGGATCGAATCACTCTATAATGGGCTGTGTTACAACTTGTATGTTCTTGGGAACCTCAAACACCAGAGGCATAGTCAGGCACAGGACACCCAAATGAATTATAGCGTTGTGTAAAGGTATGGAATCCAAGATTGCCACATTGTTTAACTTTGTTCAGTACGAATCTCAGCACTCTACCTGCTGACTGAGAAAGAAGACTGGCAGTTCTTTTAAATGACGTGTGTTCATCCAGCAATATGTGACAGAAAGGCACACCACAGCCTCTGTATGTAGCCTGATATACCTTACCTTAGTTTTCGTTGATCTCTTTTCTCTGCTTTATCTGACATTTTCTGCCACCACTTGTATTTCAAGAGCAAGAAACTCAGCTAAGGAGGCCTGTGCTCCAAGATACTTGAAAACAGGACAATTACCTACAAGAAGTAGTAATTATCACAAGAAACAAATACAATAACATTGTGATCAAAATAAAACTGTTTTTTCCTAAGATAATAAATTAGTTGTGTTCTTAAGAAAAGGGTTTGACATCTCTTGACAATGAACTAATTAATTCAGTTAGAAAAGAAACAAACAAATAAAGCAGACGCTTTTCTTTGCTTCAGTGGTGTGTATTACTGCGGCAGGTGTTTTTTTTTTTTTTTTCCTTTAACACAGCGTGTGTTTGTGCCAATGGAGCTCCTCGTGTAAACCTGCACTGAAATCATCTTTATTAGTGATTTTAATGAATCCTATTAACGCTTAGCACAAGGTCTGGCTCTTTGAATTTGCACTGGGCAAATGTGAATATTATGTTATAAGGCAAATTATAGGCTATTAAGCAGTTGTGACTCCTTACATACACACCGAGAGCTGCCATGGAGATTTGCCTCAGATCTTACGTAAAGTATACAGAACATGTCTTTTTGCTCTTTATCTCCGAGCTCGCAGGTTGTGATCACACGCAGCTTGTAATCATATGCAGGCCCAGGGGTAATGGGATACTTCTGAAGGCTGATGGGAATGTATGGCATAATGAATACATTGAGAGCGCTGATTGTCGGTCTACTATGTCTTGACACTTACATTAGAACACTATTTGACAGGAGGGCTGTAAACAGCATCGTGCTCTGAATGGCAGGTTACAAAACAAATTGATAGACTGTTTCTGACAGATGGATACCAAAGTGGTCCGAGCTGGCAAACAGACTAGAAATACTGCGGGTTGTCTTTTGCCTGCCAGATTCAAGGTGCAGTTCAGAGCTTAAGCTGTGCAGATCTCAGCCCTGAAGAGGATGAATAACCCTGTGTGACATTATCAATAAGCCATCCATCATTAACTATAGCTGTTTCATACTTTGAGGAATGATGTTGAGGATTATTAGCTTCCATCAAATCTCTTGCCTACAGTTCCAAATCCAGCTCTCTTACCTTTGTGACTGGACTGAATATCATCTAGGGAAATGGTATAATACCCTGCAGCCTGAGAGGCAGTTCTGTATTCATTTGATATCCTGTAACACCATGTAAAAGTCATTTGAACTGTGTGAAATCTCAATGGGTATGTCCATCCGTATGTACAATAGGGAGGGTGAATCATTTGAGCTCAGCACTGAACAATGGATCTCAGGAGGAGTGCTGAAGACAAAGCTAGCGCCGGTTGCTTAACATATTAATGAGAACCATACTTAAATACTGTGAGCATACCGTTAGTCACACACATTATAATTCTCCAAACCACATTTATCAGAGCAGACGGAAATCTATATCCCGCTATTCTTTTAATTGCTTGAGTCGAAGAGATGCCTCCAACTCACTTGTAAGGTCAGCAGCGCAGCTGTTGGAGAGATTTTAAGTGACTTGAAAAAAATCCCATTTCAGAGCCAAACATTAAGAGAAGTGGGTGATTTAATCATTTACATCAAGAGGCTACAATTAAAAAACATTTTATATTATACGGCATACCATGTAAGTGTTACACAAACAGAAAGAAAAGAAAACGAGCAACAAGTTGTGTTTACTGAGCAACACTTGGCTCGATGGCTCCACTGAGCATTTGCAGAAAGAGGAAGAATTTCCCACTACAGTTATTCTATCTTGATGTAAAATAAACAATACAGATGAGGGTGGGTTTTGCTGAGAAGCTATCTGTTTGATACGCTCATTATACTCTGAGCGTGGTGCTGTCTACAAAACGGTGCAATACACTTTTGTGATTTTGTCTTGTGTCATTTAAAATACCCACATTTGTCACAACAAACTAAGCCTGAAATGTCCTGAAATGTCCTTAAAAATACCAGCTTTGTTGTTTTCGAACAGTGGTCTGCTGCCATTTGATTCTTGGCAGCTGTCTTGCCTATATTTCATGCCATTCAGCTCACATACATGTTATCTGAACTATGTCACTTTAGAAATGTTAATATAATGTAATGTATCCGTGGTTTGCAGAAACACACAATGCCAAAATTTTATTACGGCAACTGGCCTTTTAGCTGGCCTCACAATAAATTTATGTAAAACATATTGAGTCTTCTATATTGAATGAAAACGACACGTAGAAGTAACACCCCCCACCAGCAGAATGGCATCATTGTTTGTGTCTTTAAAAAGTTGCAACCCTGTTAAAAAAAAGAATGTGTTTTATGATGTGATATTGCCCAGGGGCCGTACACATGCCGCATTTTTTGTGCCCTTGAATTCAAATGCCAAATGCCAGAGCGTCCCCATTGCGCACGTGTTCCTGAGCGCCTATTTTACGCCACGTGATTAACTGAGTTCAACTTTTGGAATGCAGCAGAGCGCACCGCATGTCATGTGATGAGGAACAACCAATCACAGCGGACATATATCTTTCCTTTCATCCCTAAATATCAGTCTGTGATAAATATGGAGAACAAGTTGCAGGGCTGCCAGAGCTTTACATCTGTCTCATTGACAATAGGCTTACACACAAACAGCGCCTGGAAGAAGATCAGCTCTGCACTCAGGATTTCAGGTTAATAGGCTATGATACTGTGCTTGTTGAGGTTGCTTAGCGACCTCCAACGTAACCTGCTGCTGGCACAGAAGAGGCACAAAAATAGCACCCTGTGCCTGACCTCGTGTTTTCCAGGTGGTTAGAGACACGGTGTGTGTATGGTCCCTAAGGTCTGGTTAGGGTTATGGAAAGATGGTGATACATAGTTTGGGTTAAAATGACAAAGGTTAGGGTTTATTGCCATAGCTACAATGATGTGGGTTAGGGTTAAGTTAAGGTTCAGGAATGTGATCATGCTTTCAAAAAATGACTCATGGTGGGAAACAGGAAATGATAAGTGGTCTCTTGAATTAAAGTTGGATGTTTCATTGACCCACCTGGACCTTTTCCGTCTGTGGACTTTGTCACTCCATAAATTATCAACTGACTTTCCCCTTTCCCCTTTGTTTTCAGTGCGGTTGCCAAAACATTTTGGCAATGTACATTTCTATAAACCACGGATACATTACATTTGTACATTTCATACTATCATATAAACATTTCTGCAGTGACGTAACTTGGATTACATGTATATGAGCTGACTTTATTATCAGGAGGTGAAGGGGATAGTGGATGTTGTGTCACCAAGGCGAGACGGCTGCCAAGCTCTAAAACACTACAGATAACTGTTTGAGATCAAAAAACATCAAAACCAGTTGTATTAAAGCGAGACACTGCGTCACTTCCAGCCAGTACCATGGCTCTAAAATCCAGTATTTTAAGCCAAAACATGAACTTTTCCTCAACATAACCAAGTGTTTTTTGCCCAAACCTAACCACACGTCAACCACAGCTTTTTTGAACACAAAGAAATGTATAGTTTCAACATATTTGCTACATTATGATGTATAATTATTACATATCTGTGGTTTGCCGAAACGTACAATCTGCATTTATTGTGGCAATTGGGTTGGTTGTTTTGGGGCAACGGATGATGATGATGATATTTCAACATTTAATGCTGTGAGAATGTGGACACAGTGAAATCTACAAGACATATGTGGTTTGTAACTAAGTTGTAGACAGAGGGCAGTTAGAGTTCTCATTTTATTTGTTTTAGTATTATGTTGTTTGGACTTTATTCTGACACATTACATTTTGACTTTGAGGTTTAAGTGCTGACTTTTAGTTGTAAGGGGTTTTGTCAGTTTTCACATCTATATTTCGTGATGGATAATGACACTGAGGCTATGTTGAAGAAGAGCTGCAATTTCTACACATCTGTTGGATATGGATGTAAATTACAGCTAAAAATTGGCACAACAGTTCATATGTTGAAACCTTCAAACATTTAATTGACACAACTCCCTGTTCCAGTTTGAGCCAGCAGTGTAAGGCTGTCGTCATACATCAAAATAACTAGGTCACAGAACTGTAATTGAACCAATTCAAAATGTTAGATGAAACAACTCACTAGAACTGTTAAGGCTGGAGGGACTTGAAAGATTTCACAGTGTACTATTGTATATTATTATATTATATTATCCCATATGCACTGTGTGTTTGTTATTTATGGTAATAAGGAACATATAACCCCAAACAAAATGGCCTTTCAGCTACAAGTGTCTTTAAATCTCACATGTAGAATGTTTACTTAAGTGTACTGTTGTTAAATTTAGATTGGCCAGATAAAGGCAGTGTAAGAACTGGTTAAATTCAGTGTGTTTGTGTTTTCCACATTCCAGATGGTGTTGTTCTACTTTTTCAGGCTGTTCTCATGCATTAATCATATGTATACCTACAAAGAGTAATACACCAGAATTCGTATTTCATATAGCTCACGTTATCATGAGCCAGGAATTCATATACAGCCCATGTAATTAGAAAGGCTGTGATCCTGTGACCAATATGCCAACATAAGTTAAGACGGAAAAAGCATAAAGGGCAAAAAAGTCTGTTAAAGGAGCCAGGTTGGGGTTACAGGTCTTTCCCCCAGGAGACCTGTGTTTGTGTCCAATGTAAAACCAAATGAACTGTAACTAATTTTGAGGTACATTGTCATCATGTTTCTTTTCCTAAAGCTAGCCTACTAAACTTTACTTGCCTAATAACTTTGTAACTTTACGTTAAATACATAACATGACGATGCCCAACTATGTTTATTTTCCTAAACCTAGTCTACGTAATTTTACTTGCCTAAACTTAATCCTTGTAGATTTACGTTAAATACATAACGTAATGATGCCCAACCATGTTTCTTTTCCTAAACCTAGCCTACGTAACTTTACTTGCCTAAACTTAACCCTTTTAACTTTACGTTAAATACATAACGTAATGATGCCCAACCATGTTTCTTTTCCTTAACCAGGGGTAGGCAACCTGTGGCTCCGGAGCCACATGTGGCTCTTTAGCCCCTGTCCAGTGGCTCCTTGAGCCTTTGAGAAAAGAATTCTATGGAAATTCATTCTATGAATCCAAATGTTGCTGAACCTCGATAGCAGTGGCTGGTTAGCTATGGATGCCAAATCCAAAAAAGTAAATTGAATAAAATAGAGAATGTAGTAGTGTGTGGACAGATTTGTTTGCTCTCACTGCCAGCTCTGCAAAATTTAAGCACCAAATTATCATAAATAGTGCCCTGGACAGTGTCCACCTTGTGGTAAAACATATTAACAAATGCTTATTTAGACCATAAGTATATGCTAATTTAGACTTAATAGGCTATTTACCTTGATTATAAGGCTCAAACATGTTTTGCGGCTCCACACAGATTTTTTCAAATTATTCTTGGTCAAAAATGACTCTTTTAATGGCAAAGGTTGCAGACCCCTGTCCTAAACCTAGCCTATGTAACTTTATTTGCCTAAACTTAACCTTAATAACTTAACGTTAAATACATAACGTAATGATGCTCAAACATGTTTCTGTTCCTCAGCGTAGCCTACGAACTTTACTTGCCTAAACTTAACCCTTGTAACTTTATGTTAAATACATAATGTGACAATACCCAACTGTTTCTTTTCCTAAATATAGCCTACGTAACTTAACTTGCCTAAACTTAACCTTTATAACTTAACGTCAAATACATAATACATAATATAATACACAACCAACCATGTTTCTTTTTGTAAATCTAGCCTACCTAACTTTACTTGTATTCCTAGACCTAACCTCCTTAATTTCATGTTATGTATGTGTCTTTATGTTAAGTATGTGATGATGCCATCCGTGGGGTGCTAAGTTGATAGAAATCATACAAACCGTTGTACGAGGATAAGTTGTTCTGTCATTTTAGTCAAAAGAGAAACAACCTTGATGACACCTGAACAAGATCATGATAGTTTGAGGAAATCAGGAAAGGTATAAAACTGTACTGGCAATAGCTTTTTAAACTTTATACAGTCTTTTGATTAAGGTCTCATACTGTCTAATTTAAGAGAACCTCATATGCAGTGTGAAAAGCGCCTTCGCCTCAATGTATGTATCCACTTACCCCAGCACAAATATGCATCATGCTGGCAGTAGATTTCTTCCCTACAGGATATAACTTAAGCTCCATGTGATTACAGCGACAACAATGGCGCCATAAGGCACTGTGTAAAGCCATACATCACGCCACTTCAACTGAGATTGTCGGAACAGTGTATGAGAGCCTTTCTGTCTGATGTATCGATATGTTGTGAAAAAATAAACAAGCAAGTAAAGAATAAGGGCAGAGAGCCAGAGGAAATTAGCAATGGAAGGGTTGGGGATGTAAAGAAAAGAATGATCAACAAGGGAAAAGATCAGTGTTGGATTAAGATCAGAAGAAGATTACAGCGTGATTACCAAGACATTGGGCATTACTATTAACAGAGCCCCGACAAGGCAGGGCAATTTCCTGAGTAATCAGAGGATCTACAGTTTTAATGTATAAGCTTAAGGAGCCACTGATCAGTGAGATATAAGGGGGGTGGTAGCTGGTAGACAAGTGTAATGAACTCTTTTCACTCTCTATCATATCGACTGCTTACTGTAGCTTGAAATCATTTCACAGGAGACACTGGTGCAGCCTGAAATATAGGTTCAAGCTTTCTCTACGTGCACATATACATTTTTTCCCCCGCCTTCATGTCCATACTGACAAATAAGCAGAGGTGAGATTTTCTATTTCCCTTCCCATTCTCAGCCCGTCCTCTCTGAGATGACAAGATGTCAGTCATGTTTTATTCAGTTTCATCCGTGTCCTTGAGCAGAGCAGGAGCCTGTGCAGACGGAAACACAAGCGAGACGGCTTCATTTTGCTTAAGGAAGAGAGAGGAAAAGGGACAAGATGAAATGTAGGTAGTTTTGGCTGGTATGCAGTGCTCATTCTTTTAGTCCTTGAGCAATGATGCACTGGCATTGTTTAAATAAGGCATTCGCATAGACCTGTGAGTGATGAATTGCGCTGTCAGTCGCGATGAAATGAGAATTGAAATCTTTCTCTGAGAAACAATATTTACCACTATGGCACAAAAGCATTAAGTCCTCCTGTGCTGAAATGTCTTGATGCTGATTATAATTCTTTAAACACAGAGGGTTTTAACAGGAGAAGAAATGTGGGGACAGACATGAAAAATGACAGGGCTTTACCTCAAACTAAGTCTGTAAGAACATGGATAATGCTGTTAAGGGTTTGGCTTCTGCACCTTGTTTGTATGCAGTGTGTGTGTGTCTGTGTTTGTGTGCGTATGTGTCAGTGCATGGATTCAGGGAGAATAAGAGAATTGCAAGCTATCATAACCAAGCGGCTGTCAAATTATCCCTTCATTGCAATTACACTGTCATGCATTTCACCGCTTGTCTGTTAAGCAACAACCCGCTGTCTGCTGTCAAACCTTTGCCCACCCCCAAGCCTCCCCACCCCCCTTGTGCATGACAGTGCTACAGCTATAGTCCAATGAGCCAGGTGTGTGTGTGTGTGTGTGTGCACACTGTGTGTGTATGTTAACTATGTGGCCCTGCTAATGTAATGAGCTATGTCAGGGAAAGATAGCAGCAGAGGGAGAAAGGTGGGAGGAGTGACAGAGGAGGAAACAAAGCAGCAGGAAGGAGGCCAGGTTTCTCAGCATAACGAAGCTCGTGCATATTGTTGGTAGATGTTGCATCATTTGGAACAAGAAGAAGAAGAATAGCATGTTTAGAGCTGTCAAAACAAGGGCTTTGTTTGGGAATTGAAGGCTTATAAAAAATCTATTCTGCAAAGCACAATGGGCGAGTTTCAACACAACATGCAAATAGAAACAGATTCTTTTTAACGCACTTCACAGGGAACCATTTATTTGACAACTCGGTGTTGCATAGCATGTCACTGGGGCAGTCAAACAGTTTCATAAACACCTCTGACTAAACGCCTGAGCAGTAATAGAAAAAGACCACCACTGTTTACATCCCCGCCAGGCTAACCATGTGTCAAGTAGTGCCTGTCCTTTTCTGCTGAGCTTATGCTCTGACTCATGTCAACAACCTGCTGAGAGCTGAATGAAAAGGTGGCTGTTGGCCTTGTCTATTCTGCATAGTGACCTCCTCTTTGGTGAAGCTGACAACACTTTAGCCCGTCATCAAGGATAAAATGAAGAAGACATTCAAACTGAACACTGCAAGTGCTGTGAGAATGAAAGATTAACTTCAGATAAATGTCAGCAATTAAAGAAGATGTAAGATGGATAAAAGATGAGATAAGCATAGAGCTGAGAAGCACACAAACACACCAATAATAACTCATTACATTGTTTTATCTCAAGGCGTTCTATCTAGCTTCCTGCAGAGCAGCGAACCACAGGAAAATGTCAGTCTGTAGCAGCACTCTGCAACATAGAGTGCTTTAAGGAGATGGGAGAAGTGAAGTGCTGTTGAAAACTGCATTATCAAGGGACTTTTAAAACATTTTGCCACAGTGGCCACAGTCAGAACTGCAGGTCACGCAAGGCTGTAGTGTTCCTTTACGTGCTTAAGCTAAATAAACCCTTTAAAAAATCTCTTGGATCAGCTGGAAAAATGCATCATCACAAAGCTGGAAACAGGATTGATTTTCTTATACCGTGAAACGTTGACTTTTAAGAGGTATATGGTTCTCACAGAACAGCTGCTATACATAGTACAGAATATGATGCATTGCTGTAGATTAAACTATCCAACAGTATATAAAGGAATACAGTATCTAGTCTAGGATTTGAGGACATTTGGGGGGTCGCAGGGATCCTTCCCTGGCAATTTTTTTTTTTGTTGGATAAACAAGCTCTATTTTAATGCTTTTAAAATGCAGTCTGGCACCTAATTTAGATTCAAAGCAAGAAAGAAATTCCAGCACAATTTAATTTATGTCATTGCCAGCCTGCACCCTATCTCAGACCAGATTTGGCCCACATAAGTTGAGTATCATTGAGCTAGATGAAATCTAGAGCTTAGATCGGGCCCAAAAAATCCAGCCCGACCCCACCCGAGCCTGTGCATGTTCTGTCTGAGTCTGGCCCGGCCCGTCCCTTGAACTGTAATTAGCGCAACATTTTTTTTAAGGATACGAACGTGGACTGCACTTGGTACACTTGATGAAGCCAACACACACGGTGTCACCGTCAACAACACACATGTGCGCGGCCAGTGGCGCCATCAAGGGGGGCTGCCCCCCTTAAATTAGGGAGAGGATGTTGCTGTTGTTGACTCTAAATTGGCTGTAGGTGTGAATGTGAGTGTGAATGTCTGTCTCTATGTGTCAGCCCTGTGATAGTCTGGCTGTCTGTCCAGGGTGTACCCTGCCTCTCGCCCAATGTCACCTGGGATAGGCTCCATGAGGGTGTGGCTGTCCATGGCAGCCACACCCTCAGCCATTATTTCAGCCCAAGCCTTTATTTGAGGAATTATTGTTTCATTCTGGACGACAGTGGTGGACTGGCCGACCGACAGACACTGCTAATTAAAAATAAAAACACTGGTAACCATATTGATGAGTAAGCGCTATTCATAAACTACAACTCTTTAATTTACCACAGATTTACACAAGAGGAACACAGTACAAAAAAACTGTCATAGATTATTCTAAAAGAACGGACAGAACATCAGGAACCTCTGTCCTTATAAAGTTTACTGATCATTGTTTTTTTAAATCATGTTTTCATGTTCATTATACTTTATATCAAAAATAAATGAATAAATAAAAATGCAGCCAACTGCTCGTTTTTTTCTGAGGAGAGATTAATTTTGACTCTGTAGAGAATGACAACAGAAAACTCATTATGTTGATTGTTTTCCATGTTGAGCTAAACCATAATAGTACACATGTTGCCAGCTTGTCTGTAAAATCTCCTGCTGTGATCCCAATCCAGCAGACACATTTTTCTGTCATTTTTTATACATCTGAATTATTCTTTTTTTTCTGCTTGACTGCAGAAAAAACAATCCTGGGACAATCTCAAAGCCCCAAATAAACCCAGAATGCTTGGGTATCCCCTTGATGCAGAATTAACAGAATTAACTCTTAAGAACGTAATCATCCTACCCTCGAGTGCAATCAATACGCATCTCATGTAAGCACGTCGATTTGGTACATTCAGACTGATGTATCTGCAAGTGAGTTTCTATCTGTATGGATCAGCGGAGCTGCAGCGCATGAATAGCTTTGCATACATTTACTGTGACGAGATAGCAGTCCTGTGTAGCTGGGCCCGCATCCACATCTCTCACTCTCTTGTCAAAAAAAAAAGTCCCAAAAAAAAGAAAGTCCTTTGGGATGATTTCCAAAATACAATGGAACCTGCATCAGGATACAATCTAACTGAATCCTATCAGAGGTTTTTGTTGAGAGCAAAATGCTGCAGAGTAACATCCTAATCTTGTTTTCAAATTGGGAACCAATCGTTCTTCCCAACTGTTGTTGAGTTTTGCTTTTGGCTGTCTGTACAACTTTTCTCACTAGTTGCCTCTCTCAGCACAAGTGTGCACAGATCTACAGCACAGAAGATACAAAGGAAGCAACACTATCTGTGTGATATATAGCACATATGATGCAATGTGCCTGAAACAAGCAGCCTGAGCGACCTAATGGGGCAATGATGTGCTTGAATATAGCCCTATAAGGTCTGCAGTATCAGTGTTTCTTACCTTGTCTGCAGTTAGATGCTTGTTCTTTGAGATGGAGCCTTTTTGGTGCATAAAACTGTTATATCCTGTTGTCAATAAATGTGTTTTCCTGAGCACAAGGCACTTCAGTAAAATACCTGAGATACTGTGTGCTGACTTAAGCAGGGATTCTCAGTATGATACATTTTATTTATGTGTTTATGAGATTTTAGTAACGGTATCAGTGTACCAGAGGACATGCAAGCACTACTGCGACTCTCATGATGGTTAAAGGATAACTTCGGTATTTTTCAACCTGGGCCCTATTTCCCCATGTGTATGTGTGCGTATGATTCATGGGTACAACTCATTTTAAAATTGGTTCAGTATTGAGGGAGGCGGATGCAGCCAGCAGCTGCGAGGTAGATATGGGGGCAAATGCGTCCCGTGTAGGTTTGCGCATTAGAAGTGCTTTTTTTCGCCACTGACCGGTTCAGATCGCCAGTGCTATCTCTGTAAATAGCGTTTCCCTGACCCTTCACCTCCTCCCGGCTGTGACGTCATCTCGCGAGAGCTTTGCTTGTTGCCAGAAGAAAACAGGGTACGATATATACGAGGGCAAAGTATGCAACAGTAAATGTGCGTCTCGGAGACAATTCTAGGTATCAGTATTACATGCATAAAGACATATTAGTTATACTTACTTGATGGATAGTTAACCATTTGGTCCCTGTGGTTTTGGCCGCCTCCTCCAATTTATTGTGGGCACATGAAAAAAGGTATCCAGCACTGCCCTGTTGATCAGAGGGGGGAAATCCTCTAACGTAGTTACACAGCGTTAGCGTTAGTTTCTGTATCATCCCAGGACACATCGAGACCATGAATATTGGGCAACAAGTCCCACTCGTTGCAACACAGACATTCTTCCTCTGTGGGCATGGAGTCACAGCAAGGAGCACCACCAGTCCTCAGAGATTCGCGTTCATGCAGCCGCTGCTTCACCCTCGTCTGCTCGTTGGCCCTCTCTCTCTATCCTCATCTGCTCTTCAATTTGTAGGAGCTCCTCGTCCGTATACTTGGGCTCAAATTAGTACGGGCGGCCATTGTAATAAAAGGGCTCATCTTCATTCTCGAAAACGGGTAAATATGCAGCCATGATACCGATGCAGTAAAACTCTCAAATGTACTCCGGGACAACCAGCGCCACTCTGAGCGGCGCTCAGCATGGCTCCTCTGTTTTCTTCCGGCAACAAGCAAAGCTCTCGCGAGATGATGTCACACACAGCTGGGAAGAGGTGAAGGGTCAGGGAAAAGCTTAGTGTGCTATTTACAGAGATAGCACTGGCGATCTGAACCAGTCAGTGGCGAAAAAAAAGCACTTTTAATGTGTAAACTTATACAGGACGCATTTGCCCCCGTTACCGTTTTAGCTCGTTTCGCGGCTGCCGGCTGCATCCGCCTCCCTCAATACTGAACCAATTTTAGAATGAGTTGTACCTATGAATCATACGCACACATACACATGGGGAAATAGGGCCCAGGTTGAAAAATACCAAAGTTATCCTTTAACACGAGGACATGACAGAGAAGGATGGCTGCAGTATATGCCTGGTCTATTCTTGAATGGTGGTTTTGAAAAAGATGAAATACTCAAGATTCCAGCACTCATAACATTAGTACTACACTCTGCAAGCAAAACCGTTTCCAATTTTCGACTGAGTGAGTCACATTCTTGACAGCTGCTTTATGAACCAGTGTGAGGAATGTGAAATTGCCTTCATCGACTTGAAAGCGCCAAACCATTCATGTCACAAACGTCTGACAGTCATAACGTTTTGTTGGCGAGATTCACAGAACATACTGTGATGGGTAAGGCGGCAGTGGGTAAAATAATTAAAGGAATACTTTTACAGTTTGGGAGATAGGGGTATTTGCTTTCTTGTCGAGAGTTAGATGAGAACACTGACACCACTCTCAAGACTGTACACTTAATATGAAGCTGACACTGGGGAGCTTAGTCAAGCATACAAACAGGAAACTCAAACCAATGGCCAGAAAAAATGTTGGCCTTATGCGTTTCCGCAAGCAACTGAGGCATTGCATTTGCACATTATTATGTACCCTGAAACTTTGTGTTCCAACAACACTGTGGTTAATGCGTGGTCAGGTTTAGGCACAATCACCACATAGTTAAGTTTGGAAAAGCTCACGTTTTTGCTTAAAATACCTGGTTTTGGGAGCACAACTGCAGCTGGAAATGCAGTGATGTCTCAGTAAAAAACACCCACTTCTTGAGGTACTACCCCGGCAGGACACACAGTGAGAGGCTGCTGGGAAAAAAACACATTTAACGCTGCTGTAAACACAGCAATAACTTGCTAGAAACCAACCCAGTCTCACTCCAAAGTCGTCAAAATCCAGCACTTGGGCAGTTACTGTACATGCGAGGTCAGACACCCACATAAACAAGCCCTCCTTTAACGTCAGCATGAAACGCAGCCAGTCACTGTTATAGTTTAATGGCGGCAGGCAGCATCAGGGAGAAATGCGGTGGGACAAGAACAAAAGTTAAGGTCAAGTAGGGTGGGCAGGAGGGAGCGGTGGTGGATGGACTTTCACCCAGGAGAACGGTGTTGGCATCCTGTAAGATAATAAAACCAAACCCTGTATTTTTAACTAAACCCAACCACGTGCTTTTGTTGTTGAGGGTAAAAAAAACCCCCATCAATTTCTGGTGTTGTAACAAGGTAGTGCATTTATTTTGAAAGTGACAGTATGCAAACAGTAAATTTCCTATGAAAACAGAAGTTTACTTTGACAGAAGACAATGCATGTAACAGGCTAAACTTGACACGGCGTCCCAGAACATTAACAACCAATGCACCCAATGAACCTGGCACGTTGTATCTGGATGTGGAAGGTCCACGACCAAACGTCAATATGTGACGAGATTGGAGTGAGAATGTGTTGCTAAAACACAAGTGTTTTTGTTGGTTTTGAACAGTGGTATGCAGCTTGGCAGTCAATAAGGTGACACGCCATCCACCATCCCCTCCACCTCCACCTCTACAACACAACAAAAATAATAAAATCTGCCCAGCAGCAACTTTACAGCTCACTGATTATTTCATTATATCTTGTGTGTTTAATCCGTACAAACACCAAAATATAAAAACAACACATTCACAACTCCAGGAAAGGACTATGCCCCACCGAGGGTTAGTTGGCCGCTCTAAAAAAGCCAGGCTGGTTTGCCTCTTTTCCAATTTTCTCATCTACAGGTTTTCTTTTTTAAAACACTGGAGCATGGAGCTAGAAAGAAGTGAGCTTACCAGACCTCTGTAGCCTCCTGCTCATCTCTGCTTGAGGCTACATTAGCTGCTACCAGCGTAACACACTACCAAATCGCCAAAAAATTGCCGGTGGCCGTGTGGCATTGTGGGCAATGAAGGCACCAGGATATGACAAGGAAGAATGTCTGGAAGAAAGAAGACAATAATTCTGGCTCAGCTGCATTGATTTTTTTTTTCATTCCGAATGAAAAGGGAATTAAACTGGGGTTTACATGGACAGTTTAATTCCCTTTTCATTCGGAATGAAAGTTCATTCCTACTAAAAGTGATCTTGTAAACACCTAATTCGGAATGAAAATGGTCAATGCGACTGAAAATTCAATCATTCTGGTCTTTCGGCGCATGCTTGTTTCCTTGCCCTTCTGGCGCGATGACGTATACAGCGCGCATAGCAACGGGCTGAGATAGAGCTGTCGGACTCGTTGCACTCACCAGTTTCCATTCACCACAGCACGGTCTTCTATCTCCCTTCTTCGACCTTCTACCTCCCTTCTCCTCCTCAACAGACGAAGCATTAGCAGAACAAGGTTGTTGTCGTACTGCTGCTTCAAGAATATAAGCGAAACTAGCTCGAAAAAGGCACTAAGAACGGCCTCGTCAAGCATCTTGTTATCCGGAGCGAGGACTACAGTGTTTTCTTCCGGTAAACGTAAACACGTAACATCCGTCCCGCCCCCTATCCAATCAGAAACCTTACCTACCCCAAACCTTGCGCAGACCCGAATACAAGTGATTAAACTGATCTCCCGTGTAAACCCTCATTCCCAATGAATAATTCCCATGTAAACTACCTGGAAAGACTTTAATTCTGAATGATTTCATTCAGATTTGCCGAGCAGTCATGTATAGTAATTGTGTAGTCATCCTTTGAGGTTTCTCATTCTGCGGAAAAGTGAGGACCACTATTCCAATCAATTAGCAAGCTTTGAGTAAATAATTTGTGCAGTGTAGTATGTATGTAATAGGGCGAAGCACCTGTGCTGCCTGGCCTGAACAGGACCAGTCTGGAGAGCGAAATGTTCCAATGAGGCCATCCAATTCACACAGAGGTAATGAACCTAAAAACTGATCCAATTCCGCTAATGGCTTTGACTGACCCTGGGCATAATGTGTTGTTGCTTGTTTAATGGCATATTCCAAACCTTGCATTGGGATTTGATTTTCAGATCAGGTCCTGAGTGAATCATTAGGGATGATAGGGACACACAGAGGAGGAGGAGGCTGTAAAAGCTAAAAGACCCGAGGCAGACGGCTATCAGTCTTCCACTGCGAGCTCATGCATACTAAACATCTGCACGGCTCTAGGTGAGGCATCTGAAGCATATGGCTCTGACAGCATCACCCTGTTAATATTAGGCTGCTGTATTACTGCCGGGCAAGCTGATCTCAATCAAACTGCTGCTGACTTTGAGGAGAGGACGCTGGTGGGGATGATGACGGGGATGATGACACTTGTACAGTGACAGTGCAGAGGAAGATGATTACACCAGCATGTACAGTGTGAGGGGTATTGTGGATTATGGAGTGTGGATGGTGTCCTGAATGTTTGAATTTTTAATTTAAATGTACAATTTGTAATTTTCTGCTGCAAGGGGTCCCTCAGTTGAAACATTAACAAAAGACGGAGCGACATCATCATGACAGTCAAGTCTCTCCTTCTTTTTCAATTTCTTCAGCGTTCATTGTGCAGGAGGTTCCAGGTGATTCAAACCATACAAACACTAAATAAAGCAGTTTCAAGTTAATAAGCTGTTTTTGCATTGTGACGGGTTTCTGCGCTCTCGGTGCCTAGTGTTTTTGCTGGAGTGCTCTGAACTCCTCGAGTTAAAAAAAAACTTCAACACAAAGCAAAAAAAAAAAAACGCCCCATGTCATCTCTTTTTTCACCATCTTTATTCCCATTGTCTAATTGGATGATTTGAGAGGCGGGCCTTCTGTGGTGGTCACGACAACAAGTTTACAGTTGGTAAACAATGGAGGAGAATCTGGTGGTAGCAATTGCTGGATACCCAGAGCTATACGGCCCGACGATAAACAGCAGGTTGTCGAACTGCCCCCGAGTCATCCTAAAATATGCCTGGAAACAGCCATCATCGAGGAGAAGCTCCTGCAGAAAAGTTATATATTATATCTTTAAACCTCCTCCTCATTAGAACTCTGTGTAACATGTCTGGACTTTTTTTAGAGGATCTTTGCAGGATCTTCGTCAGGTCACATTAGAACAGGATGATTCTGTGGTTTATTCATGTTCCTTCACTTGTTCTAACAGCACAAAGAAGTTTGGTTTGTTGTTTAACCAACGTGCTGTAGAAACACACAGCTCCCTGAGATCAGAATGAGGATGGGGAATATTATTGATTCGTTGCTGCTTATGGGAACAATTCATGAATTATTGATAAGGTCTCCAGCCTCGTAGTTATTTGCATTTTGGTTGTCGTTTAATGAGACACTTGGGCTTTTATTCTGGTAGATGGATGATGTGTCAAGCTTTTCTTTTGGCATCTGTGCAATGTTCTTTAATTGTGTTAACTTCATAGCTCCTGTATTGACACAGGACATTTTGGGTCTGCATTACAGAGCTACAAACTACCTGAAGAAAAAGAGCAAAAAAAAAGGCAAGGGAGAAATAACCCAAAGCAAAGTAGATGAAAATAAATCACCACTGCACCGCCGTAGGCTATGATCGCAACCATGCCTTGCTTAAACGTGCAAAGATGAATAGTTAGCTTTTGCTCACATGGCTCCCACCTTAGGGAACTATTTGCAGAAGAATCTCTCACCACTTTCCCAGGTTATCTCCTGGAGCATCAACACAGCGCCTCACTCCTAATTTATTCATATTTCAGGCACTATCCGCACCATCTCCGGGGGGAGATGATAGGGCCTGTGTACCCACCTGCCTGCCTGCCTCCCCAGAAACACATTAAAGAGCTCAGAGTTTAAATCTTCTTCCAGGAGATCACTCAGAGCTCCCTGTCGACGCCTGTGAAGCTTCACACAGATCCTGGGGCCGCCAGGCTTCCCCCCACAATACAGCAGTGAGCTGACAGAGCACGGAGCCCGACGAACAGCTGAGAGAAAATGAGAGACAGAGAGAAAGACAAACATGCTGCTGTCACTGTAACTAAATCCTCGTCACTAGTTGAAAGAGAACGTAAAGAGCCCATTTGCCTTCTTAAACTTGCATCATAAAGTTGAAAGTCATGTACTTGTATTGCATGTTCTCGGCGGCATGCGGAGAGATAATGCATGTATGCGATATTTCACCCATTATGTTGGGTGTTATCTCAAAGTGTGTCAGTGTAACAGTTGCCAAGCATTTAAGCGAGAGCGAGACTAGATGATAGGTTTGGGTGTGAAGCGGTGCAATCCTCTAAAGCCTATAAACAACAAAAACAGTAATCATAACACAGAGGCAAAGCATGAAGTGGCGTTTATGTCTCATCTTTATCCTAAGACAACCATTCCACTCATAACCAGCCTGAAATAACATCTATTGTTTCAGCAGTGCAGTGCCAAAACATGCCCTGACACTTGGTTTTAACAGTGTATAATGATCATTAGTGTATGAAAGCAAAACACTGTTTATGAACCATAAATGCCACAGTTACAACCCAGCCTAATAGCTAAGCAGATGATTTGCAATAAAGGCTTTAAAGCACTCTGGATTAAATTACAACTGGGAGGGAGCTGCATTCACAGCAGAAACATGAGCCTGCTGCACCGCTTGCATATTATATTTCAGGGCCTGTAATGTACTGTTAGGTTGGAAAATGTGCAAATGAGCTTCCACTGTCACAGCTTCTCTCAAGCTTCCAGATAACACAGAGCAGTTAGTGTTTTATGCACTAACAAGAACACATGTCAAGGGATTTTAAAAGTCCCCTAGAGTGCTTCTTAAAAATGTCTTATCAATGTCATCTATTTCTTTTCCTAATAAGTGTTCAGTCGTTGCCTAAGGAGCTTTCACTCTCCCTCAGAAATGAAGGATGGGAGTCGATGCGTTCATTTGCACAGACATAGCGAGCATGTTCAGAAATAAGATGTACGGCATGTTGTTCCTCTGCCCTGAGGTCAGCCTCAGAGCTTCTGGGTGGGTGTTTTTTCTGCTGGTGTATCTGAGCCGTGCCTGTACTTGGTCTTTGGGCACTTTTAGCAAGTGATTGAAATGTCAGAATGATTTGTCATTAAATTCTGGCAGTGTTACTCATCAGATTCTGACTTTGCAACCCTGTCTCCTAGAAATGATGGTTATATACAACTAAATTGAAACAGCAAATATGTTTTTGAGGGAAGTGTAATGCCAACTGAATCACTTTTGTAACATAATGAAAGAATGTGGCTAATTAATGTATATGGCAGCTTGAAAAATGAAGATGTTGAACTTATCAGCTAAGCGTTTACTCCGAGTGTATGTCATTTGTTTCCTGCAAAATAAGCGTCTTTAAATACACTATTCATTCATTGGGACTACAGCGTTATTTGTTATTTTTTATTATTACGATTTTACGTTTTTCGACACAGAGAGTAATATTGTAAAGTAACTTACTATTTTCAAATGAAGGTAACTAGTAATATGTACTATATTACATTTTGAGAGTAACTTGCCCAATACTGGACATAAGTGATGTAAACGTACAAACATTGCACAGTTAGGTAAAATACCTAAGTGCAGTTATTTGCTTAATTATTTTAAAGCAACACTTACTTCTCTGGAAATTTTACGCTTTTCTTTATTTAGGTTAAAATGCTATTAATAAGCTGATGCATTCAGACTGAATGCAATGACTGGCCAAGCGTCCTGTCTGTCGTCCCCACGTGGAGGCCTCTGACTGACGTAACCGCTCGCGTAACTGTGCAGGACAGGAAACGTTATGTTTAGTTTCCATCTAATATAACATATAACATTATATGACAACACAGCATCCAGTTGCTAATAGCCTACTGTAGTGTAGCCTCTGAAACATTAGCATTATCTTCCTTGTGCGTTTCCACTGACTAGTAACATTTACGTTACTATCTAACGTTAGCACTGTAACCTTATTCTAAAACTCATCAGTCACCACTGACTCCGGTTGAGTTTTAAAACTCCAGGGTTGTGTTTGACTGTCTTGGTTGCAACATTACACTCGCTCTCCTCTTCTGTGTATCTATCGTTACCTTGCCAACGCCTATGCCTATCATAGACGTGATGAAGACGTAATGGAGGAGGGGGGAATAGGCCTTTGGAGGGAGGTGGAGTTGCAGGAGGAGGGGGATGGGACTTTGAAGGGAGGCGGGAGTTGTGGATGTTCAATTTTTGGTAACACTTCATAAGTCAGGCCGCGTTTTAGAGTGTACCTAGAGTGTACCTCTCGCCCACTTTCCCAGGAGTTAGCGTATAACTCCCGGGAACTTACATGTACTTTCCCGGGAGTTAGAGCATAATTCCTCCCGGTCACTTACTGCATACTTTCCAGGGAGTTAGTGTATAACGACGCGGTCACTTACCACATACTTCCCCGGGAGTTAGAGTATCCCTCGCGGTCACTTAGCACATACTTTCCCGGGAGAGTATAACTCGTCACTTATGTAATTTCTCGAAACTTATGGTTTAATTTCCTCATATGAATCTGTATATGTATGAAGTGCAATAAAAACAAATGCTTTTGCCCTTTGCTCATGGCAGTTGATTCAGTCACTTTTATGTAGCCTATGTATCATCAGGCAATTTCACCCACACTCCAGGGTTTTAATATTTATGTTTTGTTTACATTTCATTGAATGAGTTTGAATATAAAGTGCAGTATACTTTCTCTGTACGTAGAGTTCATTTCTTAGAATATTCCCGTATCATCCCTCAGTTGTCTTCAAGTTGACTGAATGTTTGTTTGTTTGTTTGTTTGTTTTTACCTGTCAATCTAACTACATCGCTCTGGCATAGTCTTATTGATCAAACAAGGTGTCAATCACAGTCACTCTGCTTAGACCAGCTGTCATTGGTCAAACAGGGAGGTGCACACTTCCCATTGGTTAAAGGTAGAAAGTCCCACCTCTCAGCGAGGAGCTTGTACTCATAGACCCGGGAATGACACGAGCAGACGACAAAGAGAAACGAGTGAAATTACACAATGTCTATGGTGAGAAATGTTGATGTAAACACCAAGCTAGCACTAGATACTCGCAGGAGACGGAAGGGAGGAACCGAGGACCTGTGTGATGGGAGTTTTACCGCATTTATCAACGTCTTGGTGAGTTAATGCTAACACAGCTAGCGATGTTAGCTCGTGCTGCAGATGATATCGGCGCCCACCGCCATGTAAAGTGTGTGCTTCCCTCTATACCACACTAACTTGGCGTTGCGACCTACTCGTAACTGTAAAGTGCTACAGTTGTTTTTTCGTCGAGGTCGTTGCCGTTTGTATTTGTGTTAGTAGTGTACTGTATACATTTGCACCATTACAGTTGGTTATGGATGTTATTAATGATGAATAGTCAAGCGTAACACAGTGTGTGTACTGGTGTAGCCCACAGTTTCGAAATATGTGGGTTAATAGCATACATGATTTTGTTATTCATAGTTAAGTTGAAAAATGTTAAACAAATTGTTAAAAACATTAACTTTGTAGTTCAAAAGGAAATATGTAGTATTTGTAATTGATTAATAAGCTTAATAATCACAAGTTATGGATTAAAAGGCTAATAATTCATGATGTGAAATGTAAAGACAGGATAAAGTATTCCATGCTGAGAAAAACTGTACAGTTAAAAGTTATTCATTTAGTTTCTCAGATCCTATGGAAAATTACGTGTGGATTTGAGATTCTACCTGACGAGAGAGATGGCGAGCCACCCATGAACCTGATCTCTGCCTTGACCCAAGGAGTTGGATCAAGATCACCTATTATCCACAGGAGCCCATCCATTCTTCTATCTCCATCACTTGAGTCACACTGTGTGGTAGTACTATCAAGACGACCTTTTCCACTTGACCTGTGACTTAAAAAGTGCATTTGTCACAATAAAGGATTAAAACTAAACTGAACAGTTTATAACAGAAGGAACAAAACTGAACTTAAATAAGACAACCAGTGGAACTCTGTTATTTTTTGTCAGGGACACTTTGATTCGTCTTTGTAATACTTTATGGTAATATTGTTACCTTGTGAAGCATTTAACTAACTGTTTTTAAAGGGTTAACATCTGAGTGCCAAGCTACAGACTGAGGATGGGCAAACAGTGCAAACTTCATAATCCAGCCCGGTCTCGTTTCTTAGTATATACTTAGGTGGAAAGTACTGCCTAGTTTCCCTGTAAGTTTTGGGGAAATTACCTAGTACTTTCAGACTAAGGACAGGCAAACAGTGCAAACTTCATAATCCAACCCGGTCTCTTTTGTTAGTATTTACTTAGGTGGAAAGTACTGCCTAGTTTCCCTGTAAGTTTTGGGGAAATTACCTAGTACTTTCAGACTAAGGACAGGCAAACAGTGCAAACTTCATAATCCAGCCCGGTCTCTTTTGTTAGTATTTACTTAAGTGGAAAGTACTGGTTAGTTTCCCTCTAAGTTTTGGTGAAAGTACGCTGTAGATGTGAGAACAGCACCTACCATGTGGTTTCTGTGTAATTAAATAATACATTTTATAACTTTTCATAACTCATTATTATGTCTTTTAAGATATATGTAGGCTATATTATTACATGACTGTATTGTTTGTGTTTTGTCCTCGGATGGCACTACAAGACTTCCATAGATGTGCACTTGAGAGAGGTAAGTTTGCTTTGTACTCCAGCCGCCCGTTAATTAGGCAATTCGCAGAATATAGACCCATTTCTTGACATATTCATATTCAAACTCATTCAATGAAATGTAAACAAAACATAAATGTTAAAATCCTGGAGTGTGGGTGAAATTGCCTGATGACACATAGGCTACATAAAAGTGACTGAATCAACTGCCATGAGCAAAGGGCAAAAGCATTTGTTTTTATTGCACTTCATACAGATTCATATGAGGAAATTAAACCATAAGTTTCGGGAAACTCCCGGGAAAGTATGTGCTAAGTGACCGCGAGGGATACTCTAACTCCCGGGGAAGTATGTGGTAAGTGACCGGGAGGAGTTATACTCTAACTCCCAGGAAAGTATGTGCTAAGTGGCCGCGAGGGATACTCTAACTCCTGGAAAGTATGTGATAAGTGACTGGGAGGAATTATGCTCTAACTCCCGGGAAAGTACATGTAAGTTCCTGGGAGTTATACGCTAACTCCCGGGAAAGTGGGCGAGAGGTACACTCTAAAACACGGGCTGACTTATGAAGTGTTACCCAATTTTTTTCAAGTGCGGTGTGAAATGCAAGAAAGGTAAGATTTGCTTTAAGTCCATTAAGTCACCTAAAAATGTTGACTTTTGGTTTTACACAAGACACAAACAGAGGTCTCCTACTTGTAGAAGTCTCCCCCCACCCTGCACAGGATTTCTTGCTCTTTATGTTAAATTTGTGTGTCCACCTTGACAAAACATCCTCACTCACTTAGAATTGTTGTAATTGTGTTGACGGCACATTATTTTAACATATTTCGTGCCACCACCATGTAATGCGTTGTTAAGACTTCTTGTCTATTTCAAATATTTCTATAAGACAGGGCTGGAGCAGTGGCTTATGGCTGCTAAATGTTAGTCAATGTTTTAGCGTCTACGGTCTTCACTCAAATCAAAACAGCAGCTTTACAAGCTCACAAGCTGCTTGTTTTTTGGTGTTCGTAACCTGTCATTCCATCTAAGTGAAGTTATTAGGCAGCCATTCGAAGCTGCATTATTCTCACCCTCTTAATGAACCAAAAATATGTAAACAACTGAGAGGTGAAACAAATCGCTTCGAACATTCTGGATGTGAAACATTCCTCAATGTCTGTAGTAGAGGGGGAATGTGCTTTTCTCATTAGCACTGTCAAATTAAAGGTGAGGTTTGCACATTCTCATGCAGGAAACATATCAAAACAAGATCATATCATAAGCAGCCTCGTGTGTTTTTTAATAGCAACACTGGTCCAATGTGCCAGACATCCTTAAATATAAATGTAGCTACGCATCAACAGCAGAAATTAGGCATTGCAAAAAGAAAGTCTTTCTCAATTTGGTTCTTCAAGGTCTAGTGTCTGAGATTTAGGGGGATTTAGTAAAATGTAGCAGTGAGGACTGCAAGTTGTAACCAGCTGAAACTTCTCCTGGTTAGCATTCCTTCAGTGTTCATTGTTCAGGAGGTTTTTACTGGGAGCTGAATTTTCTGCAGAGGTCTTTTCCAGACCAGGTGATTAAAGTGGGTAAAAACACTGACACAAGTTTCACATTACAAATCAGTGATTCTCCAACCCTGTTTGCCCAGCACCTGCTAATGTGTGCTCATCTATTTTTGATCCAGATGTTCAGGAGCTTTTCACCTTGAGCTGAATTGTCCCCAGACATCTCCTCCTCTCCAAAACAAATGGACCAGGCATTTAAACTGGTAAAAACACTAAATAAGCAGTTCATGTTACAAATCAATGGGGTGTAACGACCCATCGATCTGGACCAATACATCACTTCAATGATCGACGATCGGGTGTCATTGATGCAAAGTGAAAACATCGATCTATACTGTCATCTTAAGGTTATGCTTTTATTTTGAAAGTCTGTGTCACCGCCAAACAGCGGCAGGCAGTTGGCAGGCAGCCTAGAGAAAGATAATGAGGATAACGTTATTTACTTGGGAATAAATCAGCAGAGTGGAAATATTTTGGATTTTGGAGAATAAAGGGCTGAATATCTGCAGAGGTCTCCTCCTCTCCAAAACAAATGAACCCACTGATTTAAACTGGTACAAACACTAAATAAAGCCATTTCATAAGGAAAAAAATATGTGTTTTGACATTGTGAACTATGGTGGCTGCTGCAGAAAATGCGAATGGCCCTATAGACCCCTTACACTGTTACACAGTATAATGTTTTTTGGTGGGCGGGGCTTAATTGGAGGCAAAACAATTCTGCACAGACATTAGCTAACATCAGCTAGCAAGTTTTGTTGGCTTGTTTTAGACAATGGAGGAATATTATGCAAGTAGTTAATTCAGAAATATTCATCCCAAATCCCGGAGCGCACTTGGCAACAAACTGGACTGTTCATAACTTCGGAGCACTGTCGCAATGAACTGTTCAGTTATCCAGAGCGCCACACTCTCAGAGTGGCAGAGTGCACTGTGGGCACTCTGTCTGGGGAGGTGTGAGTAACTTAACCCTTTGTTAATTCATGTAGAAATATAACGCTCCATTTCTTCGACCAACAGGGCTCTCATTTTAGTGTAGAGCATAAGACTGAATTACGAACACACCATGTCAGGTCACTCTCTGGGACCGCGAGTGTTACTTGAATAAGTAAACACTGACCAATGGGACTGGCCGACCCGTATGCTCTCACTCAGTGGATGGATGATGTCACAGGATTGCTGAAGGTGGGATGGCAGGGTTTGTGGTTGATTACTATGCCAATCTTACAAAGGAGAACAACACTTGAACGGTTTCCTCCATTTTGTTTTGCTATCGACGCTAACGTTAGCTAATGTGCTAAAAAGTTAGCGTTACGGAGAAATCCAATATTCCTCTTAATACATCCCCAGTGTCTGATGAGGTGGACATGATAACGTTGACCCTAAAATATACTATCTAGAGCCAGTGTTTGGTTTGTTGGATCTGGGATACTGTAGAAACATGGCGGTGCAACATGGCGATCTCCATGGACGAGGACCCGCTCACTATGTAGATATAAAAGGCTCATTCTCATGTAAAAAAACAAAAACAAAAGATTGTTAGTTTCAGGTGATTCCACACTAAAGAAGACATACTCATTATGTTATATTTCATTTCTGCCAATATGTCACCCTTAAAGGGCCAGTGTGTAAAATGGGTTGAAAACAGTGACATCAGTGGCCAAATTCTAGATTGCAGGGCTCACTCGCTCACCCCTCCCGTCAGGTAAATGACGGTGGCCTCATAGGGACAAAAAGCCTTGCGCACGACTTTTTCAGGAGTAGGTCTATCTAGCGATGAGGTGAATGTTTATTTAGAAATCTAAGCCATGTTACGATATTGTAATGAATCCCTCATGAGCAGGAGACCAGAGGAGCGTTCAGGAAAAAGGCCAGTTTATTTGAGCACTCCAGAAACTCCGGTAACACTCCACTCCGTCCCAAACTCTGACTCTTCTAGCGTAACAGACACACTTCATAACTTCACACACATACTCGTTTACCATGCTAAGTGGGGACCCCCCTCCCCTCTCTGCTCAATCTCCAGTCCGCACACTGACTGACAGCGTAGCCGGTAAACAGAGCTCAGCTGTTTATTTAGCCTAGCAATATCTCCGGACTATAGTGGCTGCAATGGACGACTTTGAACGCGATTTTGAAGAGTTTCTTGTAGCGTACACAGACCCAGAGCCATACCTGTTTGAGCCGGAGCATACAGATGAGGAACTCCATGTGTTTGATGCTGAGCGGGCGAGAAGAGAGGCTGAATGCACAGAATGGGATTTGGTGCTACCATCGTTGGGGAGATATATCATCAGGAGGAAAAGCGCTGCAGAGAGTGCATCACAAGGAGTGAAGTTGCATCTTCTTTTCCTCGCAGATGACGGTTCGGGTTCATTCTCTCCTGTTGCGTGGTAAGTGTGGTCCATTCGCAAACTTTATAACTAAAAAAACTTTTCACTACTCTCTATTGACGAACTACTAACACTCTCTGCTGTTTCCTCCTCCTCCTTCCTTCCTCCCGCTGTCTTCGTTGGTTTATTTATACACGCGAAACACGTTCTCTGGCTGGCTGGATTGTCCGCTCGGGCTGCCTTACATACATGGTGGAGCAAGATGGCGACCTCTCTGAAGCAAGGCCCTTGCTATATATATATTTATAAAAGCATAATTATAAGGCTACGAAAACCAAACAAATTTTATTTTATAGCGATTATACACTTGTATAAACATATTAATGGGTAAAATATTCAGATTCAGATTCAGATTGACAATAAACCATGCCAAATATTACACACTGGCCCTTTAACCATACACAGTGGACCTTTAAAGAAAATGTTACATTTAGTGGTTTAAAATTATAGCTTGGGGTTGAATGGCTTTATCCACTTTATAGCGATTGCCAGAGGGCATTCATCAGAGGATCTTAACATTTAACATTAAAACTCCTGAGACACTGTGGATCTGAATTATACCTCCTTCCACTTTGGTGAGCTTTTACTGTCAATTATCAGCTCGAGCCATTATTGAAGTAGCAGCGAGCAGAGGTAAGAGATGAAAGGCTGCTCCTCTTTTCTTCCTTCACCCCCATCCTGCCACCACCACCTCCCCCTCCTCCTCTCCCACTCCTCCTCCCCCACCCTCCATCTCTTAAGGGCTTCTCTTTGAAACATGGCTGGGAGAAAGGAAAGCACAATAGGTGTGCTATCAAGTGACAGGTGCCCTTGTTGTGCCTTTAGCTCACACTGTGAACAAGCCCTCGGCCGTCACCCTCATAAAACATGAAAGGACTTGACATGTGTCCAGAATTCTTCGACAGAGTTACAGGCGTGCAGTCCCAGCCTTAAGCAGACAGGGACACATGCAGGTACAACCTCATGTAGACACGTAACACACACACTCACAAACAAGCTTTCTCTTCAGGTTACAAGGCACATGCTGGGAGAAAGTGAGCACTGGGAGCTCACATTAAGAGACTGGCATATTGAATGTATTGCTGCGGTTTTGTTTTACTGCTGAATGTGAAAGACGAAAGAAAGCACAGTTACTCGTGCGCAGCCTCTCTGCCGGTGAGGAGAATCAATGAGCTGCTATAGATTTAATTGCATGACAGACAGCTTTGTTTCTTCTCAGTGCTACAGTATGAATGGTATGTCAGTGGAAATCAATGGAGAAGTTGGTGTCACAAATCTGCTATCAAGTGGTGATTGTGCTTGTCTGATAACTGTTTGCCAGCTCAATGGCAGGCTGGTTCAATTATTACATTTACTGCTATTGATGTCGCATTAGCTATCGTCGCTCCACGGCTTGCCAAGCAGCTATTATGCAAACCATTCACTACATCAGCAGCTGCGTGTCTGATATATATTGAGCTACATTGAATTTAACAAAGTTGACAGAAGGCTAAATCAAATCGAGTTTTGCTCATGGGTCCTTGAAGACGTGTGAGATATGTTGGCAGATGAGGTTGGTAAACTGGATTAATTCTGAATTGTCCTTCTGTCACTACACTGTCAGTTCCCCTTTTAAATTATTCACTCTTTCTTTTTTTTTGCTTTTTGCCCTCCATCTGCCACATATTGCTGTGTAAACTCTCCCTGACCTTTCGCAATCCCCTGCGCATTCATTCATGAAATGCATTATTTATACTACCACCACCACATCAAAGTTATTGTTTACATTAGGCGGTAAAATCATGCGGCGTGCCATCGAGCTGGAGCTAAAGGTTCATGTGTTGTGCTACAACTCACACAATAATAGCATATGGAGGGGAAGAAAACAAATGTTGTGTGAATATCACTCAGATACAACAACAGTACATCAACATGGTCCCAGTGCTGGAGGGATTCAACCTCCTCTGATACATCGTAGCATGACAACTTCAACATCCACGAAATGAAGAGGATTCACACACATCTCTGTGGAAACAACAGCTGTTTCTTTCATAAGTTAACTGCTTGTCTGTACACTGTGTCGTATAGTGAACCTCCTACTCCACACTGGAGGATGTTTTGCCCTCATAATGCATAATGTCTGTGTCAGACGTATGTATGCACTTATGCCCCACCACACACACATTCTCACTGACTGATTAATTGGCGCTGGTTATTTATATCATTGTTGCATATTTATTATGAATACAGTCCATCTGATGCTCGTTTTGTTGCCATCACTACTACAATATTTCCACTCTGCACAATCTCACTTTCACTATCCTCATTCATGTTTTAATAAGCTACAAATTAAATTCAGCCACAAAATAAGCTTGAAAAGCTGCAGAGTACAGATAGTTGTTGCATAGAGATGATACACCATCTCATCTAATTGCATTGGTGTGAACTGGTAGGTTTTCAGAACATTGCAGAACGACCCATTACAAGTAGATTCACTTAATTCCTGCTGCTTAAGTTTGACACACACAATCCTGCTGGATAATAGTGGTGGCGATCTGATCAAGTCCAGAGAAACTTCAGACTGGAAACACAGATTTTTCAGCCACATTGCTTCAAAAATGTTGTTTCAAATATTCATCTGATATTATGCAATCATGAAGCAGTAAAAGGTAATAGGAATGCTAAAATCTGTGAAGAGGGTTCAACGTAATATGACTCAATTGTTACTACTGGAATTTGAATTAGTGTCAAACACAATACAAAAAAATCAAACACAAAAATAGAAAAGCCAAATTCAAATTTGATTTAAAACTTACAGCCAGACAGGATCACATGACTGAACATGTGTCCAGACAGTATATGAGGCAAATTTCAGAGGCAGTGTCATCGCATACAGAGGCAGTGGACAGACACAAGTGGCCACAAATCAGGACACAACAACTAAAATCCCTTCACTGGCTCTACTTTAAATTTGCTGTCTGTCCCTCACGCTCACCTGAAGTTACTGAGCTTCTGAGACCGTAGCACCTAAAATTTAGAATGCGCCGCCTGCTCCCTTAAGCCCAGTTCAGACCAAAGAATTGCTACAAGACAAGTTGAAACACACATCTACTTGCAATGGGTCGTTCTGCAATGTTCTGAAAACCTACCAGTTCACACCAATGCAATTAGATGAGATGGTGTATCATCTCTATGCAACAACTATCTGTACTCTGCAGCTGTTCAAGCTTATTTTGTGGCTGAATTTAATTTGTAGCTTATTAAAACATGAATGAGGATAGTGAAAGTGAGATACTGGCTACATGTGCATTGAAGTAGTGATGGCAACAAAACGAGCATCAGATGGACTGTATTCATAATAAATATGCAACAATGATATAAATAACCAGCGCCAATTAATCAGTCAGTGAGAATGTGTGTGTGGTGGGGCATAAGTGCATACATACGTCTGACACAGACATACCATGAGGACAGATGCAGAAGGCTTGGTGGGGACGGAGCACCTGCTGCAGCAAGTGAACACACCGTCTGCAGTCATTTTGACTTGACCAGCGGACTTCACTACAAGCCGATTGGCTGTTGAAACAGGTGACGTGCTTTACGTTCTAAAACAAGCCGCCGGTGATTTGACCAGCTGAGTTGCAGGTGACACCATCAGCCAGCTTGAGCCGAGCTCAGATGGCCAGTTCACGCTGCTGCTACTTTTCTCTGCAACGTTCTAAAACGGTTTCATCTTTCGCAAATCTTTGGTCTGAACTGGGCTTTATGATCTGTTGACTCTGACCTTGCTGCTAAAAGCTATTTTTGTCTTATCTAAATATCAAGACTAGGTACCAAGACATACAGCACTGTGCCATACGAACCATGCTAACGAGACCATGTATCGAGGATTATACAAAACACGATTTGATCATTTTAAAACAGTGAAACTTGTGGTCCGCAGGCCAAATTTGGGCCACAATAGGGTACCTGGTGGCCCACCGACCATTATCTAATTCGCTATTAAAATAAATTGAGAGACACTGAGAATTTGTTTTGTACTTTTTTGTTAATAAGGTGCCAGAGTGCAGAGAAAAGCATCAACACAGAGCTTGGTTAACAACAAAAAAAAATACCAGGGGAGGATACCCTGGACCACCCGACAGAGATCTGGGCTAATTATTTTCATATTATTATTAATGTTTATTTATGAACTGGCCCCTGGCCTCCTGTCAGTTTGCAAAAGTGGCCCCGGGGTAAAGCAAGTTGAGTACCCCTGTTCTAAAATAATATCTTGACCTTTCTGATTTGCCCTTCTTGCAGTAAGGATTACAAAGTTAACATGCAGAGTGATGAGATCACATGAAGAAGCTCCTCAGCAACATATTTAAGAGGTACTTTGAATGCAGCCAAGCTCAAGGGAACTTTGGAAATCAATGAGCCACGGGGGAGTGTGGGGCGCCGTATGTGCGCAGCTTTAACTGGCCTTAAAGGCAAGATTTAAAGGCTGTTTCACATGAACAATACCCCACATCAACCCCCCACCTCTGCAGGGATCAGCAGTTTTATTCATAACCATTTGTTTGTTTCACAGTGAGAGCACAGCTATTGGCCTGTTGTCAAATTTAATACTGCAAACGTAGCAATGATGAGTGTTGCTTTGTGTCGTACAGAAGCTGTTATGTTGGAAATGTTTGGAAATGAAATACTTCAAGTGAGAGAAGAGAAATAATAGTTATCTGAGAGCTTTACAGACGTTCAGAGACATTGTGTCTCTTTACATATAACAGTAAAAATAGTACATGTTTTATTTAAAGGTGACGACACTTAGTTTGATAGTACGCAACTAACTGCTTCCATTCCCTGTTTGTGTCTGACACTACCTGGTGATTCAGAAAGCAGGTGCCGAAGGGTTCAGTGCTGTAGTCAGCAGGAACAAGGCAGAGCTAACAGCCCCTAAAGGTACAGTACACCATTATAACAACAGTCATTTCACCATGCAACCTAAAGACATTTCATTAAAAATGAAATGCACTGAAAGCAGTGCATTTTTTTAAAAGCTTTTTTTGGACCAAAGCTGGAAGGAAGACACACAATTAGGTCGATAATTAATATGTGATGAGTCTCCTAATGATGAACATACCCCATGCCTATTAAACCGACAAGACTTAATTAGGTTTCATAAATTCTTCACAATCCGCAGATGCTAGATATTCATATATTAGCCTAATCTTGTTCAGTGTGTGTTCAGCAACTGGTAACTATGATATGATATGAAGGAAGCTGTGGTGATTCTAACCCATCATTATGAGAGCTTTTTGGATGTATAAATGGGGGCTCTAGTTTTACTTTATTCAATTTTTCTTTTTACATTTGAACAGAGAAGTCTTTCCTAGCCTCTGACTGTGATGAACGCCTGTTCTCCCAACTTCTGTCTTCTCCTCCTTTCAAAATGTTGCAGTGACGACAGGAACCTGGCATCCAATGTATGTCCATCTAAGTGATTTTGACAGGTGAATCAGGCAGATACCCAATACAGATGACCGCCAGCACTGACCTCACTCAGACAAGTACTACACAGCTCTGACAAGTGCAGATTTCCATTTCTGCTAAAAAGGCCTGGCATGCTCACTCACCTCCCCCCTTTAGAATAAGTGTTAAAAAAAGAGCTCTGTTTGTTTGACATTTTGTTTTGACGTGCGTTCTTGCTTCATTTGCAGCCAAGGTTCTTTATCTCACACATAAAGGGCTGTAAATCAGTAAAAGTACTAGAATTACCACCTCTGTAAAGGTCTTTACAACCAGCACAGTTTCAGGGTGGACACCCAAGTTTAGTGTCAGCAATTCAGTATCTGACCAATGTCTTTGTTCTTGAGTTATGACAGTGAGTAATGACCAAACACCTTTTTCCCATTTTCACATATACAGCTTATTTGCAGTTGAAGAGATGTGGGCTAACTAATAGAAGATAATAACTAATACGTTTTAATATCTCATACACTGTACTCATTTTTAGAAATTTCATATAATGACAGTTACAGTCTCCCATCTTCTATAAGTCACTTTTTCTCAAAACACATCTTTCCTGTTCCTCATTTTGTGAGTTGCTTTCTCCATGAATTTTACTTATTGAATCATACTTTTCCATTTTTTCCACCCTTTGGTGATCTGTTTCAGTGCTGTGATTCTCAAGATTCTGAATAGGTATTTTTCATCTTGAGTAATAGGAGGTGGAGGTTTTCCCAAAATGATTCGCTCTGCTTTCAAATACAGAGATTGTCTTTAAAAAATCTCTTCCATCAACATAATGCAACATAAAAACTTACAACCAATATGCATTAAATACTTTGACCTTTTTCATTTTAGATCTAAAATGTCATCACTTAATAAGTTCATCCTAGATCTTAGAGATATGTGTGAAATTTTGTCATAATTAACATATTCATTCTTAAGTTAAGGCAAAAAAAATGTTTTGTGAGGTCACAGTGACCTCTGACCACCAAATTCTAATCAGTTCAACGTTGAATCAAAGTGGACGTGTGTGCCATATTTGAGAAAACTCCCTGAAGGTGCTCTTGAAATAATATCTTGACATGGATAAGATGGACAAGGTCACAGTGACCTTTGACCACCAAATTCTAATAATTTCATCACTGAGTCCACGTGAACTTGTTCCAAATTTTAGGAAATTCCTGTGAGGCCTTTCTTAAATATCACATTTACGAAAATGAGATAGACACAAGGTCAAGGTGACTTTGAGCTTTGACCTATTACCATTAAAATTTCTAATCAGCTCATTGTTGAGTCCAAGCGGACGTTTATGCCAAAGTTGAAAAAAAAAATTCCCTCAAGGCTTTTTTGAGAAATCTCGTTCAGGAGAATTATAAGAATGCAAGATCACAGTGACCTTTGACTGTTGACATTTGTGCCAAGGAGTTCTGAAGATATCTCCTTCACACTGATGAGACTGACAAGGTCAAAGTGACCTTGACCTTTGACCACCAAATTCTAAGCAGTTTATTTTTGAGTCCATGTGAATGTGTGAGCCAAATTTTAGGGAATTCCCTCAAGGCCTTCTTAAAAAATCGCATTCACAAAAATGAGATGGAGGTGGGGTCACAGTAACCTTGACCTTTGACCAGCAACATTTCTACTCGGTTCATTGCTGAGTCCAAGTGGATGTTTGTGCCAATTTTTTAGAAATTCCCTCAAGGCCTACTTGAGATATCTCATTCACGAGAATGATAAGGATGCAAGGACCTTGACCTTTGACCTATGACCATCAAAACTGAATCATTTCATCGAGTCCAAGTTAAAATTTATGCCAAATCTGAAGAAACTCCAATGAGGTGCTCTTGAGATGTGACTATTTAAACATTTAATTCTATAGCAATCTTGCCCACATACGTTTTAGATAAACATATTAAATAGCAGAAAACAATACTAACAATAAGTGAGCAATAATAAAGTCATCTGAAACTTTTATTCCCCAGCTCCCCTCAAAATAAATGGTCACATGACCACTCAGCACTCTTCCATTTGAGCTACACATCCTCCTCTCTGAGGCACCTGATTTGCACATCCATACCACACAGAACAAACAGCCTCGCTCTCATCCCATTTCCTGCATAGCGGCTATAATGAATCTTTTATGATTTCATAATAGATCCAATTATTCCACCCCTGTTAAAATCACAGTGCACCACCTGGAACCACTTTGGCTTCCCTCTCTTCTAATTTCCCTGCCTCATTTGCTTGCATATTCTCGCCGTATATGTAAATGAAAATAACCAATCTTACAAAGCCAATAGAGGAGGAAAGAATATTTAAGGCTTCCTCTTCAGAAGACGGGGCTGATCCTGCCCAAACATTTACAACACTGGGGAATGCTCTTTGTTATAATAGTGGCTCCTAATTCAGCCCAGGCTGTGTTGCTACATTTGATCAGATTGTCACTGGTCGCGTTTTGCTTGTGCCATGTTCGCGTTCACTGTGACTCTGAAACAAGAAGCCTGTGCAGAGCAATGCTGAGGAGATTGAGGGAAGAGAGAGGCCATGCTGCTGCAGCAGGCCCACATTTGGTAATGGCCTCTTCATGAATGAACTGATGGATTAAACCTGTCTGTCTGGGCAGTCGCTTCACGATAAAAAAACACACAGCAGCAGCAGGAGGAAGCATGACAATAGAGACTGTAGACTGCCATTCTCTCTGGTGCACAACGGCTCTGTTGAATGTTCAAGTCTGATTTACTGTGACGAATACAAATTGCTTTTCATGTTGAACCTCTGTGTGCTGTTTCTACTCAAATGATGTTTTCTCAGCTACTGCAGTAACATCACATAATCAGTACACTGCTGCTGTTTGCTGAACGTATTACTCAGCTTACTTATATCAAAATTATGTCTTACTTGCACACAGCATGTCAGCACTTACCCCAGCACCAATGGATTACACGAGGGAATGGTTAGAGTCCACCCAATGCCCATTAACCTTATGCAGCATGCCCATATTTTTGCAAGTAAATACAAGTCAAAACTCTCCCTCCTGATTGGATGACACAAGCTGCTATAAATTTCTCAAAGATCACAACACGTCCATATTTTTGAGGAGGTTATACAGCCTGACAACACCACATCCGCCACAGTAATCAGATCAGATTACCCCGTTTACGCACGAATGCTTGGCCACCCGCAGCTCCAACACCATCATTAAGTTTGCTGACAGCACATCAGTTATTGTCGTGATCATGGACGAAAATGAGATGGGTTACAGAGAGGAAGACATAATCCTGACATCTTGGTCCCCGGACAACAACCTCCGTCTCAAAGCAAAAAGTAAAACTAAGGAGCAGATTGAGGACTACAGGACGTGACAGACAGAAGGACACGGCCCCATCATCATCAACAGGACTATATTCAGGAAAGTGAGCAGCTTCAGGGTCCATGGGATCACATTAGTGAGGACCTGACCTGGACTCATCACACAGACAACATCACAATGACCGCAAGACAGCATTATCTTCTTCCTCTGCAGGCTGAGGAGGTTAAACAAGAACACCAGGATACTCTGCAGCTTCTACAGATGCAACATAAACAGTATCCTGACCTGCTACATCCCCGCCTTATAAGGCAGTTGCACCGCCCTCAACCGTGAGGCTCTACTGATGATGATGAAAACTTCTCAGCATATTACCAGGGCGGAGCTGCCATCCATCGAAGACCTCAACACCCAGAGAAGGCGCAGAAAGAAGGCCAAGAGAATAATCAGAGACCCCAATCACCCTAGCCACAAACTGTTGTACTTGCTGCTAACACACAGGTGGTGCAGCAGCATCCAGTCCAGCACCACTGTCTAGTTACTATTACACTGTCACTTTACCTTAATATACTTTACTTATTTTTTTAGAATCTGTTTACAACTCTGTGTATAAATATTTATTACCCCTCATAATGTACATACATTTACTACAATCCTGTTTACATTACAGAGTTTTTAATACCATCTACCACAAATTTATATTCATTTATTTTATATCTTATTTATGTTTATAGTGCAGCCTGATATTTTAATATGAACTATTTTATATCTTTGTTTCTCGTTTTGTGTTTACTTGCATGATTTTCCTTCTTTTTATACATTTTTAATGAGCATTGTTGGAGGGAGCCTTAGATCCATGATTTTATTGCCAACGACTGCTTATTTGTAATTTTTGTGCATATGGTAATAAACTGAACTTAAAAAGATCCTCTTTGGTGTGAAGATGTTGGTGAAGATTCTCAGTCATCTAGGTCATGGTAATCTTAAGTGCTATATTGTAGGCAACTGGACTTGCTTGAGGTACTTGAAGACCTCACCTCACATCCAAGACGCTTCTTAAGATCTAACTGACTGGTGTGGAGTCGTGGGCTTTAAACCCTGTGTGGGTGTGAGCCCTTACAGAGTCGTTGAGGTCACATGTGAGTCACTGACCCATGCGAGCATCATGTTAGTCATTAGGGTTAGATGGGTCCAGGTGTGAATGGGTGTTGAGTCGTCTGGGGAGGGATCCCAAGACTGCATTGTAGGTGGGTGATAAGTGGTGTCGTAGGCTTCTTTCAGGCTTCTTTCAAACTTTCTGTCTTCTCTGACCGAGATGTGCACATTGCTGTCCTCTAAGGAGTGTCCTTTCTCCTTTAGATGTAATTGGACAGCTGGGTCTTGACCTAGGAACTGATTTTTGCTTTGCTCTTTGTTTCTTTGGACTGGCGACCGATTTAAGATACTATAAAATAATACAACTGAAAAACATTTATAGCACCATTTTACAGCCCATGTCATAGAAAGAAGGACTGTTTGTATTTGGGAATCAAATACTTACTCCTATTGTTACTCTATTAGACACTGGTTTTGCTTTTGCTCCTTGAAAACACTTCTTATCTTGTTCATTTGCATATTTTGCCAGCTATTTAATACTCAATTGTTCTAAAACTGAGCCCAGTGAGTGACCCTGACCCAGGGAACCCATGGGTTGTTGTGGATGTTACTGGTTGTGAATGTTAAATTGTGGTTACTGTACTTAGTGTCACTGTAATTTGAAGCATTCTGAGGCTAATTTTTTTCGGGATAAATAAAGTTCTACTGAACTGAATAGAATCAAATCAGTCTTCATGGTTACTCTGTGTTATGGACGAGGAAATATTGTATCAGCACAATCTGAATGGTCACACTTATTCTGTACTTCTGTTATGATGTGATATTGTTGTATATGTATACGTATTAAAAACACAAATGCACATATGCAAACACGTTCTGACCATTCACTGTGACCCCTATATATCCCAGTGCTGTCTGGGGGAACTGAACTAATTGTTGCTGCTGCGGCAGACTGTCAGACTGCTATGGATGAAAGCACAGAGTTTTCTTCTGGCTACAATATTGCAGTCCTTTACGTTCCACTGTGAAACTGGTTAGATATTTGCATGCACTTGGTGTGTAAACAATACATATGCACAAAAACAATGCATTACGAATAGGACCCCGACAGTAAACCAAACTCACTTTACCTTTCGTTTGAAAGGTAAAGCACGTAATAAATGTGGAAAAGGTTACCTGACTTCTGCAAATGGTGTGCATGAACCATGAAAATGTTGTGTCCATGGTTATTTATGTTTTTGTGGCGGAGGAATGTAACATTCACAGTATTAATCATGTCCGCAACATGTGATCTGTGCTTCAAGTCAATGCCCATTTCACAGTGTTTTTCAAGACATTTTGCTTTGCATTGAAGCAATCACACACTCCACTACCCAGTTCAGCAGCATAATGTTTGCTTCTCATGCTTATTGTGTTTTCAGACTGCACACTGGATGAAGTATTCTTGGTATATTATTTAACACAGTGAGAAGTGGCAATGCAGTTGCCAGAATAAATGTTGGCATTGTATGTTCCTGCAAAACACAGGTATGTAGTATTTGTATGTTTCATTGTAGTGGCTATGTTGAAATTTAATGTTGCTTTATGTCTCAGTTTTCAATTTTGTGTTGCGACACTGCTGTGGTAAACGTGTGGATAGGTTTAGGCACATAAAAAGACTTGGTTAGGGTTAGGAAAGCATCAGGTTTTGGCTTAAAATATAAAATTCCCAAAAAAACTAAAATGCCACAAAATAACCACTTTGGCGCCATGTCCCAAACTCTTGTTAAAAAATACCGACTTTTATTGGTTTTGAACAGCAGCTTGGTAGCAATCTTGCTTAGGTGTCACACCATCTGATGATAAAGTTAACACGTATATATGTAATCTGAACTATGTCATACATAGGAAACGTACAATGTAACATATCTGTGGTGTGCATAAATGTATAATGTCAACCCAGTGTCACTCCCACTTCAAATACCCATGTCAGATATTGACACTTGGTCAGTGGCCCTTGGTGTTAGGCACAGACACGCTGAGGCACCTTTTATCGACCAGGCAGTAGCAGTTTTTGATGCTCCAAGTAACTATCATAGTATAAAGAGCGAGAAAGTCCGCATAGGTAGAGTGGGAGAGTCGAACAAATTCCAGACTTTCACCTGGGAGACCTCTGTTTGTGTCCCGTGTGAAAACAAAAGTCAATCAATTATTTTAATAACCACCTAGTGTAGCGTGCTAGGATATGCAGTATACTACACTAGTGGCTTATATAACGTGATATTTGTGATGTATGTCACATGATGTTACATTACATTAGGAACAAATGTACTTCAGTCAGGACCACTTCAGTCAAAGAAAACTTAATTGCCATTTGCAGTATTATATTTGGCGGTGTGGCTCTGTTCTGGGGCCACTGCCTTTCCTAGGCCCAGGCAGAAAGCCTAGAGCACACCTCTATGCCCTTCCATGTGCATATGTGGACAACCTTAAGGCAGGGTTAGAGAGCAAACCTCCCTGCCATTCCATGCGTCTACATGGAAAATCTAAGGAAGGGAGAGCAGCAGCAAAGACCCCCCAGGAACAGAACAGAGCCAACATCAGGGACAAACAGAAATGATATTTTTGACACAACATGAAAAGGAGGAGCTGGGGTGGAGGCGGGTTTCAAAGCAGCTTGCAGAGGAAGCAGCAACAGTAGGCAGGCCAAAGCAATTTAAACAGGGCGCCCTGAATGAGATTCACCAACTGGTTGCATAGAAAGCAATCATGTGATCTATAAACTGACTCCCTTCCATCAATCAGCTGCTCCATTAGTTGATTGGGCTGTCTGAGATCAGCTGATGTAGCTGGGATGTGAGCTGAGCTTGACTTTGTGTCCTGCCTGAACTAACACTATGCTCAATTCATTTTAAGCTAAACTATGATTTGTTTCCTAAATTTAACCACCTGCTTTTGTTTCCTAAACCTAAAAACTAAGTTTTATACCTTTCTTTGTAAGAAAATAGACTGTATGCATTTTACAAGCTGAAACTGTACATTTCCTGTGAAAACATGAGTTTATTTTGAAAAGGGACAATGCATGTAATGAGCAGAAATTGAAATGATGTCCCTGAGCATGGAAAACTGAGGCTGGAGCGTACCTAGAGCTTCATAGTTTGACATGAATGGCCACTGACCAAGCATTGGTAGTCACTGAAATGGGAGTGAATATATGTTGACAATGCTAGCATTTTTTCTGGTGACTGGGCTGGAAGGGGAATAAGCACACACACTTTATTAATATCTAACCACAAATGTTAGTAACATAAGGCTCTCCAGTTGTTTATAGCTGTTGGATTAGAAAACAACACCAGTGCGTCCTTGTCCAGTTGCATATCCGTCACATTTTTTAATTAAACTGTAAGACAATAGTGGTCTACATAATGTAAAATACTCAACCTAGATATTATTCATTAATCAGAATGTTGGTTTAACCCTCGGGTGTTGCCGGAAAACCACAATATTTAGCAGTGTCTTTAAAATACTCCAAAGCTACCTCAAGCAATTCTTAACTCAACATTGCAGGAGGTTTTTGTTGGTGAGCCACTTTATAATTGGGAGAATGAACTTGTGGTAGCGCTTGCCCCTTGGGCAATTTGCCTTTGCTGAGTAAATTTAGAAACGCTAGCTCCCTTGTACAATTTGCTTCACATGAGATAGCTTCCCTTCTCCCCAAGGAGTTCCACCAAGGCTGTTCACAGGTACTCTGTCATGCGCTGCAAGGATATGCTGTTTGTTTTCTTAAGGTCTCGGTCATCAGTCACACAGCGGAGGTAGATCATTGTTTCGCAGTAAACTATGGAGGGATAAGTAAAGCTTGTACAGCTAGCTAAAGTGACCTCATTAAGATGGATTGAGAGAGAACACTGGGATAAACTCCCAGGTGAAACAGGCTCCTCTTAAGCTGTTCATTTTTATTTTGCACAAATATTGCCTGTAAATATTCTATTAAAGATTACATCAGCTGTCCCAAGAGAATATTTTCTCTCCTTTATTCTCTCTCTCTCTCTAAAGAGACCCGAGCAATAAAAGTCAAACATACTGTATATAATCACATTGGCTCTACCTGCTTCCATTAATAAGGCTATTATCAGGGGAGGTATTTATCTACACAGTAAACAGGCCTTCAGAGGCTGTAAAGTGCACTCGTGCCTTCTAGTTACACCATCAAGTGTCTCCTAGTTTTTGCATACCTGAGGGCTGATTTGGCCGTGTGACTGATTCAGTCTTGGCCTGAGAGCAGAGGGGGGGTGGGGGTGTCACTTGGAGTCGTTTGTCACTGTGTCTGCTGGGCAGATTACCTGTCAGATTAGAAAACGCCCCTGTCAGCCGCTCAGACAGGTGGCCGGCCCAGATACATCACGATGGCACTCAGCTCAAACACAACCTATACACACACACACACACACACACACTCATACACTCATAGCTTGAAACACACACACAGACATAAGAAAGTGCCGTCATAACAAGGGACATGTGTGCCTGCTGCCAAATGGGTGTGCAGGATGAAGAGGATCTTGTCATTACATACAGGCAAACCACATGTACGCTCAACCCATTATTCAGTCATATGGTCGTCATTATGGTAATTGCACTCTGCTGCTTTTAATATAACAGCAGATTGCGATAGATCTAATAAACCCAGCTGTGCATGTGGGGTAGACATGAGATCAATACAGAATGGGTTTTCTTCTGCTAGTTTTCTTTTTGGGCAGACTAATTCTGTTTGAAATAGCAGAGCTGAAGCTGAATTAATACACAAGCAATCAGTATCTTTTTCTCCATTTTTCTTCCTCTTCCAGTTCTTCTTCCTCCTTTTCACTATCAAAGCTTTCTTAATGTCCGTTCAGCCAATATCCTCCGTTCATTGTTCTGTTATGACAAACAAATTGTTTTGTCAGAATTCAACAGGTGGGAATAACATTGAGGTGAATACTTCAACCAATTAAAAACAATGCTCTGACTGTATCCCTGAAGATTCCTCCCAGTCACACACTTGTCAATCAGTCTCTGGAAAGATTAAAGTGTACCTATTGCTATCAGAACCTTTATCTCCTCTGTCAGTAAAACATTGTGAGGTCAACCTCTAGACCTTTCACGTACAAGACTTTTAACTATTTGATGGATTGCCAAAACTGAAATTTCTAAATTAGATACAATGCCTTAAAAAACATTGATATTTGATACCACAGGTCTAGATTTCCTCCCTTTCTACCTGTGTGTTAAACTGGCTCAAAACATACATCAAAGGTAGAGAGTTGTACGTCAGTCTTCATCATCATGTGTCTGAGAAGCATGGCCTCTGTTTTGGGGTTCCACAAGGGAGCTGCCTTGGCCCATTATTATTCTCACTGTAAATGCTGTCATTTGGTGACATCATTAAAAACACAATGAATATTTCCACGGTTATGCTGATGACACGCAACTGTACATCTCTTTTTCCATCATTCCATCGTCATTTTTCCGTCATTTTTCCAACTCAGAAACAAAGCTAAGGCACGACCCTTTCTAAATGAAAAAGATGCTGAGAAATTGATTCATGTCTTTATTTCAAGCCGACTCAACTTCTGTAACGCACTTTTTACTGGCCTCCCAAAAAACACCACGGAGAGACTTCAGCTCATTCACAACTCTGCAGCTCGGCTATGACCCAGAACCAAGAGGAGAGAGCACATCAGGCCAGTCTGAGCTGCTCTGCACTGTTACATTTACAATGGATTTTCCTTGTATACAAAGCCTTATATGGGCTGGGACTGAGCTACATTGCTAACTCCCTTGTAAACTATCTTTATAGGATATATCACACTCGATCTCAGTGTTGCTGTGTTACATGTCACACCTCTTTTGATTCCAAAATACTGGCATGCTATCTGAAATCACACACTGGGGCAGCATTATGTTGCAGTTTTTTGGTCGTTTAAAAAAAGGGTCTTCAGCTGCAGCCCTGATGTGTGATCTCTGTGTAAAATGGGTGTTGTCACTGTGAGCATGTTAGCATGTTGACGTTAATAGTTTGCTCAAAGTGCTGCTGTATCTAAGTACAGCTAACAGAGCTGCCTGCATGACTGTAGACTTAGTCTTGTTCTCCCCCTAAAATAAATGACCTGATAACCCACCTTAAGGTTGTCATCTGCTATATAAACACTCATCAGGACCAACTTAACATCTTGTGTCAACACACTGTGACTCTCACTTTAGATGAGCAAACTTTTAAAGCTTTAGATGGCCTTAAAATGGGTCAGCTGCTTAATGTGAAGCCCTCTTAATATTTAATAGCTGAGCTGGCAAAATAGTGCAGCCTGTGTTACAGTATCTGCAGGTCGTTCAGGGTAAAGAGTACTTTCCTTTCTGTTAGGGGATTCTGATCTAAAATGAATAATCAGTGTGGCTTATCTGGGACAATTTAAAGCCTTTTCTCACTCATGTACTGTGCCGTCCTGCAGCAGGTGTTTAACAGAAGTAAATCACATGTATATTCTTTCACTCTGTCTGGACTTCTGAAGTCATTACTCTACATTTCCATCACTTTGCTCTCTGGACACCTGTGAGACACAGATCTCCCCTCTGTGCCAGTAACAGCCTGTGTTTCACCTCCTCCTGTTGAAACCAACACCTGGGAGCTCTCTGTGGAGGATTAATGAAGTCCTTCATGCTCTGACTCAACCAGATGATAGGAGGCTGGACTGATGGAGCCTCAAAGAGAAAACTGCGTCCACTGGAGAGGAGGATCAAACAGGTCTGTGACTCAGTCATCACAGACAGGACAGCCACAGATTACAGACCATCTGCAGCACTCAGTAGCTACTGGAAAGATGGAATCTGTATCAACACGATGGAGGTGGGAGCCAATGTGGCGTGCACAATATTGCGGACAATATACAGCACATCAGTGTCATAAGAATGTAAACATACTATATATATATATTCACATCGATGCCCCCAGTGTGAAGCACAGTGAGATGAGACCCCAAAGAAATTGTTGTTGGTAGTTTGTGTCTGTATTACTTCTGCACATGGCAATCACCAACAACATGTTGAAATGTAACTTTGAATGCAGCCCCACTGCCCTTGGGAGAAGAGGCAGGTAGGTAGATGGGAATATTATTTTGTCCTTTTATCTCCCTGCAGACAGTGTTGAGAGTGTATTATATGTGAATAAATACAAGGTGTTAAATACAAGGCATTGTGATTTTGATAAAAAAATCTAGAATTACCACCTCACGGTTGTATGCTTCCCCCCACCAGTCATGTTGAAGTTTACATGCATGTCTAGACTAATATAATATATGTAGTAAAGCCTTTAAAGGAATTTAATAAATGGTATTAAGAGTATTTTTTGGCTAAACATTGATGCTTCACACACATCTTCATCCTGGCAGCACAGGAGATCTATACAATCAGCACAGTTTCAACGTGGACACCCAAGATTAGAGTCACCAATGCAATGTCTAGCTGTCTGTTCTTAAGTTACTGCATAGTGTAATGTCATCACTTCATCATTTTATCTTATTAGACATTTGTGTTTTGTCATAATTAGCAAATGAATTCTTGACTTATTGGCAAGAATATGTTTCATGAGGTCAAAGGCCCCGTTTCCACCAAGCAGTACGATACAGTTCAATTCAGTTTGGTACACTTTGTTCTGTTTCCACTGTGAAAAGTTGTGAATGGTATCAATAGAACTGTTCCTAACCGTTACCATTTTTGGTCACCCCTCTGTTGGGGTACCTATTGCACAGATCTGGTACTAAAAGGTGGAGCTGTGTGTTCTGAAAATGTTGGCATGCAGCCTCATTCTGTGGACGATAAACTAGGCGCAGACTTCCATCTGTGTCACCGGTAATGAGGAAATACAGTGAGTTCTAGACAGAGCAGTGAGGGACAACAACCCCGCCCACATTTAAAAGCACTGTTTGCAGTGGAAACACTAGGGTCTACGTACCATGTCTGAAGGGTTACTTTTGGTTCCAAATGTACCACACGTAAAGTGTTTGGTGGAAACAGGGCTAAAGTGACCTTTACCGTTAACCACCAAAATCTAATTAGTTCATCCTTCAGTTCAGGCGGACGTTTGTGCCAAATTCCCTTTAGGTGTTTTTCACCAAGAATAGGACGGACGGACGAACGGACGGACGGACGGACGGAAGGAGCTTATGTTGTTGAGAAAATCACTTAAATGCTTAGGTCTATGCTGCTGTTCCTCCCTTTACTTGCATGAACTTGTTCCCTATCTGGGACTAATTAGCTCTAATAAATCTAATGTGATACACAGTAGGGACTTCACCAGCAGATTTATATATCCAGCAGTAAATCATATATTTCTATAATGAGGCTGTATTCTATAGTAAACTCACTGAACTCACAGAAAGCACTTGGTGACATTTGCTGTGTCTCATTACCACAGATCTGGTTGAGGTTAAGGTGGGACAAGTCTCAGTTCCTGTTGACAAAAGACACCATCTGTTTGAGGCGCTTCTTTGTCTCTGCTTTTGGAAGCCAACACTGCGCTTGTCCGTAATTGCTCACATAAACACAGGATGGGTTTTTTAACCCACAACAAAAGACAACAACAGTAGGATTTAATTATGTTATGCCACAGATATTTCTCTGTGATGTATCTGAATGTTACAGCAAACTTCCACAGCATCATTTCCACTGTTGCTCTGCCAAGGGATGACTAAATAGCTTTCTTTGCTTCTTTTCCACCTTAATACAGATCCACGCTCATTTCCTTTGGGATATGTCTCACCACACGTAGTTTGTCTCTCTCTTTCCTGTTTTCTGCTCTTGAATTTCAGCTCATGCTTACATTATTTTTCCGAGAGGTTCATTCAAGTGCAGCTTGGATGATTTTCCTTGTAAGTGGTTTTGATAGAGGCACCAAGAGGTAGAATCTCATGGTGTAGAGTGGAGTGGATACCAGCTTACAAGCAGTCTAATTGCCATTGAACTAACAGTCAGTAATTAATTGGTCTTTTCCACCCTCTGGGGGCAGCAGGATGTGATGGGTGGTCTGATGCGTTGTTGTGGCTACCTGCACCTCTGTCATCAATATTACACCACATCTAGGCAGCACATAATCTCCCTTGATGAATGGTTCATTAGCTCCTATTACAGTGTCATTGCACCGCACGCGTCTGCATGCCAAGAACCACGGCGGGGAAGGAAGTGTTTTTCCTACCTCCAGCCTGCTCCTTACACCAGAAAACATCCTTTCTCCTCCTTCAAGCATTATTTGTGTTATCATTTTGTTTTTGCACTGGGTCGTCTTAGAGTAATTTGTCTGGCACTGTTAGGGTACTCATTTATCAGAATTTGAAATAGTGTTTTAAAGAAGGAGGCGTGCAAATGCCAGGGAAATGAGAGAGAGCCTTGTGGCAGCTCTACAGCATGAATAAGTTAATAGGTTCATCTGAATACAGATGAATTTCAGTGTTGAATTTAAGTGCTCAAGAGAACTTCAAGTCACTTAGGAGTGGTGAAAAATGTTTCTTGGCTTTACTAATTTCCTGTCTCTCCCTCTCTCTCTGTTATTCTGTCTCTCACACACAAATTAAGCACATTCCAACATGACATAATGTGGTGTTCCTCTTGTTTTTCATGTTTGTTTAAAATTAACGATGTGACATCTTTTATCACCAGGCGTGTGATATAGCCTCGCACAAGCCGAGGAGTTACACACACATGCACACGCAAACGCACACACACAAAGAAGCGTACAAGGCCTGTGAAAGCCACTTATCTCAGTAATTCATTGGGGGGGCTGTGGGGGCGTGAGACGGTCCACTGACTGTGGCAGACGGAGGAATTCATTGCAGGCACTGCCATTCATACTTGACTGCGCTCTCTGGCAGTCTGAGCAGCATCGCTGTGACATCTGTATGACACGCTAAGTACATGATGTCGGCTACAGCTCAAGAGATCTGTCTTTTCAGTGAGGACAGGCAGAGTCTGTGTGTGTGTGTGTGTGTGTGTGTGTGTGTGTGCGTGTGTGTGTGTGTCCATTTACTGTATGTCTCAACACTATTTTTTTGAAGCAAGCTGTCAGATGGTGTGTACAGAAATTTGTCAATAGGTGCATCACTGTGTTGAGATGTGTGGATAAGTGTTTTTTACCGAGTGTGTGCCCATGTGAATGTGTGAGTGTCGAGTGTGTCACACTACAGGGTGTCGTATTGAAGAAATAAATTCAGTGTGACACACTTTTAACTCCATCCTGGGATGCAGATAGGGGCTCTATTAATTAGCTGTTACTGGAAAGCTGAAGTGCTGTTGTAGCGAGAGGCTAGAGCAGCGGGCTCCATTAATATTGGCATGGTGATTAAAGGATTCCAACATTCCAGTCTCTCCCATCACACTCTTACACACACACACACACACACACCAGAGTTGTTTTTTTTTTCCAAGTGATAGAAATCCATCATATTTAAAAAAAAAAACAAAAACAAAAACAAAAAAAAATGCTGCTTTTTGTCCTTTTTATAACATGCTGATTTTAACAAAAGTGATAGAAACTGTAGCCAGTTCCATGGGTGGATTACTGAGCAGGCCTATTGGGGCCAGGCCCAGGGGCCTAAAGTGTCAGGGGACCCCCAGCCTTCACCTGCTAAATGTCACTTAAATTAACATGAACTAATCAAGAAGAGAACTAAAAGGCAACAGAGATGCAAAATAACTACAAAAGGGAAAAAGTATCAAAAAATGAGACAAAATTACCCCCCACCCCTCAAATTACCCCAAAGAGACACAAAATAACATCAAAAACAGGCAAATAACCAAAGAGAGGCACAAAATGGCCAAAAAAGACACATATGACTATGAAAAGATGATACAACAAAAACAAGAAGCAAAATCACCCAAAAACCTGTGTGTGTTTCCAGAAGAAGAAGATATACTTTATTAATCCCCGAGGGAAAATTTGATTTTCCCTTGGGGAGCCACCACAACCCCCCCATTATCATATCATAATTATTGATAATGAATGTTAAGTATTATAAACACAACAATGTGGTAGATTTTCTCAATTTAGCAGTAAAAAATAGTGACGTTTGTCTGCACCCTGAATTTTGTCTGAATTTTAACTTAAAACCACAAATTTCAACCTCATGGCAGTACTAGAGGAAACATTAAAACATTTTTGACGGATATAAATGAATCAAACAGATGAAAAGCAGCACTTTTTAAAACCAGTCAGTCCAAAGACCAACACTATGTAACAACCTTAACCCACATTTTTACTTAAAAATACACTCACCGGTGACTTAATTAGGTATACCTGTTCAACTGCTCCTTAAGGCTAGCTAATATAGCTAATCAGCCAATCACAGGGCAGCAACTCAGTGCATCTGGGCATTTAGACATAGTCAAGACAACCTGTTGAAGTTCAAATCCAGCATCAGAATGAGGAAGAAAGGTGATTTAAGTAACTTTGAACGTGGCATGGCTGTTGGTGCCAGACGGGCTGGTCTGAGTATTTCAGAAACTGCTTATCTACTTTTGGACCATCCTCTGTAAACCCTAGAATGGTCCAAAAGCGGCAGTTCTCTCAGTCAGAGGTCAGAGGAGAATGGCCAGACTGGTTCAAGATGATAGAAAGGCAACAGTAACTCAAATAACCACTGGTTACAACCAAGGTCTGCAGAAGACCATCTCTGAACCAACAACACGTCCAACCTTGAAGCAGACGGGCTACAGCAGCAGGAGACCACACCAGGTGCCACTCCTGTCAGCTAACAACAGGAAACTGAGGCTACAGTTCACACAGGCTCACCAGAATTGGACAATAGAAGATTGGAAAAACATTGCCTGGTCTAATGAGTCTGGATTTCTGCTGCCACATTCAGATGGTAGGGTCAGAATTTGGTGTAAACAACATGAAAGCATGGATCCATCCTGCCTTGTATCAACGGTTCAGGCTGGTGGTGGTGGTGTAATGGTGTGGGGGAGATTTTCTTAGTACCAACTGAGCATGGTTTAAACACCACAGCCTACCTGAGTATTGTTGCTGACCGTGTCCATCCCTTTATGACCACAGTGTTCCCATCTTCTGATGGCTACTTCCAGCAGGATAACGCACCATGTCACAAAGCTCAAATCATCTCAAACTGGTTTCTTGAACATGACAATGAGTTCTCTGTACTCCAATGGCCTCCACAGTCACCAGATCTCAGTCCAATAGAGCACCTTTGGGATGCGGTGGAACGGGAGTTTCACATCATGGATGTGCAGGTGACAAATCTGCAGCAACTGTGTGATGTCATCATGTCAATATGGACCAAAGTCTCTGAGGAATGTTTCCAGCACGTTGTTTAATCTATACCATGAAGAATTAAGGCAGTTCTGAAGGCAAAAGGGGTCCAACCTGGTGCTAGCAAAGTGTACTTAATAAAGTGTAAGTTATAAAGCTTTGAAGCCTTTGGCAAAGTTTCAATGAAAAGGGGGAGTGATTATGTCATGGCTCATTGTACTATCCAATGAAGACGAAGCAGGACGAAACTGTGGATGAATGTGGGGTGGGAGAAAGGGTGAGGTGATGCCCTCTGAGAAGATGAGGTCAAGGGTAAGGATGGAAAGATGGAACAGATGAGCTCTGAACAGATATTAATGATAGTGTCGAAATGTTACCAGGAAATGTCATCAAACCAGGAGGTTGATATTGGATCAGTGTATGCACGGCCAAAATTGGCTCAAACGTGTGTGAGAGAGACTGGAAGTACAGAGAAACATGGAGAAAATGTGTCAACCTGAAGAAATAATGAGGGAACAACTATAAAACAATCCAAAATTACTCTGACATCCTTATTTATAACCTGTATGTATTCTGACATTCACAGTAATTGCTGCTGCGTCTCAGTCAGCTTTCACGTTACAACATCCAAGCTGTCCAAAATGATTTATTACCCTGCAAATTCAACACATTTGGGTTTCCTTCCCTCCCTGTCTGAATATCTAAAACATTACACCTATTTTCCCCTCATTATTTTACTGCTGAAGATCTTCATTTCCCCCCTCACACACACGGGACGCTTCCCTCAAATCATTTTCCAACACTTCCAAATAGAGAATTATTGAAACGCTGCGTTGTGTCATTCACAGACACCCACTTGGCGGATTAGTGGCAAAGAGAGGAAGCCATGTTTAAACAGTGGCTAATCCGTTAATTGAATGCAGATTTATTCAAGCCCCGCGTTTGGACTGGATTTAACACACTCTGCTGGGAGCGTGTGTGTGTGTGTGGGGGTGGGGAGGGATGGGGGGAGGTGTAGCCTGCCAGTGTGGGTCAGACCAGGCTGCTGCATATTGAAAATTGATTCTCACCCCTTTTTAGGAAACCACTGTCATTTAAGTGTCACATTAATTCGTGCCCCGCTGTCCCGGTGAGCGACGCCGGGATTAACCTCACATGGTTCTGCTGTCAGAGCGCTAACACGTCCTCCTGACTGAACTGAAAATGACCTTCTATATCACTTTGGCTGTGTAAATGAATGTCACATTCAGGCAATCAAATGATCCTTCAGTCAATTATATCAGGTTTCCATCACTGTTATAGTCAGAGATCATACCGCTCGTCCTTACAGCCTGAGGCAGAGTGAGGAGTACGTGATACGTTCGTACAGTACAAGGATTCATTATCGTTCTGCTACTGCTCAGATATGTTTATGATGATGGCAGACGTGCCTAAGGTGATGCAACCTCACTGGTAAGTGTATTTTATTTGCTGGATTCTGATAGAGACCTACAGTCATATACTCCCAGTGTGTGTCGGACCAGTGAGCAGTAATTGTAAGTGTGTAAAACAGTGTGTGTCAGGGTTTGATTGCATTTATAAATTGTATCTGGAGAAAAATAAAATGTGAAGTGAGTTGTTTATATGAGCTGTGTTTGAGAGTGTGTGTGTCAGCTCTTGAGTCACAAGAAGTGACAGGAAACAAATATAATTGTGGTCAATTTGTAGGCTGGCCCTGAGAGCCCAAAGTACTGAGGCACAAAATGCACAATCAAATAAAGGAGACATCTTCACCTTTCTGACAACACACACGCAGCCAATGTCCGGTTATACTTTTGCACGTCAGAAAGTAGCAAGGTAACTGGGAAGATAGAAACGGTGACACTCAGCAGCTGGAGATATTCCCATTACTTTGATTTTGTCAAAAGGAAAGATGACAAGAACATGTTTTATAGGTAGGGGTGCTAGGACTCTTTCCACTGCCAAAAACACAACCTCAAATCTCCTGAAACAAACACTGCAATAGCACAACAACAACAACAACAACAACAACGTGAAGCTTGTAGAAATACACCCCACCAAAAATGAGCCCTCTGCAGCTGCAAAGAATAGCTGTAGCGCTAAAATGGCAACAAAACAACCAAAACTGGATTTTAATTGTAGACAGGTCCAGGCTACAAGCAACAAAGAACTAATGAAGCTTGGTATGTGGATGACATGTTGCCTATGTCCACGATTGACTCTTGCAGACACATCCTTGGGAAAATACCACAACTTGGTCTGTGATGTAATAGGTCGACCGGAAAAAGGTCCAATGGTAACAAGCTGAAAGGGGACATATCACCACCTATTGTAGCAGAGTCGGACATACTTCAGTCATTAAATTGATTCCCCTATCGTGCTTGTATGCTGGGACAATGGCCTAGTCGCGCTATAACCGTAGCTCCACTTAACTGTGCATGTAAACATACCAAGTATTATTTATTATTGTTGTCACTCTTGGCCAGGTCTCTCTTTAAAAAAGACTGTAATCTCAATGAGACTTTCCCTGGTTATATAAAGGATACATATGTGTGTAGCATTGCAAATTTTTTCCACTGAGGTAAGACGGAGCTGATGGAGTGAAACTTTATGGATGTAAGTGAGCTAAATGGACATCTTAAGTTTGCGTACATATCTTCCCATTCATTTTACACCAGGCCTTGTGACCCTGCACCCATTAGTGGTAATACTTCTGGCGACAAGTCTCTTTTCTACAGATTTGGCCTCTGACCAGGATTTTATAGCAAGCTGCTTTTTTATTGGTCCAGCAACTAGGAGAGCTCATAATAGCTTTTATAACACCAATATAAGTAATAACCACTGTTGGTTATTAGAATGTCCAACTGCTGTGAAATGGATAATTCTCCTCCCATTTTATTCAGATGATTTGACATTTGAAATAACACATAAATGTGTCAACATCATTGTGGTATTACATTTGACAGTACTGCTGTTATTTACTCTGGCAAATATTGCAGCCACTGTGACTGTGATATATAGTTTAACATTGTAAAATGGGTCCATAAATCAGACGAGGAGATTTGTTAAATCATTTGTAATAACTGTATGTCTTTGAACATATGGCTGCATTTAACATCATATCTTTTTGGTTGTATCATATCCTTCATACAACAGGTGAGATTCAGCCCTCTACAAATTAGAACATAACACTAAGACTTATATCAAACTTAAACCAGATCAAACAAAGGCTCTGAGACGGCTCATTCATGGGGTTAGAAGGTAACAGACAAGCACTGTTTTTATTATAGTCTATTTACAGATAGTGTTGCTGCTAATAGGTCACACTTTATTCTTTGCATGCTGATTTGTGCTTAAACTAATATATATAATACACATAAGTTAGTTTAGTACCATATAAATTGGCAATACATTACTTTGAGGAGGGCCCCCAAAAGTCTAGGACCAGGGTTCACACTACACGTTATCAGCCCGATCATAGCCCGACGCAGCGTCATACAGTGTCGGTTTGGACCGTGAATGACAATGAGTATCGCATGCGATAAATCCATCATTTTATGTGTGTAGTGTGTTCCACGTCTGGAATGCTTCATGACATCCTGACAGAAAGTCTAGCATGTTTGATTTTCTTTCTGTCATTCACAAGTGCTCCCGTCACAGCCGTCACTTTGACCAATAGAAACATGGAGCGATCTGCTGCCGTGGACAACTGTATGACAACAACACCCCAGGGTTTTAGATATTTCCTCTAGGGACGTTACCACACAGAGTAAAAAGGGAAAACAATGGTGTGAAACAGCAGAGGCACTTAAGCAACCTGGTGAGTAATACCATTAGCATCAAGCTAGCAAACAATGGTACTTCTTCATAATGGAGGGTATAAAGTGGCAGGACTACGTAACCCGGACCGTTATTTATGATTCCCTCTGTATTTTTCTGTTTTTACTTTTAATCCGCTCCTGTTTGTCTGTTAATGTATTAAAGTTAATGCATCGCGCCATCGTTTCAAACTCAACACTTCCTGTATCTCTTTAAAATTAAAAGCCCTGTATAATTTTTGCTGAGATAAACCATTCATTTTCTGAACAGGCTTTTATTGCGAAACATTTGCAGGAAGTTGTTGTGGAGGATTCAGTGACTTGCACAGTTTGCAAGTGGTACTTCAAATGAAGCTTCTGCCATCTGCTGGCGCTTTTTTCCCTAAATTAACATTACAGCTGGCACATGAACAGACACGGTAACTGAAATAATAGTAATAATAATAAAAGTAGGACAAGAATAACTAATGACATCTTGCACGTCGTGAAAGACACCCAGGGATGATTGGCCATGGACCAATGTGGAGTCTGTCAAGTCTGTCAGCCAAGTCACGGCACGATTTATGACTCCACAATCGCCTAATCTGACATAGTGACTGTTGGAACAGACAAAAATGTTCTGTAGTGTGAACTTGGCGTGAGTGGTACAAGAAATGGTTGTTTTTTTGTGTTGAAGCCCAAACATGATCTTTTCCTAACAGTAAACAAGCATTTTTTGTGCCTAAACGTAACCACACGTTAACAACAGTGCTGTCGAAACACAGAGTTTCAACATACTGTATCCGCTACAGAATAACAAGCAAATGTCCTGTATCCGTGGTTTGCAGAAACTTACAATGCCAACATTTTCTGTGGTGATTGGGTTGCTTGTTCAAGTCAGGATATAAAACCAGATTCACACATGATCACACACAAGCTTCTCACAGTGCAGCCGTGTGACTCAGGGCCACCAGGGTACATTAACATCCCACAGAGAGAGTTCTGAGGTTCAGTACTGTGATCACTACTTCATCCTTTCACCATTGTTAGAGCTTTAAGCGACTCTACAGTATGCACACTGTGAGAAAACCAAATCAAAAGATAATTAAAAGAAAGGGGAGAAAACATTTTCTTAACTCACTCCTGTGCAAAGACAGAAAGCACAGTTTCAGCTTGTTTCAGTGACTCATGTCCCAGACTGCCATGTTGTTGTGTTTACACTCTTGTGTATAATATAAAGTGTCAGACCTTGGGAATTGGAAATGATGTGTGTATCCACTGTCAGCATTTGTTATCTTATTTACCTTTGCAGGCGTGATAATTTTCCCAGCCAGCAGTGTCGGAGGTCCAATAGAACAAACTCCCAGCTCCTCTGAAGTATCGGCGTATTAATCATGTATTTTAATTTGCTAGCGTCCCCATGTTGCTCTTTTTCTGCTTATGAGGCCCGTTAACCTGTGTTTGTGTATAGTTTGCAACACATTGCATTAATATGCTGCTGTGATTCTGGACCAAGTTAGCGCAGCACAATGATTAAACCCGTCCTCATCAGCAAGTAATACACAAGGGGATGCCAAAGTCATTAAAAGCTCTAATACTCTATCATTTCCTCCAGATAATCAAACTGAATAATGGAGTGGTGGTAAATGCCTTGGGCTGTGCTCTTATTAATCAGCTACTGAGGGCATGTATGTGTGTGTTTGTGTGTGTCCGTCTGCGTGCCCTCATACATGTGCAACTCTGCCTGCATGTTTAAGCTAGTGTCTGTTAGAAATGCACAGTGAATGGGGGTAATATAGTGTCTCGTCAAATCTTTAATATTTCTGTTTGTGCTGTCTGATTGAATGATGGAAGTGATTTATGAAGAGAAATATGACTTTGCACTTCTGCTTGGAGTCTGTGTATTACACCACAGATATTTGAGCAGCTCAGTCACCAGAAGACATTGTATGTTCCTGCAAACCACAGATACATTACATTTGTACATTTCATACGTCAACATTTCTACAGCAATGTAATATATGAGCTGATTTTTTTTTTTTTTTTTTTAAACCTATGTGAGACCCTGAGCGTCACATAGAGGAGCCACTGAATGAGTTCCCTCTGAGCTGTAAGTCACTAAAAGAGTCTGAGAAGGCCGGGGCTGTTCATTAAACATTCAGGACGCCAGAGTTTATTCCACACTACTGAAGCTGCCCCTCTTCTCGAAACCACCGTGGAGTTGGTAATCATTTCACTTTAAGCCATGCTTGTTGTTGCCGTAGGTAACAGTATGATGTCAATATGTTAACAAATCATAATACCGCAAGTACCACAATATGAATTTTTCATTTGATATTAAAAATTATACAGGTATTATTGTGAATAAGATGATGTGACACACCCCTAGTGGGGAGAACCAAATATATACCAAAAATCAAGCAATGTTTAAGCCAATGGAACCTGAACGTTTTTCACAGACACATCACGGTGTTTTCCAGAAGCATTTGATCCATGGAACCAGTGTTTTTCAATGACACAACACAATGTTTCCCTGCGGCATTTGTGCCCCTAAACCTGGGTGTTGTTTACAGACCCGTTCCTGCTTTTCAAGCAGTTTTTGTGCCACCAAATGTGGGTGATTTAAACCGAAACATTTTTATTTTGTTACTTATTTATCCTTTATTTAGCTAGGAATGTCTTTTCCTGTCCAAAACCAAATGGTTTTTGTGCCCAAAACTAACCACACCTTCACTTTAGCATTGTAGAGAAACATTAAGTTCCAACGTATCCGCTACAAAATAATGTACAAATGTAATGTATCAATGATTTGCTGAAACATACAATGCCAACATTTTTTCTGGTGATTGGATTGATTTCACGGTAGGAGTAAAAACTTTGACCTGCTGCGGTTACCACCTTAAAAGTCAGGAGATCACCAAAGTCACCAGGGTTCCTCCTCTGGGCACAACAAATACAGTATCTGTACCAAATGTCATGACAATAAATCTAATAATTATCAAGATACACAATATACAACCAAAAATGTCAAGCTGCTGGTGGCGCTAGAGGAAAAGTCAGGGGATGACCAAAGTCAGTGAGAGTCATCTGCTGGGGATCAAGAATGCCAATGGCAAATCTTACATCAATTTGTGCAATGGTTTTCGAGATATTTCAGTCTGCCACTGGCATGGTGAAACAGAGCAGCGGCTCCTTTTATAATTTATAGAGCAAAGCTGAACATTTTCTCTTCAAATCAGAGCCTTGATTTATCAGTGGTTTCCCTCTGTTTGCATTTCAGTCTTTGTCTTTCCACTTGAGAGGCCACATTTTAGTGTATTGCTCATTCATCTCACTATCATTTGTCCAGTGAAGCAAAACATTTCCTGGAGTTTTTCGACTTTATAACAGTAATTCATTTTTATGAGTTTTATAGTTTGATAGAGGCTTTCTCAGTTTACTTTGAGTGCCATTAATCCCAATAGGAGAATCCTTAACCTTTGAGCACTGTGTAAACACTGGATACTCCCACTGCTGTAAATAACTGTTCCTTTAGTGACAGAGAGCATTAATACAGAGCCGGTTCTCATGGGACCTGGTTTTATATCACCACTTGTATGCAGCAACACAGTTAAACTCAGATCATCACTCAGATCATCTTAGGCCCTTGACATCTGGTTCCCATCGTCTACACTCACTTAGTCACAGGTTTGGAGGTTAGTCATGCATTAACATCACAGACAGCTAAACAGATTAATTAGGATTCACCATTTCAAGCTGTCAAAAGTGAGTATAAACAGGATTACCTGGAGGCCAAGCATGTCTTCAGCATGTCATAGGACTATGAGACGGATCAGTTGTTTTATATCTATTTCTGCTTCTGTCTGCCACTGCCACTATTCCTACTTCGAGTCCAAGCTTTCATCCACACTGTCCTCGATCTTCATTTTAGCCATCACATTTAACTCCACATGTAACCTTTTGTCGTAGAACTTGCCCAGCCTGCTTCCATTGTCTCCTGACATGCTCAGAGGTGGAGTAAACCCACTGCTGCTCTTCTGTTTGCGAGCCAGTCATTCATATCCCTGGTGTGAGTACCATTATCTGGTCTTTAAACCTCTAAACCCATCCAATTTCACCTCAAAACAACGTATCCTGAGCATCTAGGATTGCTTTCTTATTACTTTTCAAGTAATTTCAAGGCATCAGATTCAGGAGAACAACGGAGAATTGATTTTATTAAACTAATTGGGTCAGAGGGAAGCTAGTGAAGGAAGTGTGCTTTGTGCTTTAAAGCCCTTTTTTCCACTCTTGGCCATGATTGAAAATTGTTTATTTGGCTGCTATCACTAAACATGTACAGTCGCTGGTCTTTGTGAAGTGTTATTCATGTCACTGCAATGGGCAAAATGCTGTTTACACAGACATAATCTGTTTTATAAATATCACCTATAGGTCGTCCTTCAGGTATTAAACAGACTGATGAAAGCGTGATACCGCCAACTGTGAAAAATTAGCCAAACAACTAATGTACACATACTGTAAAGATCTGTGAATGCAGATGAGCTGCTAACAGTGTGCTCTGTAGATTCTGAGCTGGAAAAGGGGCTTGAGTTTCATAAAAGAGCATAAAATGTGTGGAACATAAAAAGGCTTTTATGCTCCAGATAAATAGGTTCCTTTGATTGAGTCATAGGATTAAAGGTGAACTACAATGTTTGCAGATGTCATGCTAAATGAGCAGTGAGGACATCTGAAATGTGAAATAAAATGGCACATCTGAAAATGCCAGCCTGATTTAACAGCAACGATCATTACCAGTGATTATTAATTGATCGTATTTATTAACCAATACCAAAAGACTTCCTGGATGATGTTTGCTTTATTGTCGATAAGATGTGATGTATTTGTTACAGGGCCACTGCACCATTTTATACATGAAATTTTGTTTAGTAGTCACGATGTGAGGATGGGGACAAAATATATATTGCAAAATATACATTCACAAACTTTTAACTACTCCTTTAGACTAATAAACAACTCTCCTTTCACAATAAGATTACACATGGTTTAATTCATTAAGAGAGCTTATTAACATAACCTAAACGAGCAATCAACTAAGCTAGCACATCTTGTGTTGCAGCACTTAATTAGCAAAGGCAAACAGGGAAATACACAAAAATAGGCATGTTAACCAAAATTAAAACTGCTCTACAGTTAAAGAAACATGGGCAGATTCTTGCCTTAATCACACACACAAATCAAACAGGGACAAGTAAAAGGCTTTAATTGTCCGAGCTAAACTCACTGCTGGACTGCTGCCGCTTTAAGCTTGTGCTGATGCTGGGCTTGTCCGTGTGATGATAGGTGACCACATCCTACGTCGATGCAGAGCCTATGCCGTTGATACGGCGTCAATTCGACACAGAAGTATAAATCCCACATATGGATAAATCTCTAATGCTAGCCATCTTGATATGGAAAGTGAAAGCGAAACTTACCACAAGCAAAGAAAGAGCAGATAATTACTATTAAACTACTATGTTGGGTAAACCATATAAATGAAATAATAGTTTATGTATTTCCAGATGTCTGAATGACTTTGGTGATCTTATTTGGCTTTGTTATCTTGTTGCGATTGTATGCTGACTATGGCATCAGGATTTTTACGCCAAAAGATTATGGTAAACCCTGTCGGTGTAAACAAACCCAATGATGTCACCAACGCTGAGATGCTCTGTGGTTGTCTAATCCAAGCAAAGCCTCCTATGTATGTCAGCCAGGCTCTCTGTGATAGGATTTCACCCTGTTGCACAGCACCAGCACAGACCTCTGGCGAAATGCCGTGACAGGAGCAGTAACTAGTGTCAGGGGGATAGTACTGTGAAGTGGAAAGTGTCATTGCCGTTTTAAAAAGAATTCATCTATCAAAGTCAAAATGGGGCAATACAGAATAATCAGAGCCGAGTATTTCACCTTTCTGGTCTTTTCAGTGGGTTTTTGAATGTAACAGACAAATAGTGTATCTCTCCATCAGGGGCCTGCACAGACAATACCTCTTTTCAGCTCCATTCTCTCTCAGCTCAGGCAGATTTTGGCAGTGATCCATGGGTACAAGAGAAAAGACTGCAGCGAGACCTTAAAGAGCCAGAATCTCTCTGATCCTCTGGGGCAAGGACACATCAAAATGAAACTTTAGCCTCAGTTACTCTAACCTGAGTGAAGTGTTGATATGACATTGATTCATGTGAAGTGAGTTCAGCCATATCCCAGTAAATACTAAGGTTGGGGTGATTTAAAAATTTTCAAGCGGGTTTGATATTGAGCCAGGTACACTGAATTTTATCAGATGTCACACTTGACTCAGCAGCCGCTTCTGAGTGTAAAATAATGACACCATGCAACGTCGATTCGATGCAGAAGTATAAATCCCGCTTAACAGCTTTCTGTCCACACTAAATCCATAAAATATTCACTTCTGTAACATATAAACAAGTGTAAATATCGGCTGTGCACTCAAGACGAGACAGAAGATGTAACCACTCAGAAGATGGGTGAGTTGCCTACTTCCTATCTCCCTACATTTGTGCAGAAAACACATGTTTTTATATTGTGATATTCGCTGGAAATGACACCTAAAATAGCCAACAACAATTAGCCTAGCTTGTTATTAGCAATGGTGGTTTACCTTAGCTAAATCTTTCAGCTCACTGGCGATCGACCTCCAGCCACAGCTGCCACTGTTTTTAGGGTTTTGGTAGTGGAATAAGCAGGCATCATATAGATCATTCCTACTTTCAACTTCATTAATCAGTTGTTCTTTGTCCATTTTGTGGTGCTTTCTAAGAGAACAACAGGAGTAAATAGAAACAGAGCATGGTGCACCGCTTCTAGGTAAAAGCCTACAGCTGACCTGCAGTCAACACTCCCTTAACTTCACCAATCCCCCCCCCCCCCCCCCCCCCCCCCCAATGATAAAACAGGTCAAACCTTTCGCTGGCATGTTTTAGCAGCTGTAAGATTTGCTACCTCAACCCTGACACCACCTCTGTGGCAGGTGAAACTCAGGGGGACTTATACTTCATCTGATAAGACGCTAATCTAATTCTCGCAACAAATGTAACAGGACGGCTTGCCAGGGTCTGTCGAGGAAAAGAGAACTTGATAGAGAACTTAGGATGAAAGGCATTAGGAAATTCAGTCCCATTTTCTTCATCCTTTTAGATTGTGTGTGCAGAGAGAGGGATACGCTTTGTGTATTTGGGATGCCTTGTCAATGCCTAAGTGGAGGATTATGGCCCATAAGTCATGGTGGTGCAGGATTTTTTCCTAGTAGTGCTTTATCCTTGCTAGTAGCCTCAGAAAAGAAGAGGAAATGGGCCTTAGGGAGAGTGCGAAAGAACAGCCTTTATATAACAAGTTTTAGCCTAGATGGAAGTGGAAAGTATTTATCCATCCGTGTAGTTTAATAAAGAAAATAGAGGAGGATAAATGGCAGGATAAAGGGATGACAGCCTCTGCTCTGTCAGCATGCTGTACAATACATGTACTTCTGTAGCAGATGATTACAATTATGCCGTGAAATGTGATTTCTTGTCGTATCACCGATGAGAAAAGAGACAATAGCATGCTGTCACCTTTTCCGGGTGTTTGACAAGAGCCATCTCTCCTTCAGATATGAAGACACAGGCTTGTGATAGCAAATCTGCCATCTGTTAGAGAGTGGAAAAGTACCTGGTGTGACAAGCTGCTTTTACTCTACATATGCTGTGCCGCAAAAGCTCCATCACTCTTCTCCACACAAGCACTACCCATCACATCTCTGTCTTAGGAGAGAGGTGTTGCCCGGGGCAAAAGAACAGAGGATAGAGGGAGAGAGACAGGGGGCATCAAGCAACGACAGCAGGAGAGATGAGACATCAATGCAGGAAAAATGGGTGTTGACTAGAAGAGAATCCCAGGGTGACGCTCTGCTATGAATACTGATTGGCAAAAATGGAGGATCATCTGGCAGCTTAACCAAGAAAACATCTTGAGGTCTGAATGAAGAAAACCTATTAAGTTTTCCAAAATAGCTCACTATTTATTCCATCGCTTCTACAGCAAGAGCAGCTCAGATAATGTTTTCACGTGCTGAATCTTAACCAGTTACCTGACTGACATTGCTTGTGTCAGTGCATGTAAATGTCAGAAGTGGAATTCAGAATGAGCAGGTTATTGTGCCACAAATACATCTTCTGCTTTTGACATTTGGTGTTAATGGAAAACTCGGACTTCTGCAGCATCCTCAAATGTAAGAGTTCACCCCATTTAGCCACTGCGTGCATCTTGGGCAGATTGGATAGTTATCTGATCTCAGAAAAGCTAAACATAAATGCATTCAAGAAGCATTCAAAACTGATTGAAATCTACCTTCAGAGGTGGTTTGAGATGCATCCTAGCGAGATGTCGAAAAGGTCTTAATGCATCCACCGTTCTCGCTCCTTTCATGCACTGCAAACTTGAAATAATCTAGACATTACCCAGATGAGATGTATGTGAGAACGCAAATGTCTGGATCACTTTGATCGGACATTAAACGGCCTCTATCCTGCCAGCTCCCCAGTACAAAGTCCGTGTAATGTCTGATTGAGCCAATGTGTGAACAGAGCAGGTAATCATCCGGAGAATTCACCACAAGCGAAAGGGTGTGTTGATAATGTTTCCATCATGAGGCTCATGCGAAACCAGAAGAAAACAAACATCCAAGGGTGAGGAGAGGGGTCAGACGGCAGCGAAAATGTCTAACTGGAGAGATGATGAGATTCTGGAACTTCTGCCGGTAAGGGCCAAAGCTGAAATTGTCAGACAAATTAGATGAATTGCAAGAGACTCTGTTTAAGACCAAATTACAAACCAGTGTCATGACAGTGGTGTAATCTGAGTCAGCCTCCTGCACGCTCTACCCAGGTGCCACCCCTCACCGAAACCAGAGTATTTTCAGTTCAGAAAGAGTTTTAGTCTGCAGCAACGGTGCTCAACGACAAGTCTTTCCTCCCGACAAAATCAAAGTAATGGGAATATTTCCAGCCGCTAAGGTAAGAGTTTCGAACTAGCTTGCTGCTTTATGACGTGCGTGGTGTGCTGCTGCAGTAGTGTTGCGATAACAAAAGCAACATTGTAATGAGTTGTTTGGTTTTTGAGTAATTGTAATATTACAACTGAAATTTCATTGGTAATTAGTTACACTACTCGTTACTGGAAAAAGTAATATTATTACTGTAACGCAATACAAGTAATGCGTAACTGTCCAACACAGGTCAGGAAGTAGTCTGTGCAAATATATAAACTGTAACTTAACTGTTATGAAGTACAGAAGTTAATCTTTTTCTAGCATTAGTTCACCAAACCAGTTTCAGCTGCATCACCACCTCCCTCTGGACTGGAGGAGGTCCGAGCCTGAGAACACACAGATGGATTGCAATCAGATTTATGATCTGACCAACAGTGATGGAAACAGACCGTCCTCAAAAGCTGAGTGAACGTGCAAGAATGAGACTAGTGAGGCCACCAAGAGACATATGACAACTCTGAGGGAGTTTCAGGCTTCAGTAGCGGATATTGGAAATACTGTTCATAGAACAACTGTTGTGCGGTGATTCATCAGTCGCAGCTTTACAGGAAGTCACTCACAAATACTCCCCTGACAGCTGGGTTACAATTTGCCAGAAGGCACATGGGAGACTCTGGAAGAAGTTCTATGGTTTGATCATACCAATTGAGGTTTGTGACCCTCAGACTAAAAACCATGTTATACTACACATCATCATAAACATACCATCCCCAGTGAAGCAGTCCTGAAGTCCTGGAGGACACCTGATTCAGCCTGAAAGAATTCTGCCTCTACCAGCAACAATGAGCCCAAGCATGAAGCCAGAGCTAAACAAGAATGGCTTTAAACCTGTCCTGGAGTGGCCAAGGCAGAGTCAAGCTCTAATAGGCGAATACTTTGTAGGTGCGTCATCATGGTTGGCATTATTATCTCTCTTTATTCTGTTTTTAGGCAGCCATTTAAACCATTCCATACTTTTCTGCAGATGGGACGTCCTTGTGCAGGACACACAGCTAGATAACATGTCATACTCAGAGGTCAGAGATCAGACATCCATGTAAACAGCTTAGCCCACTGTATGTAACCTTAACTGGAGTCTGGCCAACACACAGGTCACAACATGTAAATGTAACCACTGATGCATTTATCATGTAAGTAAACATGAAGCAGTCCCGGCTGTGAAATCCAGACGCGTGTGGCACACATGACTGAACACACAGATAAGCTACAGCACTGATGCTCCAGTCAGGCCAAGTTCAGAGCTGTTATTGTGTCCTTGGCCAGGGGAGGCTCGCAGACGACTGGTCTGCTCCTGCTCCCAGCAGAGTGCTGTGTGTTAAGCAGAAAGCTACTGGAGGATGAATAAGCCCAGGGCTCCCTGCAGGCCGTTGCTTATTAAATGGTAAGTGTTATGGCTCGGCCCACTGGGCTACAAATATAGGCATTACCCCAGAATGCTGCGTGTTGTCTAGAACTCATCACACTGTCACTTCCTCTTAACCACAACCCAACTCTATAATCAGCAGGTTTGTACTCGGCTGGTTCGAGGAAACAGGGATGAGAGGGGAGTACACAGCACTGTTAAAAATCCTGGGCAGGAACACAGAGGAGAAGGTAAACCTGGTGGGGTGTGTCTTTGTCTGTTTACTATATAATATATGTGCAGAGGCAGAATACAAGCTGGGATAATGTGGAGCACAACAGGGTTCCTCGTCTCTGTCGATAATGTTATACAATTTATCCAAACAAACGTCTTCACAAAAACATTTTTTACTAACAATTACTACTTTTTAATGGAAGTAAGTGTTATTTTTATTGTACAATTGTGATTATTTTCGTAGAACTGAAATAATTGGTCAAATAATTGATAAGTCTATCAACAGAAAATTAATGGGCAACTATTTTCAGAGTGTCTACAGGTATCAGACAGTCAAATTTAATGCTTTTTAAGACCCGTTCAAGGCACCTTTATACCAAATTTAGGACAGATTTTTGGACAAATCATGTTTTACTTATTTAAGCATCGCATTTTAAGACTTTTTAAGGGCCTGTGGACACCCTGATTTTGATAATTGATTACCTGCATCGGTAATTTCTCAAGCACAAATGTTCTTTGTGAAGCTGTCGTAACTTTAATGAAATATCTTTTTGTCACACTTACTATAGCTGCCACTATATCCACACAGTATACAGATAATCTGTGAAATACATCATGCTCCTCCGCCTCCAATGATATTTCCAGGAATCCAGCACACTTGGACAAAGACAACCAATCAGAGCAGAGGAGTCTCTAATGCAGCTGTCAATCATGTCAATTACTGCTGGTAAACTGCAATCAAACTGTCAAACTAGGCAGCGCTGATCAAATATGAGCCAAGACTCTGTTAGTGTTGCCTACTTCTAGCTCCAAATATTTTGCCCAGCAAGTGGGTGGTGCTTGGTTTTCACTCGACTGTATCCACATGGCAGCTGAGTCATAAACGTTCTCATTTTACAGCTAAGCAGTACACTAAAATATGTTTCTGACAACATTTGAGGTGAGAAATAAGCAGCGCTGCCTTGTCTGACAGTTTTTTTCAAGGTAATCTTTTTTGGCCTTTTTGCCTTTATTATGGCACAGCTGGAGCGTGACAGGAAATTGGGGAAAGAGAGAGAGAATAAGACACAGACAGGGGCTGCAGGTTGGAACTGAACCCAGGCCGCTGCAAAGGGCTTAGCCTATATGAGGAACACACTTTACCCCCTAGCTTGACAGTTTGTCCCGAGTTCATCCACGTAAGCCACTCCACGGCTCTGATTGGTCGTTCAGCTAAGGTGGAGTCTTGAAAATGCCATTAGAAGCACGAGGAGGAGGGTCATGATTTTTAACACAGATCATTTGTCTCAGGTGGATGTTGTGACAGTTTCAGCAAATATGACAAAATTTATTTTCATGAAAGTAATCAACTGCAGCTTTTAATGTGCATATTTGCTGGTTGTCTTTGTCTTACATTACACTTTGGCGACTCTATTTAAGTTTTCGGAAACTCTGAGGGATATTTTTCACTACTATCCGATGTTTGATAGATTGATGGAAAGATACGATGCCCCCATCCTCCTGATCATCCGTCAACATTACACAGTAAGTACATAATACTGGTCTGCATGTATTCTGCATTCATGCATGTCAGTGTGTGTGTGTGTGTGTGTGTGTATGTTGGTGGGGAGGGGAGGGGAGGGGCGTGGTACTAATCTCTTAAATCACTATGGTCTAAAATATGTTTCTCTCTCCTCAGCTATCCAATATTCTAATCCAGACAGGATAGAAAAGCAAGGGCTAATCGTATTAGTGTAATCACGCTGACCACATGAGGGCTCGCGGCTTAGCTTTGAGTGGATTTCTGGACGCAGGTGCTCTGCAATGTGTCATTACAGCCCCTGAGCCTTGTAGGGTGAGCCTCAACATAGACCTGTTTCCATTACACAGTCCCACCACAGGACACAGAGCATGATGGGAAACAGTTAGTGCAAATGAGCTGTGAAGAACAATATTTTGACATGTCAAATGTTAGTTGTCTGCGGTAACATTAGAAATTGTTGTGATTGCAACTGCAGATTGACCTAACAGGCATTCATGAGGTTTTGGGAGTAAATCTAGTTTTGGGAGAGTAATCATCAGAATACTGAACTCTATTTGGCCAACAACAGTCAAGTCAAATAAGGTCACTGCAGGTCAGCAGAACTTGAGTTATTATTCTTCATGGAGAAAATTCAGACATATGGGTTATGTATTGATAATGTAAATAATGCAAGTTCCTTCAACAGATGCACTGACTAGAAAAATAGACACATGTTCAATAAAACAATAATGTTACATCTTTGTAAAGCATGTGTAATCATATTCACATACATTAAACTAAACTCCCAGTGAGGCTTTTTTCCTTCTGGCAAGAAATGCCTTAAAGCAATGTCTGCTTATCTACCTTATTCCAACACAGTTGTTGAAGACAAAATTTAACTTAGACTGGTTGTTAGTCGTTACAGACACGGACAGTGGTACAGGTACCAGGTACCAGAGCTCCGCAAAGACATTTTAGAAAATGCTAAGTTAACATTAGTTAAATATTTGTTAAAAAATAAATCAGTATTTGCTTAACTGAAGGCAAATTACTTTGGAAAAAGAACCAGCGTTGGGGGTTAGCCACCAGGACTAGCCACTGGGGCTAACCACAGACAGTCAATGGGACTAACCAGCTTACTTTACTGCTACTTCTGCTATCTCATTGGGGGAGGTGGGGAGGGACAGAATACCACTGATGATTCTGTCTAATGTGCATTACCTGTACATATCCAAATGATACACATACATTTACATACACATGATACACATCATTTCATATTCGTTTACACCCCCTACTACCTACCCTTAAGGGTGTGTTCGCTTTAGCCCTTTTTACATAGAGACATAGCTATAGGGCCACAAAGAAGTCCCTTCTTTATGCCTCCTTTGCATTTTTACACAGAATCAAACAACAGTGGCATCATGCATTCGGATTTTAGATAGCAAGCAAAAGAGGCATTAAGGGCACAACAGTGTCGGCCTCTGGTGTGATGTATTAACATACGTATAGACAGCATTTTATAAACAGTAACGATGGTAAAACACAGCAGTAACAGCCATTTATCATCACTGTTTTGTGGTGGTTGATCTCACCCTCTGTAGGGTAAGAAGCTCCCCTATCTCATTGTCTCCCCATTTAGTGGACATTTTTGGCTGCTGTTTGTCTTTTTGAGTTAGCCGCTAACTGCTATTTGTGGCTTTGTAAATCTCCTGGGGGTCGGTCATACAGATAACGTTGTCAAAATGTCACAGCCGTTTCATCAGTAGTTCCGTCCTGCCGGCGGTCCCCTTTAAACAGACGTAGATTCGGTGAATGTCTACCTCTACTGTCGGCTTAAAGGCAAGAGAACTCTGTCCCCCTAATCTGCAGTCATGCCTTTAATAGAGAATGGCAAGATGGAATAACAATGTGACATTCCTGCCTTAAACAGGCAGTGTAAAAGGGGCTTTTGGGTGACAGTCTGCAGGGCATCACTTCAGTCTTTGGGTCAGATTCACCCCCTGGTCCTCCACAGCTCAAATCTCTAATCCAAATATGGTCACTTCTGGCTCCAAAAATCCAAAATGTTGACGGCCAAAATGCCAAACCTGAAGGCTTCAAAACAGGAGTCCACAAACCAATGAGTGACATCACTGTGGCTACATACATTATTATCATACAGTCTATGGTCTTGTTAGGCATGGATACATTTCCACACACATGGGCATTGCCAAAAAGCGTCAGTAAGCACTTCTCTTTTCATGAAAAATCCTTACCGATGCACATATTTGAAATTACTACAACGGTTACTGTACAGTTGTGGCTGCTGACAGAATTACAAGCATGGGGGAAGGTGGGAATCAGAATAAAACCGGCTGTATAAGCTGTAAAGTAACTGTTAAATCATGTGTTTTGCAACCGCTATTCAAATGTGGAGTGGTTATGAATGTGTCAGCAAGGAGCCTACTTTTCACATTTACAATTTCCTTCTGTACAGGGTGACAGACTGGAGTTGACTGCTGTAAAATGGAGTTATGCCACAAGTCATTGTGAGTAAAATCTCTATGTAAGCACCCACACAGCACAAATGCACATTTGTGAATAGCGGGCTGCTTGACAGACAGCACGACCCCCTCCAGCGGGGCAAGAGGTGTAGGGGGAGAAAACAGCCTCATCTGACAAATGCAAGGCGGCTACAACAGAGGTAAAATAACGCATCTAAAACATATCTCCCGCTCAACACGGCTGGGTAGTTCACATATTGTTTACATGCAGCCCTTATGTCAAGTACAACTCAAACAACTGGTGTATTATTCAGCTGTACATAACAAGCCCAGGGTTTAAACAAACAAACAGAAAAATAGCATGTGGCTGATTCCTGTGCTGATCTTTTCTTTGATTCCAGCTACAGCATCATGACTCCAAACACCTCATGTTCAATTATTTTCTCTCTCTGCATCAGGGGTGTTCATTTACACTATGCATGCTTACATTATTGACAAACAAGATAATCAAAGAACAGCAAAACCTAGACTACTTTACAATGAGGGATTTATCCCCTTCACGTCTCATTTCCACAGGAATTCATTAAAATTTGTTTACAAGAGAAAGGGTGTTTTATTTTCTTCTCACTCTCTTTAATTAGTGTCAGCCTCAAGGTCGTTATATCTCGAGAAACAATATTAGCATAGATAAGCAAGTACAAAGAATTCAGGGGTTTGTGAAATAAGAAAGCTGTGATAAGTGGGCCAGTGCTGCAACAAGACATGCAGGAGGATGTATTGCATCGTCAGAGAGAGAAGTGAGGAATTAGCAGAGGTACTTGTCAGCTACTCCTCCTCTTCTTTTAACTCTCTCTGTTCCTTCACATTTTCCTCCCGCTCCCTTTTCCTCTCCGTTTATCTCACACAAAGTAAATCCCTGGCACTTTTAAACTAATTACCATTCTGACTGCTGCTAATTAATTTAGAAGTGGTTTACTTTTTATGCTGCGAAGCCCAGTAACACATCATCCGTAGTAGGTGCAGAAAGTGTTGCCTCATGTCTCACACCAGCTGTGCCTGTTTTCTCTTCTCTGCTGGCTCACCAGTCTGCATGCATGAGGGGAGGGCAACGGGAGCAGAGCCCGACACTTCATCATGGCAAGGTGGAAAGCTATTGGAGATGACAGCGGTAGGGAGGGGTGCAGGGTGGGGGTGGAGGGGGTGGGGGAAGGCATCTTGGCAGGGTTGTTTCATGCAGACTCACTACAGAGATCGCTGTGTGTTGGGGGAACTGGAACAGAGCTGCTCAGATAACCGTAACCGCTGATGTGAGGAGAAGGATGTTCTAACACTAGTCGAACTCATTCACCACTTCTATCTAATTATGCAAACACTGATTCTAATACAGCTTACACACAGACACACTTGCAACGGTTGGCAGTGTTAAAGGTGGCTCAGCAGGTAACAGTGCTTCAGTAGCTGCTTGTGTAATGTGGGATTTTTATCTGCATTTTATTTTCAGGTCTTCAACAACTGATAGCTTGTTAAAGCAAATATAAAACAAAGGGGTTATGTCAATCTTTGAGATTGTTAACCAAATTTAACATGACTGTAATTTAAGTAAAATAACTGTATTAGCTTTAAATAAAAATGGTAGATGAAACAACTAATCTCTTAGTTGATTAACTATAAGTTCAGTGATGGATTAATGGCCTGAATACCTGTTTTCTAAATCTTTTTTACATTCAACAGTTGAGTCCTACATTAAAACATTTTGTGTCAAAATAAGAACACATGGTTTGTTTTTTCACACGAGAGAGATATCTGTGTGTCTGTGCTTGTTTTTTTCTGTCATATCTGACTCCTCACTCCTATCAGGAGTGAGAAATTCAGGGGGCTTTTCTGTAAGTCATTCCCTGACTCCAGTTTCTGTCAAGTTTTCAGTGTGAGCATTTGCTACTGTTCTCTGTTTAATATGATTGTAAGGGTTCTTTCAGACCTAGAGTTGTCTTGCTTTGGTCTGAATCAGGGACCAATTTCATTACAAAGTTGTATAATTGCCTAGAGTTGGTTCGTGTTCTCATGGCAGCATTTACAAGCGGACCAGATAAAATGCCTTGTGCAAGAAAGCTGCTCTTGATTGGTCAGAATTTCCATGTGGGAAAAATCCAGGAAGTAAAAAAAAACATTGAAAAAGAGTACACTTGCAAGATAAATGTGACACTTTCTAATGTCACAATGGAGGGACAACTACGCAGGTTGATTTTAGCGCTGCTCATCGTGGACTATATTGCTGTCATTGTTCATTTTAGTCAAACCATACAGTTTGAAAATGAGGCGCGGCTCCAACTAGAAAACAATGTTTTGATGCATTGGATGTGCTGAATGTGCATATTAAGGCAGTACAGGAGGAGGTGCACATTAATAATCCTCCAGGACTGTAACATGCTCATGTTTAACCCAAACAATGTGTCATGTGACTGCAGTTGGTTCAGATTGAAGTCGGAGCACGTTCTCACCACAAACGAACCGCACCAGAGTTCATTTGTAACCAGACCGAGACCACCTCTTCAAGAAGGTCTTGGTCCGGTTGTTTTGGTGCACACCTTAGTGCGATTACTGAGTTCACACCTGCCCAAACAAACCGCATTTAGGGGGCAAATGAACTTGAGTTTGACTGAACCAAACCAAACAGGGCAGGTGTGAAAGCACCTTAAAGTGAAAACTTTTATGTTTTTAACTTTCTGTCCAAAAACAAGACTAAGGCCACATCCATACTAATACGTTATTGTTGTTTTTTAATGGAAATGATCTCTGCACACAAGCGATTTGGCACTATTTCAGAAATATTCTCTGTTAACACACCGGAAAATACATATCACATGTGCATTCATGTACACTGAGCATGTGTGGACTGGTGTAAATGGGAGGCAGACTGTCTAATCTTGCCGGTTGTTTATTTACAGAAAATGCTACAGAGGTGAGGAAATCCATCACCATGGAGGACTCCATGGAAATGGGAAAGGCGTTACATTACCCAAAGAAGAAGGACAAAATTACAGAAGATATGTAGACCTAGCTACGGAGTTCTGGCTTGACACGTCGTGACTGATAAGACCCAATCAGGAAGTGAATGCAGGTGCCTGCATCATCATTTCAAAAGTCTCTCCTCCCACCTGTCCAGATTACAACGCAACCAGGGAGTTTTCAAACTAAACTATTTTCAAAAGTTTTCATTACGCCGAAGAAGTGTGGATGCTAGGCATAAATGTAGCAATAGTAATGTGTTTTAAAATGAGAAAAGAGCCTGCAGCTACTATAGCCGGTCTCTGAGGCTGTCCTCCAACGTAGAATGCTGTTTGGCAGATATGATGTTTACCAGGTTCCCCATCTTAGATTATCATGTTGGCTGTATCCAGAGGTTGTTTAAAATAAGAGAGTCTCAGCTTGAACTGAGAGGAAACTGTATGTTCACAAAAACGAAGACCAGAACAAATGTAAAACAAAAATGTGTTTCAGTATGTGGAGTAAATTTGTGGAATGGGTTAGACACAGAAATGAAAATGTGTTATATACACATCAGATTTAAAAAAAAAAAAAAAATTTAAACACAAGATGGTAAAGTATGAACATCAAAGGGTACATGAAATGTGTTGGGGATATTTGGGCAGACAATAGGCCTATATAGTATAATATAATATATATATATATATATATATATATATATATATTTATATAAAAAGCCAAAACTTTTTTATAAGTCTAAAAAAGCATTAACTTAATGTCTAGGTTTTGTCTATTTACCAGTATATTTGTGTCAAAACGAAACGAAACGAAACAAAGCTAATCAGCACTAAAAATTTTATGGCAATCCATCCAATAGTTATGTAATATACTCAAATATGTCGCCCTGCTGGTGGCGCTTCAGGAAATATCAGGGGGAGCATGTCTGTACCAAATTTCAAAGCAATCCATCCAATGGTTGAGAAATTTCACTCAGAACCAAATATATCGGGCTGTCGTGGGTGTCCCCAATGTCAGTATGATTCATCCTCTGGGGAGCATGGATGTCAGTTCAAAATTTCATGCCAATCCATGCAATAGTTGTTAAGATATTTGAGTCTAGGCCACAGAAGTGGACGAACACACTGACAGACCGGCACTGCTGTCCCTACAGTCACGCCTCTAGTGTGGCTAAAAAGAAGCAATTTGAAGATGTCACTTTGGGCTCTGGGAAGCTGTGACAGGTATTTTTCACTATTTACTAACAAACAGATAAAAGTGTCTTTATCAACAAATAATCAGACTAAATAATAATAAAATAATGTTTAGTTGCAGCCCTGGTAGAAATAATGCAAACAATAAACTAGCCCTGCACCACTGTGATCTGGAATCTCTGCTTATATCCTTCTTTGCATGAAAAATGAAATTCATCCAGAGAAAGATAGCGAAGGACAGAGAGAAAGGGAGGGGTATATATTTGCATATATTTGAAGCACCTTTATAAAGGTGGCCATTCTGGAGGGTAAAACTTCTTTCACACAGATAAACACTGCTGGGCTTTAATAAACACGCCTAAAAGACTGTTTAAATTCAGCAGCTGTAGCAGTGGTTGCAAATCTCTGCTGACCAAAATTACTTTTCAGTGTACAAAGCAACAGACATTCTCAGATAAATGTAATTACAAAAATCCCCACTGTCTGTTCAAATGTTCTTCCTTTGAGTGAAATAAATGGATCCAATCTGCATTTAAACAATACAATTTATCTGCCACAATTGGCATGTAACTAAACTTTTCTCTAATGGAAAATAGGCAAGGTTAAACGAGGGAATAGCAGCAGAAAAATCTGCTTTGCAGAACAGTCTTGCACTGCAGCAGTGTATGTGTTATTCTACTTGATGATTTAATTCCTCTTTAGGCAAAGTCAAATATTTCTCACAATGACTTTGTATTAAAATAGAGCCCATGATCTAATCGGAGAGGGCCTGCAGCAGCAATAACAAAGAGATGACACGATCAAAAGAGATAATCTTGGAGGTGCATCACTCTAAACATTAATCAGTGAAGAACAGGCTCAGGCTTCCTGTAGGCTTCTACAGGCGGGGGGAACCTCTGTGATGGATGACGAGCTCGGCGCAGGAGATTCATCACTTGCTTTCCGATGGCCTATGCATGCTCACATTTCATTAGCATCATAAATTATGTCCCCCGAGGGAAGCCAGGTGGCCTCAGACAGAGACCTCACCCCTGTGACAGTGAGAACGGCCACTGAGGGGTTGTCACTGTGTTCATGTCCCTGCTATGCAGACTAAAATCACTGCATACTGTTTCGAAGGTAGCTGATCATGCCGCGGACGAACAACAAAGGGTGAGGGTGAAGTGAGTTGACAGCCAAGAAGGAAACTACTCAGCTGGTACAAGTGGGCAGAGCACAGGCCACAGAAACCTTCACATCTTAAAGTCAGTATTACTGTCATAACTGGGAGTTCTAGGACCGTATTTTAGCACACCAGACGACAGATATCCAGGCTGGTCTTTTTTACTGGTCAAGTTTTTCAATAAAAAGTAATGCACCAAATTCATCCATATCCTGCATAATCATGATTCAGTAATTTGTGTATAATCCATGTATTTGGGAAGGCAGGGATCACGTGACCCATGGACTGATGGGAGTAAAGATGGAAGCGGTTTCATAAGGTTGGACGTTGGGGTGGTGGATGGCTCACAAAACACAGGTCTTTCCCCTGGAGACAGGTGTTCAGAACCGTGTGAGCTTTGAGTCTGTGATGGAATACAGCTATACTGTTATAATCAGTGTTGGGCAGTAATGTGTTACAGTAATAATGTTACTTTTTCCAGTAACGAGTAGTGTAACTAATTACTAATGACATTTCAGTAATAATATTACAATTACTCCAAAACCAAACATCTTGTTACAATGTTACGTATGTTTTCACATCACTACTGGCTTGAAATACAACAGCCGCATCAGCAGACTCATTTTAGTAATCGTAATAAAGCAGCAGCTAGTTGGAAAAGCTTACCTTAGCTGCTGGAAATATTCCCATTATTTTGGTTTTGTTGGGTAGCCTGGAAATCCAGACTCAAATCTAGAAAGATTTTTGTGTCTGGCCCTCACTGATACACCCTTCCTATCAACTAACTGAGGCATTTCAAATGCTGCCGCACACATTCGGATAGCACGATGGCCAATCAGAGCAAAAAACAAGGTGACGTATTCATGGCACTAAGCCTCATTTGTTTGCCGAACAGTGGGGCTATGGGGCTACTGATATATTATGCTTTTGCCGTATCCCGTGGGCAAAACAGCAAAAACGTCCTTCCTGGAAACGAAGCCTTCTAGGGTAGTCTTCTGTTCCTCTCTCAAGGAAAAAGATAAGTGTAGTTGGCTTAGCGTTTCTTCCAAAGCTCCACTGAATGAACGCGGTCCTTCGGCAGCTGCCAACTTGGCTGTTTACTTTTCGACTCCTACGGCGCAGCGCTGTCGTCATCATGTTACGCCTGCCCAGAGCCCGCCTCCGTCAGATAGACTGATCTGATTGGTCCGATTGCCGATTCAGTGGGCTCTGCTCGTCGGGGCCAGATCCCCATGCAGAGCAAATTTGAATTTGCTAGGGGTGGGGCATCTGGATTTCCAGGTTATTTGTTGGGTGGAAAAATGACAAGAACACTATTGCTGCAGGTAGTTGGTAGTTTTTTCCACTGCAAAAATCACATCCTCAAATCGTCCATCCAATCTGAAACACCTCGGCTACTACAACTGACAGCACAACAACGTGAAGCTCCAGGATATACACCCCAGCAAAGGTGAGCCCTCCTTAGCCGTGTAGGTCGGCTGGAACCCTTCACTGGCTAAACAACCAGAACTAGATTTTAATTATGGACAGCTGCAGCTACAAATAAGTTATGAAGCTTGTGGCTGGATATGTGGTGGAAATGCTGCTCCATGAGTGACTCTCTGTCTGTCAGGCAGAGCTTTGGGAAAATACCGGTCACAGGCAATAGAAAGTCCCCAGGTACAAAAGAAACTATCTAACCTTAGCTATACTTAACAGCCATTACCCTGACATTCACACAGAGAGCCCAACACTGGTTATAATTCTGCTGCCACATACAGCACTGGGCAAGCTACTTGGAAAATGTAGTGAGCTAAGCAACTGCCCAACACTGGCCGCATACTGTATATGTCCTGCTGTTCAATATAAAGTTTAGCTTTATAAGAGCAGTGATGGTCAGCTGCTCTTTTTTATGGAGTCACAATGTTATTTTGTAATATTAAAACAATCAAAGGACAATGCAAATACAAAATAGTTGTCAACTCAGTCAAATTTCCTAAAAACTTTCATCTCTAGGTTTCTAAAGGACACTGATGATGCAGTGCTTTGTGAGGGACAACCAGTGGGCGATTAAAAAAAGAGTGGGTGTTGGGGAGGGAGTAAAACAGGTTTATGTAAGAAGAGATGAGATGAAACTTTAATGATCCCCGCAGGGAAATTGCACGGTTGCAGCAGCAGAAGTGCAGAAAAAAAAAAGAACATCAAATAAATCAAAGACTGGAATATAGATAGTGAAGGCAAGAAGCAGAGAGTGGGATGCAGATAGCGACACAATAAATGAAGTTGCTTCAGTAAATAATATCGTTCATGCCTGTGCCGAGAATTTTTTACAGGAAGACGGATGCTTAATGTCCGGTCAGCAGGGTGTGCAAATGTAAATATGCAAATGTGCATCAAGAACTTCATTTCCAATGTGCAGATGGGAGCCCATACTGTATGAGCAGAATGTGACAATATGTTTAGCATCTTCATCTACAGTAGGTAAAGATGAGCAACATTACTGTGTGAGCAGCTCAGGTGTTTACACAGACATTACATTGTGCAATTAGGGTAACTGTGCAGCAGATGTCTATAATGAAGAATATAGGCAGAAATATGCACAGTATGTTCCTGTAAGAAGTAGACCGGCTGTAAGAACAGGATGGTATAAGGGATTGTTCTAAGCACTGGGGAGGGACTTGGGTTTGTCATTTTGGCTTAGGGGAGGGACATACAACTTTAAACAGCTGTATTTTGTATATGTTTTAAATGCCTAGAAATCTGACAGCCTGTTGGCAGGCTCTCCTACAGAGATTTTTCATAAATGTGATATGTAAAACAATTGTTGTATTTGTTGTTCTATAAGTGGTTTACTCATACAACATATGCAAAAGCTACACTCCTTGTGGTGTCATTAATGCTGATCATTAGAAGGTTCAACCACCACAACAGACTCACAACACAACAGTTGTGTCACACAAACTGTTAGAACTCACCTATGAAGCATTATCATAATTCACAGATCTGTATTTTCCAAACCAAATCACAACTTAACCAGCTCCCATTTTGTGTCTTACACACTGCAAATAGTCCAGAAGATCTAAATCCAGCAAAATATTTAGTCCAAGCACATTACTACATCCACAGATATCCACAAACTGCTGTTGCATCATTTCAAACATTTATCAACATATTATCCATTATTTCTCCAATTCCGCATGTAAACAAACTGACGAATAGGCATGCTCCTGGCCTTTTTATTAACACCTCACTTGAGCCAATAGGAGCTTCCATTGCTGTTGCTATGGCCTTGATAGCCAACCAAGTTTAGAGGTATTTAAAGAGCCAGCCATTGGCTGACCTCACCCAAGGCTTGGGAACAAAAACAGTCAAGAAAATATTCGTGCGCAGATAAAAAAATAACTTTTATGTCAGTGTGTTGAAACGTATATGACTTAGTGACAGAAGCACTGATTCTAACTGCTGGGGAAAAGACTTTCAGAAGAGAACATGCATTTACATGAACAAAGAACAGCTTTGAATGTTCTTTAGGTATGCCTTGGATAGTCGTTCTAGGTCAATTTAGGTGAATTTTACAGGCTGTGAATAAATACTCTCTGAACCCCAAATCCCATTGCTAGGTTTAAAAGCATGTTTTCTTTAAAAATTGCCAAAATTGTACTATTTATCATGGCCAGGAACTAGACAGACCGAAATGATCAGATTTTCAAATTAGTGATGGTCCTTGACCACATCATGCACAACTAAGGCTTCCATCCTTAAAGTCATTTGACTCTACATGTCTCATTTAACATTTCCTTTAAAAATACATCATTTATACTAACCACATCCTGTAAAAAAAACAAAGAACCAAACCTTTTGGTGGATTTTGTGTTCAACTTGTAACTTAAAAGCTTTTTTGTGTTGATGATAACTCTAATTCCTGCGCTGTTTGCTTGTTGCATTGGCTCCAATAGCTACATTTGGTGTGAATATCTATATTTTAAAAAATGATTATTTATGGTGACGAAAGGGTCATGCACTTTCTCCCATTGCTCAAAGAAAAATATTAATAGCTTCAGGGATGGTCAAGATAAAAAATAGCAAAACTAAACAAACAACAAAACACCAAGTCATATCCCAGCCCTCTAATAAATAAAGTAACTAATGCACTCAAAAACCCTCCTGCTTGGCACCAGCGACACTAAATAACCTCCCCAGAATACATCAGAAAATCAAGAAAAATTCTCTAACTTCTTTGTGAGCATTACTATCAGTGTCTTTATGAGCAGAAGGTTCATGTAGGTATTAGCTCAATTTTATAGTCTGTTTGGAGAAGACTGCTAGGTAAGTTAAAGTCAACAAAGCAAACACTGACATGGGTCGTAAACCCTCCGCAGATGTTTATTTGCACGTCAAAAACAATCCAAAATATGTTATTGTTTTACGGGGAGGGCACCTGTCATGTAGTCTCAAAACAACATTGTGCATCTCTGCTGGCATTCAGTGACACTTTATGAACAACGAAAGTATAAAGAGGTGGAAGTGGAACCGATGGAAATAAATGGTACATTATCATCCTGAGGAACAGGATCAATATATAATGAGGTTTAATGGGCCAGAAAAGTGTCTAATAGAAATGATGGCTGCACCAGCCGCACCATGCAAACATAATGAAGCCAGATAAATCTCTTTCCTTGAGAGCACTTTGCCCTGAGCACAAATGACTCAGGAGGGCTGGTTTTATGACCCCTGTTTATGTAAATATGTAGCCTGCAGTCTGTTTGTCTTATTATGCAACTGTGGCTCAGTTTAAGATTTTTCTTGCTGAGGGAAATGGCTGTGTTTATATATGTCTCACTTGCAGCATGTCATATTTTGTAGACTGTGTGAATGATTGACATCCTCCAGTGTGTGCACATGGGAAAGTTCAGACAGAGGACAGGCATTATTTGCATCAATTGTTACATTACCATGGGGAGAGGGTGGTGGAGTGGAGTTTGTCTCTGTAACAATAATGAAACACTAACAAACAAATCAAAATAAGTAGCTGTAAAAAGAAACAAAACAAGTGTTTTTCTGTTTTGTGAAGTGGTGTTGTTTTTCTCTATTTATACGAACATAGAAAAGGATACACTGCTAATCCTGGAATTTAAAGTACATCAATACAAACTGAACTAAAGATGGGTCAGCAATTCTGGAGGACAGTGGTGATATTTGAACTCAACACCCAAACAAAATGCACCCCTCCTGTCATGTGCCAGATATACTGCCCAGTCACCAGAAGAAAATATTGGCATAGTACGTTACTGCAAACCATGAATATTTTCATGTTTCATACGTATCATATCAATGTCTCTAAAGCTACATAATATATAAACTGACTTTGTCATCTGGAGGTGGAGGGGATGATGGATTTTGTCACCTTGGCAAGAGGCCTGACAATCTGCAAACCAATGTTTAAGATCAAACAAAAAAAAAGGTTGTGTTTAAGCGTGTTAATGCTTTGTTTCCAACAGCTTTTTAGGCTCCAAATGGGGTTGTTTTGTAGCAACCTGTCAGTGTGTTTCCTTCGGTTTTTTAGGCGCCAAATGTGGGTGTTTTGTAGCGACCCATCAGCCTTTTTCCCTCGTTTTTTAAACTTAAAATGTGGGTGTTTTGTAGTGAACTGTCAGTGTGTTTACATCAGCTTTTTGGGCTCTAAATATAAGTGCTTTGTAGTGACCTGTCGATGTGTTTCCTTTGGTTATTTAGGCTCCAAATGTGGGGGCTTTGTAGTGACCTCTCAGTGTGTTTCCTTCAGTTTTTTAGGCTCAAACTGTGGGTGTTTTGTAGTGACCTGTCAGTGTGTTTCCTTCAGTTTTTTAGGCTCAAAATGTGGGTGTTTTGTAGCAATCTGTCAGCCTCTTTCCATCGATTTTTTAGGCTTCAAATGTGGGGGCTTTGTAGTGACCTGTCAGTGTGTTTTCATCAGCTTTTTAGGCTCTAAGTATGTGTGCTTTGTAGCACCCTTTCAGTGTGTTTCCTTTGGTTTTTTTAGGCTACAACTGTGGGTGTTTTGTAGTGACCTGTCAGTGTGTTTCCATCAGCTTTTTAGGCTCTAAGTATGTGTGCTTTGTAGCACCCTTTCAGTGTGTTTCTTTCGTTTTTTAGGCTCCAAACATGGGTGTTTTGTAGTGACCTGTCAGTGTGTTTACATCGGTTATTTAGGCTCTAAACGTGGGTGCTTTGCAGCGACCTTCTGTGTGTCTCCAACAGGTTTGGAATTTAACTTTTTAGTTTACCTGCCACTGTGGCTGATGGATTCCAAAATCTACCAGACACGCAATAGATTGCTAAAGCTTGTTTGGCTGATGAGTGAAGCTAATCTCGAAGCCATTTTACCGTGTATGTTACCAGCAATTGGCTGGTGGCTAGTGTGGATATCCGACCCTGGTCTCCATCAGGTTTTTAGGCGTCACCGGTCCGTGTTTTTCCAACTGTTTTTAGCCCCAAACATGGGTGTTTTGTGGCGACCCATCAGCAGTAGTAATGCTGTTTCTTACTGAGGTATTGCTGTGTTTTCTGCTGCGTTGTGCCCCCAAAACTCGGTATTTTAAACTAAAACATGATCTTTTCCTAATTATAACCAAATGGTTATAGTGCTCACACTACAGATTAACCACAGCTTTGCTGAAACGTAAAGTTTCAATGTATCTGCTACATAATAACATGCAAATGCAATGTATCCCTGGTTTGCAGAAACCTAGCAACTGGGTTAAGATTTACTGTGTATCTCGCTCCCACTGCTTTACTCATGTGCATCCATGGCCCGTCCTGTGCACGAGTACAAACGTCCCCTGTTGCTGATTGGCTGGAATAGTGTTGTGTGGCTCGATCCAAGCCACTTTGTTTCCCGCTTACAGAATTATGGCTGAGCATGAGCACTGGATTATTTACTGATTCATCTATTTTTGACATGCACATACGTAATGAGCAGCTAGCGGACTGCAAGGAAATATTTGCTGAATTTGGTTAGAATTGCTGACTGCACCTTTAAATGAAAAATTAGAACATTATTTAAATTAAGTTTTGTTCTGCTTATCTGTGTTGATATCAAAGCTTTACATATGCTGTTTGAACCATCCGCTGTCTGCTCGATATTTCCTTAGAAAAATCCTCTGGTGTACAGATGTGAAGTGTTTCCTGTTTCCAGTATGCCTGCGTGAAATGGCTAAAATGAATATTACATCAATAATATTTTTCCCGATATTGATGCTGCAATATGAAAAATATAGAGTATGTACAGTATATGTATAATATTCATTAAATTGTGAAACTAATGCAATGAATTGTGTTCCACTTTTAAGTCTTGTTTCTTAGCTTTTAATCACAGTTTGCTTGCATTTATTACAATAGATTTATGTAAAACAATTATGTCAGTAATATTAACTTATTATATCCTAGTTCCAAGCAGACAGAATACAATGTTTGATTACAAGCTTGTCTATGGTTAGTGTATTTCAACATCACATATGTGCCAGAGATGATAAACAAGGATCATATGGATTATTAAAATGTATGATTAGACAGTGTGTGCATGTAACACTGAGCTGAAACCACTGCACTGAATTTAATGCACGTTTATTTCTACTTGAGTGATCACAGAACCAACCAAGGTAGACATGAACTTTGAGATGGCGCTGATTGAGAATGAAATCTCTTCCAGCCCCATCGCCCAATATAATACACACACACACACACACACACACACACACACACACACACACACACACACACACACACACACACACAAAGAGACCTCCAAGATGTAATATGGTGGTGTTCTTGCTTTCATTAAGCACTCTTCCCTCTTGGTAGCTGCCATGCAGGGCAGTTTACAGAGAACATTCACCATAAAACTAAATTAATATTGTTCTGTTTCCTTGATTTGGGACAAATCCACAAACACTGTCTAAGTCTGACTTGAATTAATGGTGCCATCTGATAAACTGGTCCATTTGAAATAAATCAGTCACACTGTGGGCTCTGTGGAAGTTTCTATTGCAATAAAATGAATTGTATTGTAGAGCAAGGGTTATAGCAGTGAATTAGAAGCTGTCACCATACTCCAGTAAAATATTCACGATGCTGTCATAGTGACTCAGAAGACTTTCATTACTTACTGACAACGGAGCAGCTGCAGGACATCATCACTATAGTGTGTCTGCTGTTCATCTCAAGAAGAGGCTGGGCCAAATTCAAAAATTAAAACTATACAGTCTCAGTGATACAATGGTATCTGTATTCTACCATAACATGGTCTGCAGTTATACCCCCTTTTGACAGTCATGGGCTAGCTTGGTTTGGTTTGAGCCACCAGCCAAGCGCAGCAGGGATCTGCATTCCCACTTCTACTGGGCTACACACTTAAAGGTGTGTCTCAACCTGATGATGGCTTGTCTTGGGTGATGACGTTTGAAAGCAGTGGCCTGATCCATTGCCTGTTATTTTTGTTGCATTTGTGTTTCCCTGGCAGAAGTTCACCTGTTGGAGGTGAGTTGTTTGCAGATGTGCAGTAAGAACCCGTTGTCTGCAGCTCTTCATCAACATCTGTGTGGCTGTTTCTGCTTTTACTCTTTCTTCCTGTGGTATCCTTAGACTTGCCTTTAACAAAGTTTAACTAATTCAGTAATAAACACATTTCATTTCCTACAGATTCGTCCCACATTATTTTGTTATGTATGAACTTTTATTGTGAATCAGCAAAATAAGGAAATGTTGAGTTTTCGGCTGACAGCTTCAAACAACTTCTAATAAGGCGGATAGCAAACATTAAACAATAAAATAAAGCAGATATCTAATGTACAAACAGGACACAGGACGGAAACTTAACTCCAAACAGATTCAGTTAGAAGCTACAAAGGTACTGAGAGACTTGGAAAAACGTCCTTTTCTCTGGTCTCGCAACACACATGCTTATTTGAGGAGGAGAGGCAGGGTCGTCAGGGCTTGGCTGTGGTTGGCGAGACGTCACCGCTATCCACTCCAGAGCAGGTGATCCAGGTTTTAGCGCAGCTCAGCGTGGCAAGGTGCATCTTAACAGATAACGGGAGTGCATATCGGCACGGCATGGCTCTACTCAGCACAGCCAAAAGTACAATGGAAAAGGCCCATTGCATTCAACTTGTCAAACATGTCCCCTTGTCAAAGCAAGTGGACAAGCCCTGGTCTACAGTATTGTTATGCCTCCACCAGGGGGCAGGACCTGAGGCTGCCTATCAGCTAGAGGAGAGCCAACCAATCTTTCCAAGACAGGGAGCTAAAGACAGATGACCAGTTAATACAAGAGCTTTGTGAGACTGAGTGAAACACTGTTACTGTATTGTCTCTAAATGTCTCCCACCCACAGTCTGCTGACCCATTCACCCTGTTTGTATTTGTGAGGAAAATTCAGCAAACTTGTAGTTGGAGTCTGGCTGAGATCCTCCACTCAACTCCACCATTCTCACTTTGAGGTTTTGTGCTAAAATACTGTCTCAGGCACTGTGGAAACAAACTGTTCAAGAGTTCAGTCTGCATAAAGATTGTCTGGTCTTCTGAGACCAGGAGAGATACAATCGTAAAAGTGAACAACACAAGTTTTTTCATTCTGTAGGTGCCTCCCTAAATCAGAGGCCAGAGAGTGCATCCACACATCATAAACACCTGGGGCCGTCATATTGATTTCTGCTTCACTTTCTAACCGAGGTCATTACACCAATCAGCCCAAGGCTGAAGACTGGGCCAAACAGACAAACTTGCAAAGGGCTAAAGGTGTTGCCTCTATGGCTCTGACATATAGGCTGCTCACAGTGACAGAGAGTACACTGGGGTTAATGTGTGATCTCTGCTTATTCACAAGGCATTTAACTGCTTAATTCATGTAGAGGTCAAACAACTACACTTTGGTATACTGCTAACTAGATGGCAGAGCTGAATTCTTTCGGATGAACTACTACTTTTATAACTTATTCAAAGGGAACCACTCTGATTTAAAACATGGAGATCAGTTTACCCATAACAAGACGCTCTATTCAACCTATTTTATAATGTTTACTCCGACTCTGGAGAAAGCTTTCTGAAGTCTGATAAAATAACCCAGATGGTCTCATCAGGCTTATGTCTGCATGGGCTTGAACTTCAAACCGTAACAAACTGGGGGCATGGAGTTTGAAAGACGTAGGCTTTAATCGGGCAGGGAAGGTCTGAAGAGCTGCTGTCGAGCTGCATTACAGATCATTTAAGATGCAGTGTTTTCGGAGATTGACCCATACTAGGAACTAGCCTGGTGTTAGACTTCCTACCTACTGCCCATATCAGGTGTTTTTTAAGCAATTTAAATAGGTCTGGTGCTATGCTCACTGCCAGCTGTTTTCCCATTTGGGTAAATGGCTGTGGAGAAACACGTCATTCAGAGTTGGTTCTTGCTCACTTACAGATATAGCAACTTCTGGGGTGTGTTCACACCACACATGAAGAGGATTTTCACCTTGCTAACATCTAACTTAGTTCGAAACAAAGTGCAACAGAAAGCTGGAATCAAGTGATGCAAATACGATAACACAGAGGCTTCATGCTCTAAACCAGAATAAACCAGCACAGCAACACTAATATTTTCATATTGTCAAAGGCAGTGCATTACAGCTTCAATCTTTCCATAGCATCTTACACTTCTGATTATTAGTATTGTCAGGAGAATCTTACTGAGATAAATGCTGATAGGCTCATGCAATAACTTCCATGTAACCTAATTTTGCGTATTTGTGTCTTTCGAGTCACATAATTGGCGTTGTCTGGTGAGAATTTGTGTCTATTCACAACTTTGCATTGACTTTGTATGTAATTGCACTACACGAAAATGCTCTCTTCCTGTTCTGTTTGAACACACAATGAAATCGGCATGTATTAAGCTGAAAACACACTGGCACTGCTGCAGCATGGTGTGTCATGTGACACACATCAAGTGCCGCCCCTATCACACACCGGACGCATCACACCGCAGCTAATTAACAGACAACCACACAGTTATTACTACTTTAACTTAAAGATCTGCACCTCTTGCACCTCTGCGTTAGCTTACAATCATGTGTGGCGAGCCCCTAACTACACTTGATTTCTTACCTGAAGGGCTGATTTCCAGAGCCACGACTCACCAGGAAATATCTTTTTGGCCATCGTCTTTATGATGACAGGATTGTGGGTCATTTAGCTCAAGATACTTCTCAACCCCAACAACAAGTCTCTCGTCATCCAGTTTTTGTCACACATGAGACGCAGCAACAGCAACAGCAACAGAGTTTTCTTTATGCATCCATGGTGAGGAGAGGAGTCGAGCTGCCAAAGGTGCAGAGAAAAAGAGCTGCAACAGGAGCTGGTATGTACAAGCAGTGAGCGAGTGAGGGAAACATACATTTAATTCCTGGTGGGTGAGGCTGGAAATAGGACAGTGGCATAAAGTGCAGTGGTTCAGGAGCACCGCCAGTGTGAGGCATTTTTTGACACACAGTGTTTGCCACCGGTGTGTTTTGGCCTTTTGATGACTCACAAGGCATCCTTTTAGTCCCAAGTACAACTCATGGTCCCAAAACACTGGATTCTTCATTTCCCATGATGCAATTTAATACTGTCTTATAGTAGACACCCTTGCCACCTAAATGTCCACTTCTTTCAAATTCCCCCAGTTTGTAATGCAAACCCAACCATGATGATGTCATCAGGGTTATTTTTTTAAGTGTTGAAAAGCTTTTCCAGAGCCACAGAAGACTTTATATAACTTATATAACAGGTTGAGTGGTAATCTTCCGTGACAAGTAAACGGAACTTAATGTGAAAAGTCAGTAGAGATGCTAACATCAACCCCTCAATTTGCGTGCTTTTTCCAAATCTTTGAACTTGAAAAGCCTTTTAATTGGACTTTGTTGTCAAATTACTGTTTCTGAGGTCAAGGATGACACTGCATGCAGCAGGTGCTTAGTAGAAATTGTGTTGACAGGACAGATACCATCTGTTTAGAGCGAAATAACCTCCATCCCAAATGCAAAATGGCTGACACCGTCTCAGGCTAAATAAAGGAAGTGAAAACAGAATGGCCAATTAATTTTGATTACAAGTTTTTAATAGGAGGTATAAGTCAGGATATTGTGGCCTCTGCTGCAGCCACTTTGAGCATTTGTTTAATCTGTCTTTCTGCCAGCTGGACAGAAGTGCAATACTAAATCGAACACCTTTAAGAGTGAGTGAAAAGCCCAGATCCGAATCCTTCACAGTAGGCGCTGGACAGAATCCAAAATAGCAAATTGTAAAATACAAGTTCACACACTGTATTGTGTTCCAGTAATAAGCTACAATGATTTATTAGCAACTTAGTGTGGGTGTTATTAAATCTGTTCATGGTGTGAGCATGAAAAAGCGAGCTTTCTTTTCCATTTACTATTTTCTTTGCCACGTTGTCAGAGCACAGGCAATAAACAACATCTAATTAAAGACAATAGTTTAAATATGATAAACAGATGCATGGAATTAAACACGGGTACACTTTGCTGCTGTACTGCAAAGACACCTTTTTTTTTCTGAGTGAGATGGTAATTATCAATGCATTAATTATAACTGACATTTTGCATTCCTATTTATATTGAGCCAATTAGAGTGTGTTGCTATGTTCTCTAAGGAATGTGTTTTCTAACCAGCATTAGATGCTGGCTTTCATTTGGAAAGAATGCTTTTTATGTTTATTACAATAACAAATTCTTCAGCCCCTTGTGACTCTCGCAATTTAGTCTAATTTACACATAGCTCTGTGTCTGTCTTCAATTCTTTTCTCCACACACACTTAAACACAAACACACACACACACACACACACACACTTCACCTCACTCCACTTACTGCCAAGTCAATTTCTCATGCCCTTCTGCCAAGTACTGCTAATATGTTCAAGAGGCAAACATGATGAGAATGCTTCACTGGTTGTTCACGGCACTGATGGCCAATCAAGGGCACTCCTCGTGACAGACAGTGCCGGTTGATCCTTTCACTGCTTATTTCTATACCAGCTCAAATAAAATTCAGCATGTCACATCAATAACTCATCATTCAAGGTAAAGTTTTCCCACTTTATATGTGCGTGAGGGCGAGAAAGAGGAAAAGCAGGTAGTGAGAAAGACATCCAGAGAGATGCAATGCAGAAGCCAATGAACTGTATAAATATGTAAGAAACAGATAGACTTCCCTACTCTGAATGTGTAAGTGGATTTGCTAATTTAGTGTGTCTAAGAAGGTTTTAGCATTCCATGCTCTACCATAAACACTACCACTCTCTTTCTACCAACTTTTATTAAGTATCCGAAGTTAAAGGAATACTTCACCCCCCCAAAACACTATTTGTATATCAATTACTCGCCCCATGTTATGTTGACTTTGTGAAAAAAACTTAATATTTCTTGCATGCTTCCATGGTTAATGAAGAATTTAAAAAATAAAAAAATTCTGTAACACTTGAAGGTATCTACATAAGAGTGACATGACATTGTCATAACTATGACATGACACTGTCATGAACTTGTCATAAACATTATGTACATGTCATAAACGTTTATGACTGCTGTCATTAAGTGTCATTCGTTTTTTGTAATGACAAGTTGAGATTGTTTGGGTTGTCTTGATTATGACAGCTTGACATTAATTAAAGTGGCATTACCAGAAGTTGTCTTTGTCATGACAAGTTGACATTAAATTTGTTTGGGATGTGCTTATAATGACAACTTGACATTAACATAAAGACATCTTCTGGTAATGTCATCCTGGTTAATGTCAAGTTGTCATTATAAGCACATCCCAAACAAATTTAATGTCAACTTGTCATGACAAAGACAACTTCTGGTAATGTCACTTACATGTCATTACAAAAACCGAATGACACTTAATGACAGCAGTCATAAACGTTTGACATGTACATAATGTTCATGACCGTGTCATGTCATAGTTATGACAGTGTCATGTCACTCTTATGTATAGATACCTTCAAGTAAAGTGTTACCAAAAATTCTTGATGAGTTTAAGTCATAGCAGTCCGTGTTTAACAACAGCTAAATTGGGCTGGGCGATATGGACAAAAATTCATAACTCTATATGAATGAATGAAAGATTAAAATTTTATTTACGTGTCTGGCTGCCCAAGACAGCCCATCCCTCATGGGATTATTCAGACACATTTTAAACAAAACATTTTCCAGTGCCATCACGCCAACATAGAACAGTAAACATGACATATACACAAGCTGCAAATAACGATCAATAAAACAAAATAAAACAAAATAAAAAGGACAATCTTTAGAGCCACGATCTATCTGTGTGCATAAGTTCTATATTTACAGTCTGACTGGTGTATTTTCTACGAAATGGGCTACGTGTTTTCAGTTGCAAGTCAAAGCCACATTTGAGATGTCATGAGCTCTGATCACCATGTATATTACACCAAGTATTTTAATACAGGTTTGCTGTTGTTAAACGTGGACCCCTATGAATTCAATTCATGAAGAATGTTCTCAGTTTTTTGGATTCTTCTTTCACCGGAGGCATATGAGAAAAACTGTTTCCTCTATGAACTCAATGTAACATGGAGTGAGTGCAGAAAGATTTAAAATCCTGTCTGTATCCATCATCATTCATCCAGTTGACACTTACAACCTGTTGGACATTGGCGGAGGTTTTTCTGCATCGTGAGAAGCCGGGACAGTTCATACGGGGCTCCATGGCACAGCTTGAACATATATCTGTGGCTGTGGCATCATGGGGGATGTCTTTAATCACAGCTGCTGTGCTGTCATAACATTTATTGTACATACTCAGCCGAGCTTTTTGAGAAAAATATGTTCTCAATGGCAGATCGTATCTCTTATCAAGCACTTTCATCATTTGTTTGAAACTACTCTCTTACATGTAACCAATCTGTTCTTTTCAAGGGCATTTTCTCTGAATTCTGCCTCAACTGGCCACGCAATCCTCTTTCTTCTATTCTCAAAACCATGCAAGTGGATAAAGAAATTGCTGTTTCATCTGATGTTATCTGATGATGAATGACTGTAAATTATCAGTCATTGTTTCTAAAACCAAGGTGTGTCCTCAAACACAGGATCCTTTCTTTGGTGGTAAGACAAATCTATTTCATATCTATCTCTTGTTTTTGTTAAAGCTCTTACACCACATTACACAAAACACAGATTGTCATTCAAAAAATGTACACACAAATTCATAAAAACTGATTTTCTAAGTTCTTATGAATGCTTACCCCTGCAGAACATGTGTGTGCGTGTGTCTATATGGGGAGGGGTTCAGGGCGGACCTTGAATTCAACAGATTTCTGCCTGCAGAAAAAAATGTTTGACCAAAGAAATCCTTGGGTCCAGCTGATTTCATATATCCTGGTCCTAGCTAGCTTAGTGCCAGAATGAGGAAAAAGTCTTGTCAATTTCGTTTCTCAACACCCAAATACTGTACAACAAACACAGCGACAACTACCTCAACAACAAAATAAAGGACAGTTTATGACTTGAGATCGCCCAGCAGCTTGCTAATGTTATATGTTGGTAATGACACGCGGCTAGCCACAACAGCTAGCGTTAGCACCGAATTGGGGTCTAAATAGTTTATGTATTGTGTAGTTAACATTCGCCCCTTAGACACTCTGTCTGGATAGGTTTTTGTTGTGTGCAGTGGACATGGGCACCAGTGTATCTATTTATTCTTTTGACAAAAACGGAACACGGCAAGGGTTAATTTGCACCAGACGTAGTGTGCATGGCTGTCATGTGGAAAATTCATGTGTGGATTTTCCATATTCCCGCGTCAGTTTTTGCATCACAATGGTGAGAAACAGCTTGAAAGGTAATTTTCTTTCTTCAAGATGATATTCTTTGCATCAATGTAGTAGCCATTTCAACATACCACCTGGGCCACGTAGTTTGTGAGGCGTCTCAGTTTTGACTCGTGTTTCTGTTCCTTTTCTAAAGATCCACAGTACTCACATGAGGCAGGGAAAAGGTTCAATGAGGTTTATTGAGAATCAAAAAAAAAGAAAAACAAAATGACAGGCCGAGTCCTTCCAAAATTACAACTTGTACAGTCCTCTACCGGCTCGATGTCCAATTTCTATGTATTCTCATCGTATTCCCAATATTACACTTACTGTAAACACAGCATAACATGATCAAAAACTTATTACGATCCAAATTAGCACAAATTTCATGTTGTCTTTTACGCACGACGTTGTCCACAATTTTGTGCCTGTATTCTAACACATAAATAAAATAAATGTTAACATAACCTTAGCAGTCAACTATGATACATGATTCAAATAAACAGAAACTGTTGTGTATACTTAAAAACCATCATAACCTATATGATGTTCATATGTATCATGTCAACACAGACACTCTTACTAAATATTAATATGTGCTTAAGTGGCTCTTACAATTATCTCCTTTAAATTGTTTTACTGGCCAAGTACTTTTAAGCCATGCTAATGGCGTGGCTCTAGGTATAGTGATGTCGGTCTGTTGGTCTGTCAGTCCACCGCTTCGGTCCTGATAATGCCTCAACAATAGTGTAATCGGTCTGCATGCTTTCATCTGTGTAATATTAATTGTTCTCACATGTCCCTTACACCCAACAGCATCGCCATTCTTGTTCATACTTTGGTTACAACCTGTACTGATTATTGCAGTTCTGTCCTCTTTGGTCTTCCTCTCAAATGTCTTTATAAAGTCCAAAATTGGTCCAAAACTCAGCCACCCGTGTCATTACTAGAACTCCCTCCATAGATCATATCACTCCTGTGCTTCAGCAACTTCACTGGCTTCCTGTTAAATATCATATCGATTTCAAGATTCTGCTTCTCACCTTTAAGCCTCTTCATAACCTCACCACTTTGTATCTTTGTGAACTCCTTCATATCTACACACACTCTTATAACTCTTAGATCCTCTCCGGCAATCCAACTCACATCACCATCTGCCCACTTCACTACCATGGGCTCTAGAGCCTTCAGCCGTTCTGCCCCCTGCCTTATGAAGTCTCTCCCACAAGACAGTCACATTATTGATTCCCTTTCCACCTTAAAATCCTGTTTGAAAACACACCTTTTCAAGCTGGCACATTTGGTCTGATCTGATGATGACACAAACATCAAGATTTCCACTGATGATGACTTTATGATAATGATTTTACACCAAGTTTTTATACAAATGATTTCTGTCTCATTTTTTTTCTTAAATTATTACTGTACATTACTGAATTTGACTTTATGATCTATGGATACACTGATGCTTGTCTTCAACTGTGTCTTGTAAGGTGTCCTTGAGTGCTTTAAAGGGGTCTATACATAAAATGCATTATTATTATTATTGTTAACAACTATGAGATGGTAAATGGTAAATGGACTGCACTTATATAGCGCCTTTCTAGTCTTCCGACCACTCAAAGCGTTTTTACACTACATGCCACATTCACCATTTCACACACACATTAACACACTGGTGGCCAATGCTATCATACATGGTGCCACCTGCTACTCAGTTACCATTCGCAAGCTCTCACACACCGAGGGAGCAGCCAACGGGAGCAATTTGGAGTTCAGTATTTTGCCCAAGCATGCTTCAAAATGCACGTTTCATTCTCTGTATCAGTCTGGACTCGGTGCCGCCCCAAACACTTTCAGCGGGCAGGAGAACTCGCCTCGACAGACAAACTCCTTCAGCCAATCAGTCTAACAAAACACCAGGGAGCATCTTCTTCATCACCAGATTTTTTTTTTTTTTTTTTGCCAAATCCAATCGGAAGAACAACAAAAACATCTTTCCCTCAAATAAACTGCAGGTGCATACTCTTGTTCTTGTTTAATTGTTGTTACTGACTATTTCTGCTTCACTTATTACTGTCTTTACTGCAACCTGCATTTTATGTTACCAGCTATCCTATTTCTGGATAGTGCTTGGGGCGGCACCGAGTCCAGACTAATACAGAGTGAAAGAGAAACTTGAGCTCACATCATCAGGATGGTCTTACCAGGGTATCTAAAACTACCTTTGGGTCAAAATATTAATTTATCCAGTACACTGCTTTATGACCAAATACCTGCAAAACTTGACAATCCCATCAACCTTAACTGTTCTTAAGCACTAATTATTAGCTTGCTAATCTGCCCATCATGATAAACATTACACTTACTAAACACCAGCATATTAACATTGTCTTTTTGGGAATGTTGTGAACCTTGTCATACTCCATTTTACATGTGGCATTGATATACATGTAATTTAACTGTTACTCAGTTAACTTCACAGACCATTTACAAAAATGCACCAAGTAAGTCTGACTTGCTAAAGAACCTATGAACTGAGGTTCCCTTTTTAAAGTTGAATTTGTAATGGGAATAATCAGTGCGCCGTAGATTCAGGAAGCTGGTCAATTAAAAGCTTTTTATTAGTCTCATGCACCATATCCCCTGATGACTGATGAAGGCATATTTCAGTAGGAACATTTTTAACATTAATATCACATTACTGCCTCAGATAAAAGAAAAAGTCATAAATATTTATGCATCAGCATTTTCCAGTGAGATAAAAGAGGTGTACCTGCATCTAAACTGGCCAATATGTTCTGCAGTGTCGTCTGAGTAAATGCACGTCAATACACACCTAAATAATTAATATCTGCATCCCATCTCATGAGGAACTTGTGTCAGGGATCAGATTCATCTGATCCGCTGAGAAACCCAACTTGCTCTGTGCACTTTAGCCAATATAACCTTAAAGATATTTCAAACCACAAAGAATTATTGTAGTATAAATGCAATCTTCATGTATCTTTTTTTTTGAATCTGGATTTTGTTATATCTATTTCTTAACTGTGTGCTGCTTGATAATGCAGGAACACAATGAATGAAACACTTAAACTGACACCATTTATATGCTGATATCACATGACAATGGGTGGGCCTTGATAATCTAACCTCAGGTTGTTTTCCGTTTTTAACCGTACCTAGTTTGTCCGATTTGACTCCACAGCTTAACATTGCAGGATTTATATTTCGATGCAAAATGATGTGAGGCTGCCAGATTAATTGGCGCATATAAATAAATTGAACAAGGATTTAGATCAGATTTAGACTTACAATAGATTATGGATAATGAAAGATAATAGCTGCGTAATTGTGCAGTGTGCAATTGTGCAATCGTGTAATCACAGCATATGGTACTAAAAGCTATTAGAATGACTTCATTGTGTACAGCTGGCAGCGCAGCACATGCTGGAGAGAGAAATCGTCATCCTCCCTGACAGAAATATCCATATCAGCCTGAAGATATTCTCTACAGGCAGTATCGCTGAAGCACTTTGAAAAAAAGAAAACAAAAAGAAAATGTCAAGAATCATTCTGTTGCTGCTTTCCACCAAAATGTGCCAGGCTTATGACGCAATCGTCCGTCTGTGCCGGGATATATCAAGTTTTTGCCAGTTATTTCAGCAGTGAGCCTCATCCATCTCTCTCCTCTATCTATGTCAGCACAACGGCCAGGACACAGCCAGCAGGGTTAATGATGAGCAGGGGGACAGATGGTTTTTGTTGTCAACTGGAGTGATGGCTCCCAGCCTGGTCTCTGTCATTGAACCAAGGCTTACAGACAGACAGACAGGCAAACAGGATGGCAGACCTTTACATAGTTTTGGGGTGATGATGACCTTTTGCAAAATGAAACACTAATTTTTGGTACGTACTAATTTGTTTCTCCAGCGCTGTCTGGTGAACATTAGTCTGACTCACCAGATGTAAACTGTGGCTATAAGCCTGCCACTGGCCGGCTATTAAAGTCGGCATTCTCCCTCCCTTCTGCTATGTGCATGTTATTGTTATCGAAATCCCTTCCACTACAGGAAACACCAACAATAACCTAACAGTTAAATTACATGTATATCAATGATTAATAATTTTTTTTTTTTTCTTAAATAGAATACAATATAGAGATATTGTATTCTATTTAAGAAAAAAAAATAAAATTATTAATCATAAAAAAAAAAAAAAACAGCACAGATTTGAGGAAGATTTGGTTCGTGCAATTAGGCATGCCTGCTTTGTTCTTTAAGTGAATTACTGTTAAGATCTACAATGAAAAAAACAACTTGTGAAGGCAGCTCAGAAAAAGCCCACACTGTCTCGCAGGAATCTTAAGCCCGATGTTTGTTCATTTTCTGACACAGCCAGTCGCAGCTGCTGTGCAGATCTTTCCAAATGTCTCCAATCAAAAGATACCTGTATTCAATCTTCAAAACATCAGCAGCAGTGCTCACGCCACCACTGAACTGTTAAACAGTTACAAATACAGTATCTCACATAAGTGAGTACACCCCTCCCATTTTTGGAAATATTTTATTATATCTTGTCATGGGACAACACTATAAAAATGACACTTTGATATAACTAAAGTAGTCAGTGTACAGCTTGTATAGTAGTATAGATTTACCTTCCTCTGAAAATTACTCAAAACATAGCCATCAACATCTAAACAGCTGGCAACATAAGTGAGTACACCCCACAGTGAACATGTCCAAATTGTGCCTAAAGTGTCAATATTTTATGTGCCAACCATTATTATCTAGCACTGCCTTAACCCTTTTGGGCATGGAATTCACCAGAGCTCACAGGTTGCTTCAGGAATCCTCTCCCACTCCTCCATGATGACATCATGGAGCAGATGGATGTGAAGACACCTTGCGCTACCCCACCTTCAGCTTGAGGATGCCCCACAGGTGCACAGCTGAGTTTAGGGCTGGATACATACTTGGCCAGTCCATCACCTTCACCTTCAGCTTCCTCAGCAAGGCAGTTGTCATCTACTATGTGTGTTTTGGGTCATTATCATGTTGGAAAACTGCATTGCAGCTCAGTTTCTGAAGAGGGGCGACCATGCTCTGCTTGGAATTCATGTTTCCCTAAATGAACCGAGCTCCCCAGAGCCGGCAGCACTCATGCAGCCCCAAACCATGATGCTGCCACCACTATACTTGACTGTAGGCAAGGGACAGTTGTCTTGGTGCTCTTTCAGCATGTGTGGCACCTTGGTGAAGAGCACAAAGACAACTGTCCCTTGCCTACAGTCAAGTATAGTGGTGGCAGCATCATGGTTTGGGGCTGCATGAGTGCTGCCAGCTCTGGGGAGCTCGGTTCATTTAGGGAAACATGAATTCAGAGCAGAGCATGATCGCCCCTCTTCAGAAACTGGGCTGCAAGTTTTCATTATCAAGTTTTCCAACATGACCCAAAACACACATAGTAGATGACAACTGCCTTGCTGAGGAAGCTGAAGGTGAAGGTGATGGACTTGCCAAGTATGTATCCAGCCCTAAACTCAGCTGTGCACCTGTGGGGCATCCTCAAGCTGAAGGTGGGGTAGCGCAAGGTGTCTTCACATCCATCTGCTCCATGATGTCATCATGGAGGAGTGGGAGAGGATTCCTGAAGCAACCTGTGAGCTCTGGTGAATTCCATGCCCAAAAGGGTTAAGGCAGTGCTAGATAATAATGGTTGGCACATAAAATATTGACACTTTAGGCACAATTTGGACATGTTCACTGTGGGGTGTACTCACTTATGTTGCCAGCTGTTTAGATGTTGATGATTGTGTTTTGAGTAATTTTCAGAGGAAGGTAAATCTATACTACTATACAAGCTGTACACTGACTACTTTAAGTTATATCAAAGTGTCATTTCTATAGTGTTGTCCCATGACAAGATATAATAAAATATTTCCAAAAATGGGAGGGGTGTACTCACTTATGTGAGATACTGTACATTTACTTTGTAATTTAATTACATAACACCGTGACATGTAACGGATTACTTCACTACACTACTATTACTTCGGATTACTCTCAGTCATCCAAGTCATGGTAATCTTAAGTATCATATCATAGGCAACTGGACTTGCTTGAGTTTCTTGCGGACGTTTCACCTCTCATCCACGAGGCTTCTTCAGTTCTAAGGGAGTGGTGCGGAGTCTCAGCCTTTAAACCCTATGCAGGTGTGAACCCTTACAGAGTCGTTAAGGTCACATGTGAGCTCTGAGTCTCAAGGTCTTTGAGATCCCATGGGAGACGTTGACCCACACAACCATCATGTGTGTCATTAGGGTTAGATGGGAGCAAGTGGAAGGATCTCAAGACTGCATTGTAAGTGGTAGAGTTTTGGTACTGGTATTGTATTTTTCAAATGATACACAGCCCTATCTGTTACTTTTTCTGTCTTTATTGGACAGTCAGCCATGTTAATGAAAGTGCTTGAATCCCCACATACAAAAGTTCCACCAAAACAAGTTCTGCCTGGCGCTATTTTGCAAGCGCACCATCGCTGCACCCTGTGCTCAGCGTTGCCCAAGACAATTGTGATTGGTTTAAAGAAATAAAAACAAGCCAGAGTAGTTCTTTCCCCTATAACAGAATGATAATCAGTCATTTCAGACCGTTCTTCAGAGCGCTGACACGTACAGCGCTGTAGAGGTCTGGATTTAAGAGACTAGGTGGACATCAACTTATTTATGCACTCAAGTAAAACAGGTACAGGGATGTAGCTCTTCGTTTTGCTGTTTTACATCTTAAAGATTATTATGGACTGCTGATAAATATGGAACCGTTTCCATGTATCTCTTTATCTGTCAGTGTTAGACATGGTGTCCTCTTGTACCTTGACAAATGAATAGAGCTACATGAACAAAGTGGGTGCCTGTGTGTGTGAGAGAGAAAGAGAGAGCACCAAGGCTCGATAATTTAATGACAAAGACGCTTTTCCACACAGAAACTTGGCTGGCTTTTAATTGACTTAATCATTTTATTACTCTACAAAGACAAAAGATGAATGGCCTCTTATCTGTTATGAACAAAATGAAAAAGCTTGCCAAAGAAGAGGGAGAAGACATAAAGCATTTTGAACCAGTATGAAAGGATGTTTCTGTTCCTACAGTTCGGAGGTCCGCAGGGAAACTTTATCTTCAAACAAATTCGATATCAGTACAGCTAGAGCTCTTTCTTCTCCTTGATGTAAGATAAAGCTTTCATTATTTCAGGGCATCCTCTGCAGAGAGATGACAAGAGGCCCAACAGTTAAGTCAAAGTTAAGTGTCACATTGATGCACAAGGTCCCATCAGAGGCTCTGGTGTTTAACAGTGTTGCACATTGTGGCTCAAAGTCGACTCGATACATAACAAAAAGAGTACTTTAATACCTTCAAGGTTCTTTTTCAGACACTCAAGATGAATCCTTTATAACTTCAGCATAGAACCACAAAGTAGGGGAGAGAAGGGAAGATGGAATCAGGGGGACTGTTCCAACAAAGACCTTTCCACTCATATATATATATATATATATATATATATATATATATATATATAATTTGGGACTACCTTTTGAGCCACAGCTGCCTCGTGAAGCTGCAGCCGTGAAGTTGACGGAGACGGGAGGGACGAAAGTAACATGGTGTCCCTGGTCTGTTTTCTTAGACTGTCCTTGCTCTCCATGAAAAGGAGAGAAACCTGATGATTTGGAGATGTCTTACATCTTATTCCAACCAAATGTTATTCATGCGAGAAAATGGTGATTATATACTAAGATAAGTTTGATGCACTGGACCTATTTCATACAATTGCTTGGAGGACTACCTGAAGCATCAACAGTAGGAGGACAGTAATCCCACTTCTTAGCCCTCCTGTTTATTGCTGGGGACTGAAGCAGACCATCAGTTGTATCATGAATAGAACTGCATGTGTGTCCACATGACCACAGCGCTCCGAGGATGCTCAATGTGGAAACTATGTCCGAGCCTTTACCACTGAAACACATAAGTTCCACCAACATAGTTCCAACTTGATACATGTGTAATAGTCCTACCATTGTGAGGCGAAGGGAGAAAAAGCAGAGTAATCTTGCTAGATTAGCCAATATTGTCTTATGGGAAACATGTAGTATACTTTGGCGGTCAAGCTGAGGGCTATTGAAAATTGGCCCCCGGGCCAAACTTTGGACATGTCTTCTCTAAATAACTGCTCTGTGCAGTACAGCATACACTAAAAAGTTATACTTTTGTCCCTGCTATCCCCTTCTGTGGTCCATTACTTTGGTCTGAAATATCTAGACAACTATTTGATTCATAGTATTTGATAGCATTTTGTGCAGATGTTCATGGTCCCCAAAGGATGAAGTTTAGTAATTTTGGTGATCCCCTGACATTTTCTCTAGCGCTGCCATGAGGTTGACATTTGTGGATCAGCGTGAGAGATCTCAGCAACTACTAGACTATCAAATAACTATAGACAGCCATAAAACTGACAACAGAGATTCAAGGGTTCCTGGAGGATAGATAACAATTTTGGTCCTCTGACTTTCCCCTAGTGCCAATGACATGAGGTTGAGGTTTTAGTTCGTTATTTAAATATTTACTGTTGAATGGATGCTGTGAATTTTTGTACATACACATGTATACTCACTCACCATCTTCTGGTCAAAGTTTTTATCCTTGTTGGGGGTCGTGGGGGGCTGGAGCCTATCCCAGCTGACATTGGGCGAGAGGCAGGGTAAACCCTGGACAGGTCACCAGACTATCACAGGGCTGACATATAGAGACAGACAACCATTCACACTTACACTTACGGGCAATTTAGAGTCACCAATTAACCTGCATATCTTTGGACTGTGGGAGGAAGCTGGAGCACCTAGAGAAAACTCACACTGACTGGGCAAACTGGGAACCCTCTCGTTGTACTGCAACAATGCTAACCACTGCACCGCTGTGCCACCAAGTTAATTTATCCATTTTAATCTTAAGCTCTTCATATGTGAAAGTCCACATTTTTGATGTTATAAATCTTTAAACCTACCACTGAACCTATTGTCTTATACTTTATACGTGCACGTACTGTACCTGTTAGCAAAATGTACATTAACCTAACTCACTCTATTAACTATATTTCTACATAAAACCTGCTGCTGTACAGGAGAACATATATACTTAACTACTCCTTGCAACACTTGAATAACAGAAAGAAGTCTTAAATTTGGTAGACTCATAAGTCAGTCTTTAGACGCTTTGCTTAACTACAGACTGATGACTTTCTTCCTGATTTTGTGTTTAGATGGGCAGATACAATTTCAGAGTTTAAAAAAACTCCCTACGTTGCAGAACCAATAGTAAATCCGCAGGGCAGTCCTTTGGTGGCTCGCTGAACTCTTGTGGCTCGTAAACATAGGCCGACTAGAAACACGTGTAGCGGTACAAAATGGCTCAAGTCGCTGTAAGTCCTTCATTTCCACAATCTTGTGGACTGAGCACAAGTTGCTTTGTTGCCGGCTGTTTTCGCAGGTGTGTTAAACACACTTTAGAAAGGAGTGTCCCCAGACTATCACAAGGCGGAGATCTCTGATTGTCTGGTAGCAAGACTATAAATTTGGCTACAAATAATCTTGAAAAGTTCTTAAAAAGCACTGAACTTCAGTGTCTGATACCTGTAGACATCCTGTTTGAGGCTATTTTAGCAAGTGTTTGAAGTTACTTATTTTACATTTAATAAAATCACAGCAAAAAACTAAGTCAAGGTAATTCACTGCTTCATCTCATCTCATCAGCCCCAGAATTTACCATTGCATGAGCCAGAGAAACATGCTGATCCACAGTTTATGAAATGGAAAATTTCTGTGCCAGCTGCTGGAAGATGCAAAATTGCAATTGGACGAATCTTCTCTCTGTTACATTGGGTGCCAATCTTCTGTAGTTAGTGGCTCATTTCTTAGCAGTCACTTTCAGTTATACTGACCCCTTTGGTTTCTTTTTTTTTGGTGGATGAAATCAGGGGCTCTTACAATTCCTCGCATGTCGACTGAGCAGCTAATCCCCATCCGTCAGACTCAGTGAGACTGACAGGCATCTGCCATTACAGCTGCAACTCAATCAGCTCATCACTGGAGCTGAGAGATGACGCCATAGGAGACAGACTGGCAGCTCACAGCACAGGGCAGACAGGGACTGAAGCTGCAGTGTAATAATGTTATACCTGCATGGAGAGAACGGAAGGCAAGTCCATGGTAATCAACAATTTCCACGCAGGTTTAACGGCCCTTTGCTCTGTAGCATGTCGTTCCTAGGCGTTGCCCGGATGTACTGTGTGATAACTGGGTTGAATGGACTCTGGGGAGGAGTGGGAGGACGAGAGAGGAATGCTGGGATTCAAGGACACGGCAGCTGAGCTCTATGTAGCCTCAGATTTTCCCAGGGAGTGACCTGCATTGCACCCATATTTGATGTCTCACCAGTTTCCCCGGGCGGGCTGGCAGTTTTTCCTACGCAAGAGCTGAGATACAACATCATACGCAAACGCATGCTCACAGACACGGCCACACACACACAGGTAGCACATAAACAAGCACAACGAGGCATGGCCTGCGGGCAGATTGTGCGAATGAATGATCTGAATGAGTACTTTTGATGTGCAGCTTGCTTATACGCAATGAATACAAAACCCCTTTTGTGTTTCATGCAATTGAGTTCAGAGCTCGTCTTTATGATCCAGTGTATTCTGTGTTGCTGGTTGCTACGCATCATCATAACGAGAGATTGATAGAGATAGAGAGACACAGAGAGAAAGGATGAAAGCCATTCCTCCAGAGGGCTTACTTGCTTTTTTTGCTCCACTGATCATCAAAGATCTTTGGCCCCTCTGTGCCTACTTTGCTGCCAGTTGGTGTGCAAACATGGCAGCACACCAACTCCTCTGGAGCCAGGCAAGGCCACCCACAATCAGCAGGAATTGGAAACAGCAAGACACACAAACAATGTATATCTGATAGGACTGTAATAACAGAATATTTCGATTCACAGCTCTGGTGATCTTTCTGATTTTTGTGGTTGGACGACACCACAGATTCCACAGGGCAAAATGAGCCATGCTCTATCAAATTCAGTCCGATGTTGCAACAGCTCATTTCTAGATAAACGTTGATTTATGTCAGCATGTCAACTTTTGGACATTTTGGAATTTTGTTTGATTTTAAATTAACAAAGTGTCGGCTTTCATAATATGAAAGTCAGACAATTAATACAATTTCTAAGCTTGTAAAGGCACAATGACAAGAGTTTTCGAGCTTGACGTAGCGCCACATAATAAAAGGCTTAACATTACAGTAATAAGGGCATCACAGTCACAATAAGAGGGTTCCTGGCTCAATATGGAGATGCAACACATTGTTAGATCGGTTACATTCTTCTCAGTTCAATCACTCAGTTCATTTCAACCGAAACCATCAGCATGAAAGTATAATTAATTCAGATTTACCAGCATGGTAAATAAGAGAGACACCCTGTCTCCAAAGCAGGCCTTAAGTCTGAATATGTGTCCAATCCTTGATTAACTTAGCCTGTAACAATGGTGTAAGGTAGTCACGATTGCCCCAAGTATACAATATTATGATGGCCTCTAGTGCAAATTACTGTGCACTATCGTCTCATCACATGATCAGAGACTTTACATTGGATGACAACATACATATTACTTAAGTTTGGGCTAAAAATAACCGCTTTTGGGGGCACAATCTCTGCTGAAAAAGCAGTTAAACACGACGGCTGTTTGTGCCACTATCACCACTGGAAAAACAGCAATGGGTCTCCATGAAAAGCTGATGGATGGATATATAGTATATGGCACAATTATTAATTTAATGAGACTTCTTTGAACACAGGCATATTTCCAAGGTGGCAATCACTCGTAAGGGCCCATTCTCCACCCAACACATTGTTAAGAGGGCCCACTCTCTCTATGGGCCCCCACCGTACGGGCCTCGATGCAACCACACTGCCTGCACTGTCTATATTTACGCCCCCGGTCTGTCAGAGTCCACCAACCAAAAAAAAAAAATCACAAGTTTTTCATAGTTGTGAATATTGTCATGTGAAGTCCATCACTAACTGTATGCTAACATTGTCTATCAAACACACCATAGATCTTCCGAACGTAAACAATATTTTCTTGTCTACCTGCTCCGTGTTGGGTATGCTTGTTTCCTTTACCTTGCTGGCGACAAAATAAAATTCCCTGACTTAATCCTGGGACAGCCCAGGATGGGAGGCCAATGAGCTCTGTCATGTATCTTAATAACCATTTTACTGCAAAATTTTGAAGCTATTTTTCTCAAAGTGATGGCTTGGTAAGAGTCATTCTGTAATTTTGCTTAATTTTTTGAGTATGAAAACAATACTCATATCAATAGAAAGCTAGAATGTCCTCTTCACAACAATGTTTAAAGCTCATGTCAGATTGATGATTCGCAGCTAGACCAAGCCGTTTTAGAACGTTGCAGAGAAATGTTGCAGCAGTGTGAACTGGCCATCTGAGCTCAACTCTAGCCGGCTGAAGGTGTCACCTGCAACTCAGCTGGTCGAATCGCCAATGGCTAGTTTAAGAACTTAAAGCACGTCACCTGTTTCAACAGCCAATCAGGTTGTAGTGAAGTCCACTGGTCACGTCAGAATGACCACAGATGGTGTGTTTGCTTGCTGCGGCAGGTGCTCTGCCCCCCGCCAAGCCCTCTGTTTCTGCCTGACTGTGTTAGTAAGTACAGAGAGTTGTTGCATAGAGATGATAGACCATCTCATCTGGTTGCATTGGTGTGAACTGGCAGGTTTTTAGAACTTTGCAGAATGGCGCATTGCAAGTGTTTGCCTGTTTCATCTTGTCTCGTCACAAATTTTTGGTCTGAACTGGGCTTAAAACTCATAGTGTTTGAGAGTTCACAGTGACTAAAAATGATAGCGCACAAATGGAGAGCCTGGTGCTCTGAGAGAAACTCAGCCTGGTATTTGGGCCCCTTCACTCTGCAGTCCATCAATATTTGTGGGCATTAAAACCAAATCAATGTCTCCTAGACGGGAACTAATCCCTGTGGCCTTGTGCTTTGTCTGGGCACCACCACCTTTGATTATTCAACATCAATCTGCCATGGAGAGAATGAAAGGACCACAATCAGATTAGTGACAGGTACACTCCCCGAGATAACAGCATTAGCTCCTTAAAGACGTAGCCAACCGCTGGCCCTGGACATACTCTCCAGCCTCCATCTCTCCCCTTGCTGTGACCTCACCCAGGTGACAAAGAGATTATAAAGTTTTTAGTGAAATGTTGCCTGCATGTTGCAATTTTCCTAAATTGCCTGACATAGCCACCCAGGTACAGTAGGTACAGATCACCTTTTTTTCCTGAGTGTTCATGATGGTTCAAATTTAGTCAAAAAGGTTCTCCTGAGCCTGCAGCTCTAATAATCCTTCTGTCCTTTCAGTGGTGGGGAACCCTGAACAGGATTGACCTGCAGATTGGAGCCATCCTTCTCCCAATCCCTCCTATTAGATCTGCACCTCAAGGCCTTTCCTCATCAAAGAAGTGGTGGATTTCATCTGGCATTGGGCTGACACCTCATAGATTAGACCCTCTATCTCATCTCTCTTTCCTAACTTCGCCCTCTATCTCTCTGTCTCCCGCTCTCTCATTTCTCTTCAGAGCCCCAATTACTCTTCTCTGGCTAAGTGTCAATAAACCCACCCAACACACACATACACACTCACACACACTGGATCTGATAGCAGCACAGGCTCCTTCAGCACAACAGAGAAAATGACACTGTATAAACTATTCTATTTCAATTTAATGATACATTAACTTAAACAAGAATTTTATTAGGGGCTATTAAAACGCTATATGCCTTGACTAGAGAGGAGGATGTTGAGTTTATGAAATGAAAGCTCATATAATTCAAATGGCTTTCCCATACCCTCTATAACCATTTCAAATAAAAAAAAAGAAACAGGATATTTCCCTTAAGAGCTGTTCTGCCAGCTTCAAGTCTAATAAAATAGTACCACTTTATCAATAAGAAGGTATAAGGGGGGTGCACAGCTGAAATGGATTAGTGTGGACAGGCCATCAGGGCTATAGATAAGTCTCCAAGAAGTGTTTAAAAGCCCTGAGAAATGCTTTCTGTCGTTATCTGGGAGGAGGGGGGAGCCGGAGCCTATCGAATGTGATGGGCTGTGGCAGAAAATCAGTGGTCACTGAGCCACTAAAGCAAGCCCCCCCGATAATGGAATACAATACAAAACAATAGCTGCTCTATAAAATCTGAATTGGACCAATTTTTCCCCCCGTCTCGGGTATTTCTGTGCCTGTCTACCGATATCTTGTGCATGGAGCTCTGTAGCCTGCACAAGCAAGTGAATGAACCATTCAGTAACGATATTGAAATGCACTGCCGCAGCTGTTTAGGCAATGAATGAACATGAGTAAAACTGGCTTAAGCGTCTGTGAATCCCATTCTCAGAGCACCAGAACAAAACAAATTGCCAAACAGTAGGTCTATATTGTATACCACCACTTTGATACATCACATTAATAAAAGACTTGCCCCTTTGAAGCCACTTCTACTGCTTCTCAGTACTGTATCACAGTCCAGTCGCCAGGAGAAAATGTTTGTATGTCTAATACGTATAATAGTAGAATTTCTAAAGTAACGTAGTATATGAGCTGACTTTGCAATAGGGAGGTGGAGGGAATGGTGGATGGTGTGTCAGCTCAGTGAGACGCCTGCCAAGATGCAGACCACTGTTTGTGAGCAACAAACAACAAAACCGGTTGTTTTTTAGCAAGTCATTGCTGTGTTTCCATCAGCTTTTCAGGCACCAAACGTAGGTGTTTCGTGGTGACCCATCGCTGTTTTTCCAGTAGTGATAGTGCCACAAACAGCGGTCGTATTTAACTACTTTTTCAGCAGGGATTGTGCCCCCAAAAGCGGATATTTTAAGCCCAAATTTGATCTTCTCCTGACCATAACCAGGTGATTTTTGTGCCTAAACCTAACCACACATTAAGGTGATAGTTCAGATTTTTTTAAAGTGGGCTTGTATGAGCTGTGACATGAGCTGCTGTGAATGGGGGTTAGCAGCAAAACGTTTTCTAGCCACCTAAAAAAGTCCCATCTTAAAAAAATTAGTATCAGTTGAAGTGTATGCTATATTGAGAATATACTAACAACGTGAACTTGCTGTGAGACAGCAATTTACTTTGGCACTACATTTTCTCAACTGTAGGACTTCCATATTGTTTATAAGCGCAGCTGTGCCACACACTATATTAGGCTGCAGAACAGCTGTTTGGGTCAGACTTTTAGTAGTTTATAGAAAAGATAACAAATAACAGACAATAAAAACATGGCGTGGTTATGACCCTGACCCTTACAACACAGAAAAACATTTGCAAAGAAAGAGTGAATGGGCCAAAAGAGAGAGAGATGCGTATGAATATACCGAAGTTCTATGGTTGAGACAATGTAGTGCCAAAGTTAAAGCTGCAGTAGGTAGAAAGCCTGAAAACGGTTGATTTTTGAGTCTCATCTGAGTTAGGTTTCATTCGTCTCTGCCCTGAGCCCCTCCTACCAGATGAGCATGCAAGTATTTTATCCTACTTGGTTCTATTTCTCCTTCTCTGGGAGCCTCGGCTCTCCCTCACCGCGCAGCAGCCCGCCCCATCCCTCCCTCGCGGCCCCGCACCCCTGAGGCTCGGCTCTCCCTCTCCGTGGAGAGCCCTCGGCTTTGCTCCCACGGCCGACCCTCGCGCCCTCTGGCCGGGCCCGGCCCCACCTCACCCTTCCCCTCCCTCCGGGGCTCCGGGGAACCGAGTTCTGTCTTCCTTTTTTTGGGGTTGTTTGGCCGTGTAGGCAGTTGTAGCCAATGCTGGAATAGCTATTTTACCTGGTGCACTGTTCGCCATTGCCGCTTGCACTCCCCTTCTGCCAGCGGCACAGGAACACGCAGTAGAACAGCCAATAGGAATGCAGTGGTCTGAACTGACTTTTGATTGGTTGATGCACATCGGCACAACACTGATTCTTTAGAGGCTGAACACAGAGCCATGGTGAGGTGCAGAAACCTATTGTTTGTCTCAGACCACTTGATATGCTTAGAGGATATTATAAAATTTTTACTCAATTATACCAAAACAATGTTGCCTACTGGAGCTCTAACAGCTGCCTGATGGCAAGGTAAAGTGGTGAAAATATTCTCAATATAGCTTCCACTTAGACTGATATTAATTTTTTTAGGTAGGCCCTTTTAAAGTGGCTAAAATAAATTCTGCAGCTGAACCTGAAAAACATGTACCTCCAATGTCAGTCAGTCTCAGGTGTCTCACAACTAAAGAACCTGATTAAGTGCCACCCCCTGTGAGATTGTAGCTGCAATTTGATCTTTTGCACTGAGCTGACTGAGAGTCAATATGGAAACGCTCTGTTTTCTCTACGGGAACAGCAGGTGAAGCCCCAAAGAGATTCCAGGTGGATCGGCAAGACCCAAGGGGCCTCGCCAGCTGCCTCGCCAATCTGCATCTTACAGTAATGTGCGTCTATCACCTGTTGACACATTGGATGTCACAGGTTGGGTCATAAAAACACATTAAGTTGGCCTGAGAGCTCTTCCATCATAATAGCTGTCATCATAAATGTTTGTGTGAGCCTGTGTGCTGTTTTTAGTGCGTGCTCAGTTGTTGCAAAAAGCATGCCCTATAGGAAAAACAGAAGTAAGCCACATCACAACACTTTAAACAGCATAATATTCAAAAGTTTAATGAAGCGACGCACTGTACTTCCTAGAGGGCTGTGTGCAGTTCTTTGTTAGAGAATAAAGAGAGGAGTGAGACGAGAGTGATTATTATTTCTAACCCAGGGCTCAGCATTAAAAGAAAGCACAAAAAAAAGTGTATAAATGTTGTCGGTAGAAGCACAGACAAAAACGAGGGCACTTAATGAGACCTTGAGTGTAAAGGTGCGGTGGAAAATTAAGCAGCCAAAAAAAGTCTGTTTTGTCAGAGATTAAAAGATGGATATGATAGTTCTTATAGTTCTCAGAATCTTATCACCACAGAAACGTGTAGATTAATAAGAAAAAGCAGGCACCTCTAATCCAATAAACTTTGCTACTCCTCATAATCATGATAAATATACCGGGGAAAGGGTGTGCAACTTTTCCAATTTACTTTTAATGCACTTCCATTGCGTTTGCTCGCCCTGATCTCAACCTCTGTGTGCACTTTCAGAATTAGAGGGTCAAAAGAAAGTCTAAAAAATGTAATCTGTCTAACCACAATATTAAAAAAGCCAGCCCAGAAGCCCTGCAGTATACTTATCCTATAATTTCAGTTTTTCTTAAACACTGAACCAACACAATAAAGAGTCCTAACTATCAGGGTGATTTTCTTGGCATATGGATTTACTTTGTGCTCCACAACTGTTCACTCAACTTTGAAATTAAAAACCTATAATATACCACAGATAGTTTTTGTGTGAGCCATCTGTTCTGGCTAATCCTGCTTATAATACTCATAAAGCACTTCACTGATTACAGTGCTAACATTAGTAACCAATATGCTTTGTCTTTCCAATGTTTATACTCTTACATCTGTGCACATTTTCAGACAGTAAACACGTGTTAATAATCATTTTATGCTTTTAGAGCCATCATTTACTTGAGGATTTGCCTTTGATAAACACTCTACAAATTCATGCTATGGATAACTGAATGATGAAAAGCACATCTAGACTGTACAGTATTGTATCTGCTGTCATATAACATCAGAGGAAGGGACTTGTTCCCTGGCAGAGCCCCATAATCCAAACTAATGAGCTCTGACTTTGACACCATTGATGCACAGTGAAAAGGTCTTGCCAGAGGATTCCTGATATGAAGCAAACATGTCAGCCTGACTGCTCATCTGTGGCTGCCTCTGAATCACCGAGCCGAGCGTCACAGGGCTGTTTAACTTTGAAGATTTCTTTAGGAGAGGTTTTAATGCACAAGATGGAGGGTTGGAAAGAAAAGAGAGAGAGATATATAAATCCGTGGATTTCTCTATAAATCATGTAATCTCCTTTTCAGCCAGGTTACACTGCTGAGTATAAAACAACCTCTCAGAGAAACAGCCATGAATACCAAACAAAGAAATACACTGAGATTGAAAACACATACTGTGCACTACATTCCCAATATGGGTCCTATTGTTCAACATGCCTTTGTGTGAATAACAGAAATGTGTATATATTCACACCAGTGAGCTGTACATGTAATTACCACGTCACTTCAGTCTCCTTGTTGGTGCTCTGACAAATAGAGCTAACACTCAATGACCTACTAACACAATGTGTGAATTGGCAGTGTTTTTTAGAGGTGAAAAAATATTCCAGAGGACATGCTCATGCTTTTAAACACATTTACAGAGGTATGTATCACTGCTGGCAGGTAGCTCTATTTGTCAGAACACTTGCTGGAGACATGTGACTATGGTAACCTGTGCCTCAGCTCCACTGACATTTTAAAAATGTCTTTTACACCTAGCAAAGTGAAACCTTATGCTTGGACTTAAAGTAAAGTGTAATTGACCTCACAGAGCTGTCTTGGCGGCTGTCCACCTGAATTTTGTCATCTACTGCATTATATTGAGGGATATTTATGCCAACAGTGTCCAGTGTAGGGCTGTACTCAACCAAAGAATCTCTTATTCGACTAAAATTGTACCTGATCTTCAACCAATTGTGAGATGAAGTCAGATAAATTCAGTGAAAAGTGAAAATATTGTACAAACTTTACTGAATTCCAGGGATCTAACTAAAAGTCTCCAACTACTTTCTTTGTGTACTGTTGAACCTAGATCATACAATGTGAAAAAAAAAAAAAAAAGATTCCCTCCATTTACAAGAGTTTTGGGTAGAAACTCAAAAACCAATAAGCTCTTGCCCAGAGCATCAACACTCATACAAACAGCATCCAGCATGAAAATGACTCTGCAATTGCAAATCAGTATAAAGGCATTCCCAGTGTGCAGCAGACAACAATGCACTAACAATGGATCAAACCCCTGAGAAAATAAAAGGCTTTGCTATGAAAAGCGAAGGTTGTTACGCAGTGAGGAGGCCAAATGCTCTCTCTTTGTATTTCTTTTCTTATTACCCAAAGGAACGCGACAAAAGAGATGACCCACTGGTGCATATGGAATTCAAAGCCCGTGTCTGATGCGGAGCATATTCTGAGCGGAGGCATGTTCCTGTGGCCCTTTCAGCATTTTAATAAGACGACTCAATGGGACACGTAGGTGGGAATGAGAGGAGGTGAGGTGGTGAAGGGGCCAGGGTGACTCTTATCTAAGCAGAGATGCATAAATATGCACTGTATACAGTGCCCGGTCAAACCTTTAACTTCTGCAGATAGCAAGGCTGCATGTCTGTGACCCTCTTTACACCTGGGAATATTATGCATCCTGGCTGATCAGGATGTATCAGGATGCACTGAAGATGTGACTGTATGTTTCAGCTGAAGTGTACGACACGGAATAACTTGAAAAAGCAGAATAATTACAAGCTTGTGATCTTCTGAACAATAGCACAAGGAACATGTAAGTTGCAGTGTCAGTTCAAAGAACATTGTAGTGGAGCAGAGCTTCTAGGTCTGAACTGAAATGAAACAAATTGGATTTTAATGAAGTATTTTAGTGTTGAGTGTACATAGGGGGAAAAAAAATTGTGAAATTCCATACATTTCCATCAAGGGTGCAAAATTTTATGGGGTATTTATTAAGACGACAGATGTACATGAGCCCAATCGCACTTAATCCCCCTGGAGCGGGGGAACCCTTCTGTGCGGCGCTTGCATGTTCTCCCCATGTCAGTTTGGTTTTTGACAGGGTACTCCAGCTTCCTCCCACAGTCCAAAGACTTGCAGGTTAACTGGTGACTCTAAATTGTCTGTAGTTGTGAACGTCAGCGTGAATGGTTGTCTGTCTCTACGTGTCTGCCCTGCAATAGTCCAGCTACCTGTACAAGGTGTACCCCGCCTCTCACCCAATGTCAGCAGGCTCCAGTCCCCTGCAACCCCTAACGGGATAAGCAGGTGTGGTTCCATGGGACAGATAAATGACTGACTGATTGATAGATACTGGTTGAAGAGAAGACACTTTTGGAATGGCAAGCATGTATTCACCCTGTGAGAGAAAGGCTATGTAAGGAAATATTAAATTGCCTGATGTTGTCAACCCAACAAAAAGATCAATAACTTAATGATATGTATATATATATATATATATATATATATATATATATATATATATATATATATATATATATATATATATATATATAAAAATCACTGTGGGAGACTTGTGGTAAAACCGTCAGAGTTGAAAGACTTTGCCGGTTGACAGTGATGGGAGGGGGATGACATGCAACAAATGCCCCCTGCTGAATTCAAACTGAGGATGTTGCATAGATGTTGGGATGCCAGGATACTAATATTTATCTTAATGAGCTTCTTGTCAGTGTTTACAAAGAGAAGCAGGAAATACAACACTGTTGCTTCAGGCTCTGATCGTATCATTGCACACTCTGCCATCTGGGGAATGTTTACAGATAAGATTCGGCACAGAGAGTGGATGATTTGAGAGTTTAGCACACAGGTAATATGGGTCAAACTCAAACTGATATAAATACCTTAAACACATATAAACTAAAATACAATAAATGTACACTGCTAAAAAAAAATAAGGAAACACTTAATCATCACAGTATAACACTAAGCCATTCAAACTTCAGGGATATCAATCTGTCCATTTAGGAATCACAAGTGACTGTGAATCAGTTTCAGCTGCTTTGGTGCAAATTAAAGGTGCAATGGAAAGGCAAAAGCAAGACAACCCTCAGAAAGGAAATGGTTTTACACATGGTATCCACAGCTGTTCTCTCCTTATCCTTCCTGACTGATTCTTCTCTAGTTTTGTGTTCTGCTAGTGTCCTTGTCACTACTGGTAGCATGAGGCGGTACCTGCAGCCCAATCAGGTTGCACAGGTAGTCCAGCTCCTCCAGGATGGCACATCCATACATGTGGCAGCAAGAAGGTTTGCTGTGTCTCCCAGCACAGCCACAAGAGCATGGAGGAGATACCAGGAGACGGGTTGTCACGAGGAGAGCTGAGCAGGGCATCAACCAAGTAGCAGGACCGGTATCTGTTCCTTTGTGTGAGGAGGAACAGGAGGAGCACTGCCAGAGCCCTACAAAATGACCCCCAGCAGGCTACTGGTGTGCATGTTTCTGACCAAACTGTCAGAAACAGATTCCATGTGAGGGTGGCATGAGGGCCCAACGTCCACTAGTGGGACCTGTGCTCACAGCCCAGCACCATGTAGCTCGATTGGCATTTGCCAGAGAACACCAGAATTTACAGGCCCACCACTGGCGTCCCATTCTCTTCACAGATGAGAGCAGGTATGGTAACATCATCCACCATGACTGGTTTGGTGATGGGTCAGCGATGGTTTGGGAAGGCATATCCTTGGAGGGTCGCACAGACCTCCATGTCATAGCCAACAGTACCCTGACCGCTGTTAGGCACTGGGATAAAATCCTCAGAGCGACTGTCAGACCTTACACTGGTGCAGTGGGTCCTGGGCTCCTCCTAGTGCTTGATAATTCCCGGCCTCATGTGGCCAGAGTGTGCAGGCAGTTCCTGGATGATGAAGGCACTGATGCCACTGATTGGCCCTCCCGTCCCCCTGACCTGAATTCAATGAGCACCAATGGGACACTATGTATTGGTGCATCAGACGCCACCAAGTACAGCCACAGAATGTACAGGAGCTCACTGATGCCCTGATCCAGGTTTGGGAGGAGATACCCCACAACACCATCCACCGACTCATCAGGAGCATGCCCAGATGTTGCCGGGAGTGCATAAAAGCACAAATGGGCCATACACACTACTAAGTCACATTATGAGTTGCTGCGATAAAATTCATGCGTAATTTTGGTTTTCATTGGTTTCATTTTTTTCTCAACACATTATACAATGTACATATGTAAAGATTTTCAACTTGAATAGTTCGTTTATGAAGATCTGATGTATGATTCAATTGCTCCCTTTATATTTCTGAACAGTGTATTTCACACCACACTTACATTTCAAAAAGCCAGAGGAATGAAAAAGCTATGAATCACTGAGGAGAATGTAGACGTTCAGTACAGAGTAACAGCTGACAGGTTCAGGTTCTTAGCGCCATGCCCCGAGGCCATTACCATCCATTTCAGATATGAATGTCTTATTAAGAGCCAGCGTGAAACATTTCATGCAATTAAGATAGCTATTGAGATGGCGTGTTAATATTTGAAAACGACTGTGCCTACACACACTCTTCTAATGATTTGTAAACCTTCGGTAACCTTGAGACAGTATAATTTCTTAATAATCTGTCACACACAAACCTCAGACAGTTTCACCTCTGAGTGCAGCCCCCTGGCAATCTGTGGTCACCAGTAATATTCAGGCTCTCTCCTTTTCAACTTTTGATTCGAATAACTAAAATTGTTTTGGAATGAGAATCACTGCTGTTCGTTTAATGCATGCTCCAAGAGAGAGGCGGTGAGTCAGAGAAACCAAAGAGTAGTTGGGGAATGAATATTTAACAGCAGCACATGAGAAACAGAAAAATCCCCTCTATAAAAGAAAAGTGTATAAGATCTAGGGAGAGTGGCATTTAGTGGCATCTAGAGGTGAGGATTGCACATTACAACCAGCTGAAACTTTTCTCGGAATTCCTTCAACGTTCATTGTTCAGAAGGTTTTTGGTGGGAGCAAAAATCTCTTCCTCTCCAAAACAAATGGACCAATAGAAACTCTGAATAAGGGCTTGTGTCCACAGAGTTTTGTTTTTTTTTCCCCTGGGTACCAATGTCTTTTCACAGATGTTCCCAATGAGACAACATGTGTGGCCTCATGCAGCCATCTAGGTCCTGGCTATACGACAACGATTTCAACCATAAACGGTAAATTTAGTTAAATTCGCTGATCATTTACACCACAGCGGTATTCTGGATGCCTGAAAATGCAACTTTTTGGAAACAGCACCGTCTTCGTTGTCATGTAAACTTGCAATATGCAGTTCCTCTGAAAATGGAGACTTTTCGCACATGCGCATAACCGTTCCGGTCACTAGGCATGCACGAGACAGTCGACAATCACAACAACAATGGCAGACTCCCGAGCTCTGTTTGTGCTGCTCACCCTGTTGAATTTATCAACACTTCTCCAGCAAAGTGTAGATTTACTATAGCAACTCCATCTTGTCGTCCATCCAGACAAACGTTTGTGCAGTTGCCAATGTGTGTGTTTATCCACCACCACTCTGTAGAAGGAAGTGCATGTGCACAGGCGCGTGTTGTTTGATTACAAAGTCACACCACCAACCACTGGCCTGGTATGTAAACTACTGCGTTTTTGGTCATTTTTGGGGATCTGTGTGCACGGCAATTGTTATCAAAACGTTGTCGTCTGAACGCAGAAGTTATTTCAAAACTAAAATAATGACAAACAATATCGTTTTCAGCAGATCATTTTTGTGTAAACATGGCCCCAGAGAAGAAGCACCCAGTGTCTTTTTTCAGGACACTACAGCTTTTTTGTGTGGCTGTTTCGAGTGTTTAGACTTAAAAAATCTCAGAACATTTCAGAAAGGTGCTGGTGACATCACTGCTGTTTTTTTTAGCTAGGCTACAGTCTACTAAAGACAGAAAAGCCCATTTGTGGGAGCAGATCGGCCGGACACTGAGTGTTAGTTGTTAACACTGTGCTACATTACAGAGAAATACAAAACCGTACTAATGAACATTAATTAATATAGGCCTAACGTTTAGTCAACTATTAGGGGGCAGCCCTAATGTGGACGCACACCCTACATGCCATGGTGATCTCCATGGACAAGCACCTGCTCCCTATATAAATTTAAACAGCTCATTCAAAGGTAATAAAACACAACAATTCATATTTTTAGGGGATTCTACATTATAGAAAACATACTTATATTCTCTTCCTGCCACAATATCCCCCTAAATCCTATACTGAACCTTTAAGTAAAATATCACTAAAGGTTATTGCACTGGAGACTTAAGGATAAGAAGAGCTTGTTACATGCAGGCACAACTAATGTGACAGTGAAGACCTTAAGCACCATCCCCATAAACCCTTAACAACATCTGTGGGTGAGCATATGTCCTCCAACTTCCCCAGATGATCTCTATAATGTATACAGAGCTGCAGAGGCATTTACATAAAACCCATGTAGGATCAGGTAAAATAGCTGGTAGGCAGTCAAGGCTCTTCCTTACCTCCCTGCTTATGAATATTAATCACCACATGATCACCAGAGCTGTGCTTCCCCTAATAAGGATGGTCATTCTTGTTGGAGGACTGTGGGATCAAAATAGCACACGCTACAGACTTTCTGTGACCTTGGCAAATTAACATGCAGAGAGCAGGGGGGCACTGCATTATGCACATGAAAATCCTCCTTGTGTTTCCAGCCAATGCAAGACTGAGCATCCCAGCTGGAAGGAGAGAGGGAGAGAGTGCATTTTACTCAGAAAATATCCCCGAGGTGAAGGCAAAGTCTAACTGATGAATATGCAATGTGCAGTTTATGGTAAGATCTTTGGGAGGCAACACATGAGAGAGTCTGAGAGAGACTACAAGGCATGCATTCTGTATGTCTGACAGAGGGATTTATCTGAAACAGGAGTCAATTAAGTCGACTCTAAAAGGTGAGAAGCCAGAGTCATGGGGGAATTTTATGTCTCGCAATTTAACATAAATGGTAGAAAACTCTTCGACCACAGTTGCTCCCGGGGCTAACTGCTCACCTTGTTTACTTCATCCAGCATGTTCTATTTCATCGACCACATATTCTACCTCAGTGCACTGTGAGTAACCGTTCTGTTGCAGGGCTTTCAAAGTGCATCTACAAACACATTTTGTAATTTGTATCTCATTTACAATAATTTACAATCACATATGTCTAACTACTTGAGAACTGTTATGCTTTGAAATTTCAAGTGGGTAGTATCAAGAGAACTATGCTGAGCATTGTGCAGTTTATTTCTTGGACAGCACACTAAAGTAATACTTTTCCAAGTTATGTTTTAGTACATTAAAGGCCATCTGCAGGGACCATGTGGAAAAATTACGGTTAATTCAAGGGCCGACACCTACTCTCTGCTGAATTTCCACTCTCAGCACCAACAAGCCCTTTTATCATAGAGTTTTCCGAATGTGCAACCACTCAAAGTTGGAACCAAAGTCTCAAAACTCTTGGCTTGAACAATGCTGTTATGAATCTGCATGTTTAAGTGGCCAACGAGACAACTGCCATGGCATTCTGTTCCCAAACTTTTTCTTTGTCTAAGTCACTCTTTGAAAGAGACCATGGGCTGTAGGGTGCTACTGAATTTGTTCATGTTAATACATTTTTAAAATGAAAATTTTAAAAAATAAAGAATGGTATGGTTTAAACACATTATCAGAGTGTTGATATGCACATCCAGGACCTGAGAGGTTGATGTTGTAAAATACTCATTGTGACATTGTTGGAAAGACATGAGGAAGTTAGAGGTCAACCAATTCATCAGTTTGGCTGATTAATTGGTGCCAAAAGGACTTTATATAAACTATAGTTGATGGTGGAACAGGGCTCCGAGAGTGGCCGATGGCTGTAGCCTCCACTTGTCACGTGGAAATGGCCGTAAGGCTTTTGCATGGAGTACCCCACATGTAAAGGTAATGTCTGCTTTAGATAAGCATGGACAGTATAATTTCACTAGAATTAAGTAGCAAGCTACTAGCAATGTGTTTGAAATTCATTTCTGATCATCTAAATGACTATTAATAATTATAATTAATAATAATTACTTTGAGAACAGGAGCGGCCGGCTCATTTTTTAAGCTACATCAAAAATAATTTTCTCAGAAAACAATTATACCCGCATTTTTCTGGTAATTAAGAATGTGACTTTGTCCCGGGGAAGTTATCGGCCGATTAATCGGCTATCGGCTTTTTCCTGCTCCAAACTTTTGTTATTATATTGGACATTAAAAATCCACTATCGACTATCGCACTATCCACTATCGCTCTAGAGTAAATGCTGTCATAAATTACCAGTACCAAATTTTACACACTGAATTTCACGGTATAAATGTGTAACATCAAGTTGTATTTGCCTTGTTTCCTGTAGATGGACATGTACAAATATTTTCAGAAGGAAAGCAGCAAAGAAGTGAGTCATGGGAGTGACTAAGATCCACCAGTTCGGTTGAACTTACACTACAGGATCATATATCATGACTCAAACATTAATTCTTTGTCTAAATTTACCAGTAGGGGAGGGAATTAGTTGTACATCCCAATCTACACTCCTGTTTTTCATTGCCCTCTCATGAGTTCCTCCCAGGGTCACAATTCTACCGTATTTCTCCGAATTAATGAGAAATTTTCACACTTTTTCTTCCTTTTTGTTTTCACAACCTGTTTCTGGCAATTGTACAGCCTTCAAACTCTAAAAGTCGACTGTTGGCCTCCAGAAAACAATACAACTACACCTGGCATGCTCACGACCTAGTAGAGAGCTGCTTGTGCCAATGAATGTATTATTCTCGTGCCTCATCCTCCTCAATGAGTAAGTGACAGAGGGAGAAATAAAGAGGGTACTAAGAGAAAGAAGTAAGTCCTAGAAAGAAGAAGAATCATTTCTTTCTTCTTAGAAAGTTTTAAAAAGTTTTGAAATCATTCCTATTTTAATGGTTGGCAAGTATGGTCTAAGAAATATCCCATTATATTCAATATTTGAAAGTACAGACAGCAAACTGCATGCGTATCATCATGCAGGATGACACCTTTCACTGTGTTAAATTATTGACAGCTTAGCATGTAAGCAGAAACCTAATGTTGGAACTGGTTCAGGTGATGCCGAGTGAAATTAGGTAGCCAACACTGTCTACCAGAAATTACATTTGTATGTTATTAAACTGCTTTCTTAATCATGTTTTTGTGACAGCGTAATTGCCGTCTGGATTGTGTTTAGAGTCAAAGTTTCTTTCAGGTAGTTTGGCACCAGAGGGTTAGGTTTGTGTCCAGACTCCTGTCTTAGGTTTAGGCAGTAAAAGCACTTTGGTCAAGGTTTGGGAAAGATCAAGTTTTGGGTTACATTTTTTTCACATTATATTTAATTTTCATCCCCAAAAAATAAATTACATATACAGACAAAAAGCCAGACTTGACTAAAATAAACATAATGTTTAGCATGTTACATAAACAGAAGGGAAAATTACCAAGAATAACAAAACATGGTGACTCACAGTCGGGAATTCAGCTATTAGATGGTGACTCATAGTGCCTAACTACTGGGCCCAAAATACTCAAATTTACCATACAAACTCAGTTTACTGTACTGAAGTCTCTCATGGTGAATCTCTGAGAATAGTTCCCTGAGCCATGTAGAGAAACAAGGAGCTAGAGATTTGGGTTATATTTTAATAAGGAACATATTAATAAAGACTTGTTGGTTTAGCCATCAAAAGCACTTTGGTTAAGATTAGGGAAAGATTGGTATTCCAGTTAAATATTAACAAAAAAGTTAATAAATATAATAACACTGTAATCACTACTAGTGGATACTGTTTTTCAATAATGTCTCTTTTGGAGGAAAACAACTGAAACACATTGTCATGGAATATTCAACGGAAAATTAAAATAAATTGTCAGTGGACATTTTGCTGATACGTTCAGTATTAACATTTTTGCGACTTGCCACGTATGTTAATTAGCAACGGTGCCTCTTAATGTCAATAGTAAACATAATTTCCTCTGCATTGCATTTCCCTCTAAACATAGCTGCGGTTTCAAATTTGTTGTATATGAACATAATTTCTGGGAGATAGGGCTGCTGTAGCAACTCCATCAAACTTCATGAGTTATCATATGTGTTATATGAATAATCTTTACCTGTAAGGTTACGATTTCATCAAGCCTTAAGGTAAATGTGAAGTTTCAAAATATCAAAGCAGAACCCCACTGTCTTCAAATGTCGCTTTAAGATTTCTTGTGTAGTTACTTGTCTACTATGCTTTGTCTCTCAAATAAATAAATAAATGTTGTGAGGCATCTGACATTCAGGAGGTAGAGCAGGTTGTCCACTAATTGGAAGATCGTCTGCAAGATGTCAGTTCGACTCCCGGCTCCTTCAGTTCCCATGTTTAAGTATCCCTTTTTTGCAATAATGCTCCGTAAGTTGTGTGAGTGCGTGTGAATGTTTCACTGTGTAGCAGGTGGCACTTTAAATGGTAGCCTTGGCCACCAGTGTATGAACGGTGTGTGAGTGGGTGAATATGACAAGTAGTATAAAAGTGCTTTAAGTGGTGGGAAGACTAGAAAGATGCTTTACGCTTTCAAGTCCATTTACCATAGATAGTTATTTGCTGTGAAATTATGTGTTACTTTAAAGACCAGCAGCAGGAACATGTCACTGAGGCACTAATTCACAGAGGCTTCTCCTTTATCCTCTGTGGATCTGTACACCATTTGTGAATAAATGTAAATTCAAAATATAAAACTAACAAAAGTCACCATTTAAACACATTAATCCTGAAATAAGGAACATATAAGCCATGTGTATTTAATATAAACAGGATTTTTCCTCACACTGAACTGATGGCAGCCAGGCAACTGCTTCATCTGTGCTGATGTGTGTTAATAATACTCTTTTCTAATGTTACCTTTTACACTCTAAACAAATTCATTTGTGTCTTGTGTGACTGCATTACACATGATTCATTGAACATTTGAGCAAAATATCTACTGGTTTGTTTTTTTTTCCTAGTTGAAGAGAAAACAATGAGCCTTAATTGTAAATTAGGGCCCATTGTTCAATACAACAGACATCAGCGCACACTGTTTTGCAGTCTTTTAAGGGATTTTAGCAGGGATGTGCACAGGGACTTGCTTTGGCTGAGCTGCCCCTCTTGAGAAACTAGTTTTGCTCTAATGAAAGAGAAATACCCGTAACCTATAATTACTATAGTTACTAAATGGCCAGAATCTGTGGTTGCTGACAAGACAACATAAACATGCCGAAAAGAAACATGGTGACGACCTTACACAGGACATGAACACCAGTCTCCTTGGGGGAAGTTTTGTGTTGGTTTGACCCATATACAAACCCAGCCTCCCTCCTCATGAAGACTTTCTTATTATTTCTGTCTTAACTCCTGCAAGTGCATTGGTCACATGGTGGCAGCCTTTCTGATTGTGTGGGTTATATACCAATTACTGGAGACTGGACTACAGACTGGAGGAGAGAAAGGATAGGCGAGAGAAGCAGCAGAAGAGTTGGGAATTGATGATGGCTGCACTCATTGCCTTAGTGTGCATGAACGCTTCATGATTAAAAACAGCTGACATAAAATAAAGGATGAGATCATCTATATAGCTCAATAAAGTCAATCCCGGTCAGTTAAAAGATGTCTTAATCGGCCACCTGCTCATATAGTTAGTAATTCTAGGCCACTTGCAAAAGCATAAGCAAGAAGCATTCTATGGCTGTTCACGTGAGGTTCTCTCTGACAGTACACTCTCCGAGCACAGGCCCCCCTCAATATATCTCTGGTCAGACCCAAACTAAAAAGAGACTCCGCATCTTGCTGTGCATTTGCAAATGTGAGTGAGTGTTTGTGCACCAAAGGACACATGTGTGATGCATTTCTGAATGAGGTATTGTCTACAGTAGCAGTAATTAAAAACTAAAAAGTACAATAAACAAACAAACAACAAATCCAGCAGTGATGGGATCATAAATATTTTCCAGCCCATTTTAGCATGCTAATTTCCGTTGGGATCACATTTCAATTTTATCGCTCCATTTCATTTCCTACCTTCACTCCCCCTCCCCCTCCCCCCAAGCAGGATGTAGTGTCATTTCTATGTAGTGTTTCTTTACCTGTGGCAATCTGTTTCACGGTGCTGAGATTACAGGCAGGCCTAATTAAAGCTGTTGTTATATTTATAGAATTAGCAGGGTATTAATTGGAGCAGAACAAGCCGAAAGTATGTGAGGCGGGCTGGCAGACGGGGGAGAGTAAACATCTTCTATCGGACTGCACTTTTATCTGTGGACTGTGCCAACTGCATTCATAAGCAATGTTAATCCATCACACTTCAAAGTCCCTCATGGGACATCTAAACAAACACAGTAAAATGGAACTACTAACAGTGTCTCAGGGATGCCTCCTTATACGTGTGCATTTTAATATCGAATACAATGGGTCGAAAAATGTGGCTTAATCCAAAAGCTCCTCCAAATGTAACCAAATAATGCAGCCTATTCTTGCCAAAACTGGAAAGACAGGTGTATCCTTTGTCGTCTTTAGTTTCTCAAAATCCATTCTTTGCTGCTAATATGCCACTGTGAGGCCAGAGAAGGGAACTTGCAATGACACTGAATCCTTTGTAGACGTTAGCTGAGCTGTAACATAATTACTTAAGAATGACAATTCTGACAGTATCTTAAAGTGATATCATATAGGATGCTTTTATTGTGAAACTTTATTCTAAAGCAGTGGTTCCCAACTGGTACGACTACGGGGTCCAGACCTCTCCTTAGTCATTGATTCAAGGTCCACACAGATGCGTTTGGCCATGTTGTGGCCTACTTTACTGTATCTGTTAAGTAGCTGTCTATTATCCACTCACTCTACGGCAAGAAACGGCACTTCAGCATGAAAGCTCTGTGCTGGAAATTCACTGTACTTAAAAATAACGTGTTTTTCACTTGCAGTCCAGTCAAACTACAACTGGCAACTGAATCAACACCCAGGAGGAAGCATGCATCTACTCATTGACAAGAGGCTCGTGCTGGTGACAACATGAGATGTAAACATTAATGGCGTTGTCCTCGGCTGAGCTGCAGTATTATCTAGCTCAGTGGTGCTAGATGAGCTAGCAGTAGCACACTTCCTTCTGTGTGGTGATATGCGTCATAGTTCGGTAGAAAGAAAATAGCTTCCACCAGGCTGTTCTCATAGACTGTTCTGCAAGTTTTCCCAATGAAAATTCATACATATTCCACCTATTTTGAAAGACTGCAATCACGTGACCAGGGCTGATGGGTGAAAACAAGGAGGCAATCCCCCAACTGGTCCTGTAAGAAGGTCAGGGTGGAGGATGGGACACAAAAACGCAGACTTTCCCCTGGGACTTTCCCCTGGAGACATGTGTTTGGAACTGTGTGAACTTTGAGTCGTTTTAAGGTGCGTCCTCACCATGTTTCTTTTCCTAAACCTAACCATTGTAACTTTTTGTTATGTAACTGTACATTAAGGACATAGCGTCATTTGTGATGCGCTAATATGTAGGATATCATACAAACTGTTGTATCTGCATATTCATAGGATATCATATGAACCGTTCTATGAAGATATGCTGTTCCTACATAAATAAGGTCTGTGTATTATCTTGAGTAACCCGGGGTCCGTTTCACAAAGCAGGTTTAGTGAAAACTCTGTTTTCTCTGTCTGTTAACCCTGAAATGAGGGAAAGTCTGGGTTTTCCGTTTCAGAAAGGGAGATAACTTAAACCAGAGAAAGCGGAGTAACTCCAGCCCGTTTCAGAAAGGGAGGTAACTGAAGCTCGGTGTCAGTTACTATGGCAACTGACTCTGTGAACCTAACCTGGTCGGGAGCAGGTTTTCTTCAATGAACCTCGAGTTTCTAGCTGTCTCCTCCCTCTTACACCACACATGCAGTGTGATTCATTCATTCATTTGTTTAGTGTCGCGTGGGTTTCAGCGAGTTTGATCATCTGTCCTCAAGGTAAAGTCGGATCCTAAAGTGTGTTCTAGTTCTAAATCTACTTTTTTCGACCATGGCATATCCGTTCTTGGAGGACCCTGTGGACGAAGAGGCAGTGTTACTGAGGAGGGAGTTACGCATTCGTCAGGAGATTATTCACAGGCGCAGAATTGACGTATTATCATTTCCAGAACATTTTCTTTTTGAATGGTACCGTTTCACATCACAGTCCATCATTTATATCCATAACCTCATCTGTTGTGACATAACCAATGTCACCAAATGTGGACGTGCACTTTCATCTACCCAGATTCTTTGTGTTGCTCTTCGTTTTTTGCAAACGGGAGTTTTCTGTATAATATCAGAGATGCAGAAAGTATCAGTAAGGCCACTGTATGCAGAGCCGTGAGAAAAGTGTCCCTAGCTCTGAAACGTCTATTAAACTCCCTTGTTGTGTTCCCTGTACATAAACCTGTGAGGGTCATCAAGGAGGAGTTCCACAGGATTGCAGGTGAATGATGTAGTTAAAATTTATGATTATAAATCATATTCAGTTAATGACATGGTGCTGCAACCTCAGACTGGGATTAGTCATTTTAATTTCTTTTAGGATTTCGCGGTGTGATAGGGTGCACTGATGGAACCCACATTCCCATCATTGCTCCTTCACAAAATTAAGGAGACTATGTGAATAGGAATTCCATTCACAGCATTAATGTGCAGGTAGATTGACTGTCTCAAAATGTCAGACTGCATCCCACTGCAAAAACTCAAAATCATACCAAGAATATTTGTCTTATTTCTAGTCAAAATGTCTCATTTTTAGTCAAAACAAATCACACCTAAAAGTAACTTGTTTTTGGACAATTTTCACTTGTTTCAAGCACATTTTCACTTGAAAAATAATGAGGTGGGATTGCATTAACACCATTCCACCTGTTTGCATCTGTAGCTAGCCTAATATTATTGTGATTGCATAAATGTATAAAATAAATTTAAACTTAGGCTACGCATTGACTCGAGCAGTAATTTTCTCCCACGCCGACTCCCGTTCCTTTGCTGCTGCAGCCGTGTTACTCTTCTTCCTGAAAACAGCTTCAAATTCACTGTATGAGCGCATTAAAATATCCAACTCCAGCAGAGTAAAAAATGCAGACCTTTTCTTGTCGCTTGTTGCCATGGTGAATCGTGGTATTGGGGCTCCATTGATGACGGCTTTTTAAAGTCATGTTGCATGCGCTTAACTAGTGAACAAACTCTGTGTTGATTGAACCGATTGAAATCACCTGTTCTGAAACCCGTAACCCAGAGTTTCCCATCTCAGAGTTACTCAACTCAGAGTTCAGGGTTAGGCTCAGAGTTTGTTGAACCTCCTTTCTGAAACGGACCCCAGGTCATGATTTCTGGAAAGCAACATTGGGTTAACTGTCCCTTTAAGAAACAAGTTTTGTGTATGGTGGGGGGTGCTGGTGCTGGTGTGTCTGCAAACTAGAATGGTGTGCTAAAAGGTGCAGACTGATATAGGGTTTTCATTTCATTTTCAAAAGAACAACATCAAGGAGAAACAACAAAAATGCAGTGTATGTGTACTATATGTCATCTTAATTGTAGTGTGGTCATGGTGAGAGTTAAAGATCTCAGCTTGAACTTTAAGTTTTGTGGTCCATTAACTAACAGACCAGATCAGCGGCAATCACCTTAACACTTACTGTGAAACCAATAAAGCCAGATTGGATTGTGTTTTCCAAAAAGGCAGTCAAGTGAAAAAACAGCTTTGCTCTCAGAACGCAGCAGCTGCATCGATTTTGCGCTGGGGTCACTTCTGTCTTGCTATCAGCCAAAGCATGCCAGAGGATCTTAGGCAGACAATGGCCCAATACTGCGCCTGATTCTTACTGACAACAGCTGCTATTGAATTTCTTATCGATATCTGTATCAAGCAAAATCATTGGCCTGCCTCGGTCAAGCACCCATTCTTTATTAATACTTACTTTGGATTGGCACTCCTATCGATGGAGAGGATGGACGCACTTATTACATGTGTTATCTGGCGTGCGTCCTCTGAATGAGACACCACTGGGGGAGAGTGAGGAGGAGGAGTGGAGTTTATTGGCTTTAGCAAGGTCAGAGTGGGAGAGAGGAGAGAAAAAGTGCTGGGCCAGCACAATGGGCTTTTATTTTGTCAGGTCAGGCAGTACAGGCGATTAAGCTGTCAGCCTAGGGGGGACACTATTGATTTGGGCATGGAAGGTTGAGGGGGGGGCTACACCCCCTGTTGTTTTAATTTATTAGCCAGCAGCAATTTGATTTGATAGTGAGGAGGTGTAGCAATGTGAAGGCAACACAGCACGGTGATCACCACCGTCTATACAAAGAACCTTGTGATCCTCAAAGCTCTTTGCTCCTCCTACCAGCTTCCCTTTGGACTCATCGCAGCGACAGCCTTTGGGCACTGTCAACATTTCACTGGCATGCTATATGAGCTGTTTCCTCACAGGTAATTTGATATGACACTCGTTGAATATAATATATCATTTTGACTGCCACAATGGGGCCATCTGCACAAGATCTCAATTCATATTGACAGACGGGGGAAATTGAGAAGAATTGAGCCAAGCAACAGGAGTATGGAGCAGTCTGTAAAAGTGTAATTGGGTGGGCCGCTCCAAGAGCAAGAGGGGGAATTACAGGGTCACAGACTCAAATAACCCTCCACCCAGACAGTCGGATGAAATGACTGTGTATTTTACACAGCGGTTTTACACAGCATCAATGAGCAGAGCTGCTACTGTGCATTCATGGGAACTGAAGCTTTCAGAGAGCAATGCAGTTCATGGATTTCACAGAGAAAACGGTGAAGGCCGTCTACCATATAAATAATTTGGACACAGCAATAAAAACAACACTCCGCAGAAAACATAAACATACAATATAGAGGGATTCAATTCCATGAAGACAAATGTACTGAACATTTTTTTGCAGACTGTCTGTCCAAGACCCATTTTGCATCACATAATTATGAGATTTTTCCTATCTCTCATGGTACTTTTTATACACTGGGCTGAAATTGAAATTGAAATTGGCAGCTACACGTTGATGATGTTTCAACTTCAAATCACTACTTGGATTTTTCCTTATCATTAAATTAAATGTATTTTTATGGATCCCTCAATCACTATTTCGTTGACTTTTTATCTCCAACCAGCTTTAAGTTGACCATAAAAGAACCCCCAGTGCTGGCTTTACAGATATAGCCTTAAAATGTGCTTCAGTCTGTCTGTTTTGCAACCACAACATCTTGTCCTTGTTTTGCTCACTTGGCTATGGCACATCGTCTCAGAGATGACATATGGGCAATGGCAGCCTGCAGACAGTCAGTGTTATGTCACTTTGTTCATTAAGGCAGTAAATCCCCTCTTGCCCTCTAACCTTTCATCTCAGTGAGAGGGGCAATTAATCTACATAATTTTACGAGCAGGATCACATGTGAATGTGCTGTTTAATGCCAGTTTATTGGCCTTTTATGATGCCACTGGAATTACATTTCATTGTGACATGAAGGAGTGGCAGGATGGAGCTAAGTCAAGTCTTAAGACATGTCTTTAATGGATTAAACATCAGGAATAAGTCCATGCACTGGCTGTAAGTCTTTATATCTCCATAAACATCACAGACTTCCCACCACCATGAAGAACATATTTGAAAACTCTCAGAGGTCTAAGCCTGAAAGCAGATTCTGTCTGCAATGACACAGAGGGCCACACACACTCCCTGCACTTCCAGGAGGTAGACTAAATGATTATGTACAGTATGTACGTGCTCTATACTGTATACACGTAATACGCTGTTTTAATACTTCATAATACAATATTTATCCATAAACTGCTCATTGATACAGCCTGGGAGCACGTCCTTACAGTACTATCCACGCATGCAAAGGATAATCTACACATTATTTATTACATTCAGAATACTTTACTCATTATTTGCTATGCTTACGCAAACAGCAGCACCTGCTGATCCTCTTGAATGTCATGTCATTCCCTTGTGGCTGACCTGCGAAAGGATCAGCTCTGTTATGCACACGGCAACCCAGCCTCTGATTCATCGACAGCCTCGACTCAATGCATCATGGGATTCCTCTTACCCTCAAGAAGCTCTGTGCAACAGCTAACAACAACAACAACAACAACAACAACAACAACAACAATTCCTTTCAACACAGAATAATCTTCAAATAATCACAGATAACATTAATTACTGGATTTATTAATTTTATAAAGTCTTCAAAAAGACACTGCTGTTCCCTGTTGGATTACAAAGCTTCTGAAAGGGATACAATCGCACCAGAGACCTTGTTGTAAAGCTACAATGGAGTCAAAGTGGCAGCCTTTTAATATCGGTTTTTACAGTGTAGCCTTATGAAGATATTCTAACAATAGCAAAGCGTGTAATTTGATGTCATATACAACATCAGTAGCCCAAGGGGGTTTTAAATTGTGTACCTTACCACATTTAGATAAAGCCCAGTTCAGACCAATGACTACATAATAATTGAGAGTTACTAAAGCTTTCCTGGATCGGAAGACAAATTCAAAAGCCACATTTATATAGTAGTCTCCCCTGTCATGCAATGCTGTGGGGACATCGACTCAATGGAAGTCTGAATCATTAAATTCTTCTTCTTTTGGGGCCAAAACTATTTCAAATGGCAATAACACACTTTGGTGTTTCAATTATTCTGTTTATATTACTGTTAAAAAGCCATTTTTGAAAGACAGAAGAAAAACATCAATATACTGTAAAAGCTGATTCCTAACTTTTGAGTGACAGTGTAAATTGTTCTCCCCTGTTGAGCGGCAGAGTCTCCTGCTTCTCTTTTCATTAAAAAACAGGTAGTGGATGTGACCAATTTGCCCCCACTTGGCTCTTCGTTATTCGTTTAGCAGGCTCAGTATTTTTCACAGAGAAGTGCCCTGTTGGCTTTGTCCTGACAGAGTGGGAGGACAGTAGCCACTGAGAGGCCACAGCTCCAATTACACGCAGCCTCTGCTCCTTAAATGTCAAGCTACTTTGCATTACCCAAAGTGCAATGGCATTCAGCGAATATTAGCCCCACTCCAGCCACATCTGTCACATTGTTTCATGTGGCTCCTCGAGCAAAAAGTAAACGATTGTCGAGTCCTTTCCCTCCATCTATAAGTTATCTTCTGTGAATTTTCCACTTCAAATTTCAATGAGGTTTGGGTGCCTGTGAAAACAATCTACCAGAAAGCCAAATGAAATAACGAATGGTTGGAGAATGTCCTTTCAGCAGCTTTTGTAATTGCTTCAGAGTGAAGATTCATGATCTTTCTTTCGATGATGTCGGTTCATTGGCTGCACTGCCACCCAGGGCCCCTCAACTTTTCCCATTAGATACTCCACAGGCTTGACAATTTAGCTGCTTTGTCGATCATTAAGAGGGGAGACGCTGAGCTTCCCCTCTCTAATTAAACCTTGATTAGAAAATTGCTCTACCGCAGACACGACACACAAGAAAGTCAGAGGCAGGGGACAGAAGGTGCCCTAGAATATGCAGGTGGTTTTCCCATAATACACATTGGCCATAAAAACACAGCAACACAGTTGCACTGAACTGCTCTACTGTCAGCCTGTTTATTCAGGGAACAAGTGCAAAGATCCATGTCTTCTTAATGAAGGCAACAAATAATAAATATCCAACATCCACAGCGACTTTTCCACAACACATACACTAAATAATACCCCTTTGCCACCAAAATTAATTCATGGGTAAACCCGCAATAAATAGGCTATAGACTCCTTTCCCGTCGCCAGCCATTGATGTCAAGGACATGCCGGAGAACAGGTAAACAGTATGGAGGAGCATGTGGTTACTTCTTATTCAGTTTCTCTTTCAAACTCAGCGCAGACTAATTTGGATCGATGTTTGAAGGCTGCTTGGGCAAAGACGGACGGTATTTTTTGGTAGCTCGTCATTGCATCTCACCGGTGAAGAGGCTAAAATTAGCGCATTCACCTGGGTGTTGTGTTCCTATCAATGCCAATCGGAGCCATAGACGATAAATACCTGTGACTACCGCAGAGTCATTTGACCCTGGTGTGAATGGCAATCTGCAGAAGTTGAACATTTCACAAACTTCTACAGCTGCAGCCTAAATAAACTAAAAACCATACAAAAAATGTTTTTTGGCAGATATATAGATGAGAAAAGGTTGTATTAGGAGAGTGCATATTTATTTTGTAACACTGGGTGGTACTTGGACTGTAAATAAACTTTGTCTTGTTTGATTAAATTGTGTTAGAACAATTATCTTTTTTTCTGGAGAAATCAGAAATGAAAAATGGTATTTTAACATCTAAATCAGTTTATATTATCAAGCCTAATCAGCTGCCAAGACTTTTTTATTGTGAAAGCCTATGATACAAATTGTTCACAGCCCAGGCATTCCTCAGCTGGATTTGACTCAAGCACAGATATCCCAGTTTAAACCAGGGACTGTGGACAATATTCTTCTTCTGTACATCAGTGAGTAGCAACGTTGTTGGTGATTGGTTCTGCAGAACTGGCTATGGCTAATTGTAAATTAAGTAATGTTCCAATTGTGCAGTAAAAATGTTAAAAAAATAAACCACTTTAAAGCGAGTGACTGTGTAGCCTGTGTTTTTACAGGTCAGGTCACAGGACTATAAACAGGTTGGGCTAGCTCTGATTTAACTTGGACAGAATCGCAGGTGACGGTTCTGGAACTGATCATCGTGGGTGTGGGTAGGTGCAGGTTTGCAAAACTAGACGCGCAGGACTCTGTTCCAGATTCACATTCTCACTTGCAAACACATATGCCACAGATCAAAAGGGATAACACACGGCATGCCAAACATATCTTCATTTGGGTGCATGTGTTTTGAGTGAAAGCCTCACAAATTAAAACTTTTGAGCAGTATTGGAGAAAACCCTTATTGCGAGATTCACAGGCTATTGATTGATTGATTGAGTGTAAAGCTGAGAGAACAGCTTCTATTCACAGCCTCTAAGAACGAAAGTTTTACACTGAGGGAACTTAAGGAACTTTTGGACACTGAATGGACGGCACATTTACTGTATATTCACATATTGCTAGACTTTAGAACTTTTTTTTTGGAGTCCAAGCGCAATCTTTGACCTTCAGGTATGATGCACATCTGGAGCACATTTAAGAATGGTGAATGTTCGGACTACATTCTGCATAGTTTAAACCTTTTGTGTGAAGTCTCCAAGAGCCTGAAACTTGCAAATGGTGTTTCTAGGGCAGCAAGATAACTGAGGGATGGAGAGGTTGGGGATGAAGGGGGAGAAGTCAGGTGTCAACAGGCATTACAACTTAACTAACACACTCTTCCGGCTGCTGATTCGTTATACCTCTGGGCTACATCAATACCTGCAAGTATCACCACATTAAGCACTCCTGCTCTCACTAAATGCTGGCAATAATAGTTTGTTCATTAAATACCGTTTGTATATCAATTAGTCACCCTGTGTTATGTTGAATTGGTGAAGAAAACTGTCTTTTCTTGCATTCCTCCACAGTGAACAAACAACCACAAAACAAAGTGAATTCCTGATGAAATGAAGTAATTGGGGTCTGCATTTAACAACAGCAAAACTATATCAAAACAGCCATTCACTAATTCTCACGCAATTCATGCAGTATAATCATAATAATGAAATAGTGAAACTGAATGCATCTATGCTCTCTTCAAAGCCAGACTCCATTAACAAAAACAACAATTTTCTAATTCAAACAGCAGTTTCAGTTGAGAAAATGTAGTGCCAAAGAAAAGGGCTGTCTGGCAGTGAGGTAAAGCAGTGAAAATATCCTTAATATAGCATCCATCTAGACTGACTGATTTTTTTTTTTCGTTAGGGTGGCTAAAATATGTGTTGATGTCAACCTCAGTTCACAGCAATGTATTGCTGAGCTTCTAGCAGTGTTAATTTTGACAGCTATTTTAGATTTAGTCTTAGTCCTGAGATGAAAATGCTGATTAGTTTAAGTCACATTTTAGTCATGTTTATCCTTCATAGTTTTAGTCGAGGAAAACTCATGACATTTTAGTCAATTTATAGTTATCTTTTCTATATATCTTTTTTATCTTAAAACTAAATTTTTAACCAGTTGGGCTAATTCATGTGTCAGAAATCAGAACCAAGGAGAGAGGTTGTATAATTTCATTTAGACAATTTTTTTCTACAAAACAAATAACTTTCTGAGCACACACTTACTGATTCTCATTTGAAAAGCTCAACATCTCTCTATTTATGGTCTAAAAAACTGACACCACAAATACGCAGTCTGAGACAACTGGGATTTGTACCTAGCCTGAATTATTTCTTAATCTGCAACATGTTAGTCTGAGGGATTAAATTTGTGTCTCACAGAGTGGGTGATTATAACTAGACCTTCATCTCTGTCGGAGAAAACTCCACTGAGATCAGACAGTTAACTTACGATACAGCTACACTCACAGATAACCCGAGCCTCCAGTCTGCCTGTCGAACAGCATCAACCCATAAACCTTTCCCATGACAGTCTGGATTTGATTTGAGTCCTGCAGGGATCAACCGATGTGAAGTCCGACTGCCGGTGGCTGCTGGCTTCGCTGCCATTCAGCGACTAACAAGCAGAGCTAACTGCTAATAGCCACCACTGCACCTAACAATTTAGACAAATCCATTTAACACATCCACCATCCACAGTCAGACACACAGCGCTTTATTTACTGATGAATTTCAGCTCAAAACTCACACCAACTGTTCTGGTATGAATGGTTTGGAAACATCCTGGTACAGACTATCAGCTGGAGTTTACCAGCCTGTCGCACATTTGAAGATAATTGCAAGCATGCCGTTCTTGGCTTTCAATGTCCGATCTGTCACATCTCTTCTCATCAACCAAAATACAACACATATTTCGTCTTAGTTTCTATTATCAAGATCTAGCTGGTCATTGTCTGGTCATTGTCTCATTTTTGTCATGGAAAAAATGTTGTGGATGAAATGTTTTCATCATGGTTTTCATCAACAAAATTAACACTGGCTTCTAAGGTGCTAGTCTCGTCTGTCTCTGTGACCAGGGAGCGCACCGACCGCCATCTACTGAAGGTAATACACTGACTATACATAAGTACCTAATACAGCAAATCCCCAAATATCCCTTTAATTCACAAGCAGGTGCTTATCTATAGTGAGTATCTGTGGTGATGTCACTCATGGGTTTTCACCATGAAACCATGACCAAAAATTTCCTCCGCCACATAATAAGTGTGACTGGGGAAAAATATAATAACCCAGCTCTCCACTCTTGTCTGTCTATTTAAAAAAAAACAACATTTCCCACAGCTTTATATTAACCAGCTACATAAAAAACAGCTTGTTTTAAAACTCCAGGAGTTCTGATCTACAAGTGACCAACCTTCTCTCTTTAACTCTCTTTGACTCTTTATATTTGTGTATTCTGAAACAGCGCACCCCTCACTTTCACCCCCCACTGAGATGCTGAATAAAGAAAACGCCTCATCTCAGAATACTTCCTCTGACTCCGTCCTCTGCTGTGAAGAAAGGCAGCTTGTCTTATTGCCATTCATGTAACACACTAAATTCAGTTTCAGTGATCTCCAAACAGCCGGCTCTTAGAAAAGTGCAGCCTGGTGGATGCATGTTGAGCGGGAGGGTTCCCTCCTCTGTAACAGCATCCACCCTACTGGGGTGTCCTTGAGGAGGCAAAAAAAAAAAAAAAAAAAAATAATAATCCAACACGCTGCTATTCAGAGTTCACTGAGGTTTTCCCAGAGGAGTGACGTCATCCACATCACTGCCAGCCGCTGACCTCTTCAAACACTCTCTTCATCATACACAGACAACCTGATCTGATGCCGGACTTTGTCTTTAATCAAACATCTGTTCCTACACTCAGCTGTGTTGCCTTCATGCTTTATGACAAGCTCTATCTTTCACACAAGTTATTTCTGCTTCATAACCACATCCAGCCTTGTCCACTATAAATTATATTTCTATGTAACTTGTGTGCAACGGCAAATACTCTTTGCAAGAAATATAATGTTACCTGAATTAAGCTTGTTCTCAACATAATGAGGGACTGTTTTTAATGATTAATCGTATCTGTCCAAAAATATTGATGCAGAATGCCACTGAAAAATGTTCACCGACACCATGTAGCATTTGTTTTTTCTCCAATAAGAGCTACTGCAATATAATATCCACTTGTAGCAATGACATATGTCATGGTTGTATTTAGGCACTCAGTTTGATATGGTTGGGGTAGATTGTTGAGGTGGGAATCGCCACAGGATCCACGATACGATATTGTCACGATACTTAAGTCATGATACAATATTATTGCCATGTTAAATATGATGCGATATGCTGAGTGTTACGATAAGATATATTGCGATTTATTACCAATTTTCAACAGTAAATTATGTCCCCAAAGGAAAGCTTTGTCAACATCTGTTTTATCTAATAAGATTTTCAGTCTGTTCATCTCACTTCAGACATTTTTTGCAGCAGCAGCTAAATGTATCTAGTGGACTCAAAAGGCAATTAATAATATAATTATAGTAGGCTACCTAAAGTTTAATTTGAATTTGTAATATTAATCATTTGAATAATAAAAAATTCTTAGTGCAAGTACTTGGCAATGTGTGACAGTATGATATTGCAGCACAAAAATATTGCAATACTATGCGGTGTCAGTTTTCTCTGCCACCTTTAATGGATGGTGATTTTGAATACATAAAGAAAAATTCAAAAGTGACTTAAAGCATGACACAGGACATGTTTACTTTATAAATATTTCACTAAAAGCACCATCTTGAACTAAATTGGTGTTATCCACATGCAGTATTCAGGATGCCAACCCCAGAGTCAAGGTTAAGTGCTGTTATGTTCTGTCAGCTCTGGCCACCTCTAAACAACTTCTGTATGGTACAAGGACCTAGCAATCAAAGAATAAACATTGCCACAGAACGTAATGCAGCCACCAATTACTTTATATTTCCATAAAATCATATTTGGCAAATTTTATTTGCATTTATTTAATATTTAAGTGGCCGTTTGTTTGTCCATTTACTTTTGGAGAGGCAAAGATATGCATGAAGCGGCAACCTCAAGGGCTGAAAAATTACATCAACGGAGAATTGCAGTTCCTCAAATGGCCACTTGAGGCTTGAGGCACAGCCTGGTACAAAAAATGGTTTTGGTCTCAATTGGTCACCAATTTCCCCATTTACGAAAACAATACAGTACAATATAATTATCCTGTTTACATTTTATTAAGACATAAAATCATTCATAATTAGGGCTGGTATTGGTACTCTACACCTTTAAGGTATCGACCAAAATAACCCACTACCAAGTAGTGTTAAAACTTCTCAAAAAAGATACCTGCATTGGAACCTTTGAACCCAGATCTTGCAAAAAATTACTATTTGTATGGTTTTTCCTCGCAGCCAATCTTTGATTTAATGCAAGGTGTGACTGGCCCAATACTAAAGCAGCTACAACCCATACAGTCTGTGGTGTAGTGAAGTCAAGTGTGGTGTATTTACAGAGTTGTTTTTGCAGTTATTTTATATTTTTATTTTTTTTTAGTTTGAACACTTTGAAAATGTATTTGTGTAAAAATCATTTGAATGCTTCCACTGACATAATAGGTACTGGATGTGATAGGGAAAAAAAAAGGTTTCAAATAAAGTACTCTTTTGGTATCTATATCACTTAAAGGTTACTGGTGTTGGTGCTGGTATTTAATTTTTTTTAAAAACACAGCCCTACGCATAATTAAAGATGTGGCTGCTTTGAGTGACAGGCCACCTGCTGAGCATCACCATGGTTTATGCGTCAGATCCACCACTTGCTCCATCCAACTCGATCCTGTCGCCCAAATATGGTCAACTTGAGTCACTTCTGGCTCAAAAAATCCAAAATGCCAAACTTCATTATGGGAGTCCACAAACCAATGGGTGACAACACAGTAGCAAAGTTCATTATTTTTTATACAGTCTATAATACACATGCATAAAGTCTGACAATTCATGCACAATCAACGGATGAAGAAGTAAAAGTTTTGAAAAGCATTGAGTCACTGCCATCAAATGCACACATTAGCATTTGCTTTCATAAGGGCCAGGGTTAACTGACAGCCAGTGGACCGTGTGGCCAAGTCATTACCATAGTTTTGCATTCTCTAATGTCATTTTCTACAAGGTTAGGCTTCATGTAATCATTGCCCCAGGACAGTAGTAGGCTATGAGAGATAGAGGGAGTGCGCTCAGTGGAGGAGCAGTGGGCCACTTGTTCGACTTAATGAGACTGATCTGAGCAGATGGAGGAGAGACTCCCCGGTTGCTCTGACACCAAGATTCCCAGCCTGCTTTAGTTGGCCACTCATCTGTTTAGACTCTTTTCAGCTTAGGCCTGCAAAATAAAACTTAGACTGGGGCGACACAACTGCTGCCAAGACTCTGGTGACCTGCAATTACAGTGAGATGTCTCTTCCTTTACCTACAGTGCTGTGCTATGCTGTTTCTAAAATGTCTGTACAATCACTGACACTTCTCAGTTATTGTTGAGATCAATTCTTCATGAAATCAGTTTGTCAGTCAGTATCAGTTTTCATTTTTCTTTGATGATACACACTTCTTTACATGCATAACTATTCCTTAAGTACATGATCTCACTCCCATCCACATTTTTATTCACTCTGCTTGGCAAGCAGTTGTTTTGTGGTGACAGCTTCTGCAATTTTCAGTCTGTACTTATCATTTCATCCATGCACAACCTAATTGACAAAAAGCAAAGCCCCCCCTGCAGCATTTCCAGACCCACAACATTTTTAATCTCTTAATGATTGCTATCACAGTGAGAGCACAGCTAATGTTAAAAGAGAGACTCTACACCCTGTCAAAAATTGATGTAAACTGTAGTGTATCAAATAGTGGCTGGTTTTCTTGGAGAAAAGCCAGTTTTTTGACAATGTCTGGCTGTTTTGAGGAATTTACAAAAGCTCCACTAAATTAATTTGCAATGTCAAAAAAACACATTTTGATAGTCCAAAAATAAAAATGTCTTTCTGATGTGTGACAAAGTGGATTTGGTTTGAAATCATACTTGTGTATTCTAGGCAGCTGCCGACATCTAGTACACCTGCCTTTAGCAAAGACATGACAGCTACAGTATCCTCTTCTTTTGAGATGTTTGTTGTCCTGTCTGCTACCACGCTGAGCGAAATCTTTTCTTCTAACTTCCAGGAGACACGTTGCAGACAAACAGTGTTTCTGTAGTAGAATCTAAATTCTTCGCCATATTCTTGGTTCCAGGGCTTATTAAATTATTTCTTCTTGTTGCTGTGTCAAAACTTCACATCACTTTGTGTTCTCTCCTCCTGCACTTGACCTTATTGCTTTGGTTGCTTTCACTCTTTGGTCTGTCACTTATCCTGTATATTTTCATATATACTTGATATACACCCACCGACCACTTTATTAGGAACAGCATGCTAGTACCAACTTGGAGCCCCTTAGCCCTCAGAGATGCCTTAATTCTTTGTGACATAGATTCAACAAGCTGCTGGAAACATTCCTCAGAGATTTTGGTCCATATTGACATGATGACATCGCACAGTTGCTGCAGATTTGTTGGCTGCTCACCCATGATGAGAATCTCCCGTTCCACCACATCCCAAAGGTGCTCTATTGGACTGAGATCTGGTGACTGTGGAGGCCATTGGACAGTGAACTCATTGTCATGTTCAAGAAACCAGTTTGAGATGATTTGAGCTTTGTGACATGGTGCGTTATCCTGCTGGAAGTAGCCATCAGAAGATGGGTACACTGTGGTCATAAAGGGATGGACACGGTCAGCAACAATACTCAGGTAGGCTGTGGTGTTTAAACCATGCTCAGTTGGTACTAAGAAAATCTCCCCCACACCATTACACCACCACCACCAGCCTAAACTGTTGACACAAGGCAGGATGGATCCATGCTTTCATGTTGTTTACACCAAATTCTGACCCTACCATCTGAATGTGGCAGCAGAAATCCAGACTCATCAAACCAGGCAATGTTTTTCCAATCTTCTATTGTCCAGTTTTGGTGAGCCTGTGTGAATTGTAGCCTCAGTTTCCTGTTGTTAGCTGACAGGAGTGGCACCTGGTGTGGTCTCCTGCTGCTGTAGCCCATCTGCTTCAAGGTTGGACGTGTTGTTGGTTCAGAGATGGTCTTCTGCAGACCTTGGTTGTAACCAGTGGTTATTTGAAAACCCTAGAGATGGTTGAGCGTGAGAATTCCAGTAGATCAGTAATTTCTGAAATACTCAGAACTGGCTGACTGACACCAACAACCAAGCCATGTTCAAAGTCACTTAATTCACCTTTCTGCCCCACTCTGATGCTCGGTTTGAACTTCAGCAGGTCGTCTAGGCCATGTCTACTTGCCTAAATGCACATGATTGGCTGATCAGTTATTTTCGCTAATGAGCAGTTGAACATGTGTACCTAATAAAGTGGTAAAGAGTGTACCTACAATGCATTTTAATAATTTTACCCACAGCTGACACATGTACAATGTGAATAATGCCTGCTTTAAAGGAATAATTCTCCCTCCAAACGACCATTTGTATATCAGTTTCTCACCCCTTGTTACCTTTTATTTGTGAAGAAAATCTTGTTCTCATATGCCCCGGGTGAACAAAGAATCTAAAATGGAGAAAAGTCGCATTTATCCAGTCAGTACTTCCCACATAAACTAAAAGCGAAACTTATTTATGCTATCTTCAAAGCCAGACTCCATCAGCCAAAACAGTAATTTTACCTCGTTGAACATGGGAGCTGCTGGTCTATCGCTGCCTCAATCAATTTGTTTGTGTTATTGTGTGACTTTGGCGTTTTAAAGGGATAGTTCAGATTCAGCAAAATGACACAATAACATAAACAAACTACATATCTAGGCAGTGGCAGACCAGCAGCTCCCGAGTTTTAACATAGTTTTGCTGTTGTTAAACACGGACCCCTGTGACTTAAATTCATCAAGAATTTTCTCTGTTTTTGGCATACCAGAAAAACAAAGTTTTCTTCACAAATTCACCATAACACAAGGTGAGCAATTGATAAACAAATCATTTCTGGGGTGAAGTATTCCTTTAACTTGTTAAGATAATTCCAGTTTCACAAGTCTTGGACAACATTTCGACTGCCTTGTATTTCACTGTCTGTGCTCTTGCTTGACAGGGGTATTGATATCCTGACAAGTCTGCCAGTACTTTCCCCTTGCAGGAAGCAGGATTCTTTGTCACTCCATTTATTGTTAAGTACAGGGCGCTAACACTGAATCAGACACTGTCACAGTATCAACATCCAGACTGAAGGCCAACCTATTCAACAACTTACTCTAAGCTCTAGACTGCAATTCTCTACTATGCACTTATAAACTCTTTCATTTTTGTTCAACTTTCATGTCTGACCTTACATCTGTTCTCTGTAGCACTTTTGTTAAAAGGACACAATAGACCTGACATGGTGTGAATCAAGAGGCAATCAATGCAAGGTCCCCTGCAGGGTCCCTGGACTGTCAAGCATCTATTTATCAGGTGTATTTTTATTCCCCTTAGAGTTGGTACTTTCCCTGATCCCCAGGAGAGGACCTGGAACCTCTTGCCCTAACTACCTGCTAAGTTTCCTCTTCTGTGCTCATTCCATTAGTTATTATGACCACGCTGTTGTCTGGTTCAGCATGTTCTCACAGTGAGTCATCTTTCATCACTGCTGTTGCAGACTCCAGGGCTATTCTTCCTCCCTGTGACGTCCCAGTGGGGACAATTTCTCACTGTTGCTGTCTTTCCAAGCTGTCAACTAGGATCTCTCTAGCTGTCAGCTACCCTTTCCAAAAAAAAAAAAAAAGAAGAACATCACCAGACATATTTGTATGATACATTCACCCGTACATCTTGGATCTGATGCAACTCTCTTGAGCTATTGCTTAAAGGTTCTGTAACTTTTATACCATTTTTCATTGCCAATTTTCAAATGGATTGTAACATAACTTAAAAACTGAAACCTTCCATGACTTTCTTGATTGCCTAAAACAGCCTCTGGACTGATCTCTATGTAAAGGACTCAAAAAAAAAATCCAAAGAATGTGATGAACCTTAACTGAGAAATCCCTGATTGTCAGAAAGCCCCAAAGGCAAACTTCTCCCAAGGAAGCCTTCTCGGCTAAGAAATGGCCTTCAGCTGATTGCAGGTTGATCTCTGGAGCTGCCGTCCCCTTCCCTCCGGGGGTAGTAATCCCTGAGCAGCGGGTGTGAAGGTGTGAAGCTGAAGGACAGTGGGGTGCAGTAGCTAATTCTTGTCTCATATGTGGTCTGATAAATAGTACATTTATCAAATTCAGTCCCCTATATCATAATTTCATTTAAATCCCAGAGGAAACACTGACATGTGAAATATACTGTGCTATTTTGGTTTTAGCCGGTTAATGTTAGCTAACGTTGGCTTGCTTTCTAGTGCAGATTACTAACTAGAATCAAACTTTCTGTCCATTTCCTGTGAAAATGGATGTGTATCTTGAAAACAGACAATACATGTAACAGGCAGAACTTATGACCAACACATCCAAGGTACCTTGCACATCGTATCTTGACATGGAGAGGCCGTGACCAAACGTGGATATGTGACGAGGTCAGATTGAGAATGTGTTGGTCTGTCAAAAGTCTGAGTGGATGAATTGCTGGCCAGGAAATGTAGCAAAATACTGTATTCAGTGGATAACGTTAGCTAATTCATCCAGACTCCAAGGGCTGGTTTGTAAATTATTTCATCAGCCACAAAGCAACCAATGTCAGATCCATGCAGCATAGCTAAGTGACAGCTTGCTGAACAGTCAACGAGCTAACCAAAACCTAAATTACGGTTAGATAGCTAGCTGTAAAGCTACGCTGCATGGATCTGCTGTTGGTTGCTTATGACATCAGCTAATAAAGTAGGCTTATTTGCAAATAGCAAGGTAGTTAGTATCATGGTGCCAGTTGTTCAAATGAAATATGAGAACATGCAGATACTAATGTTATCTAAATATGAGTGTAATTTATTTTCCAGTATTCTATCAACACGATGGCAGTCAATCACGGTCAGCCTCATGTTTGTCACTGTTGTGGCTGATGCAGGTGTTCATGTGCGCCTACATAAGATGCTGACTGCAGTTCACTTTGACAGCCTCAGAGAGAGGTGTCACTAGTCTCGCCACCAGACAATCAGAGATCTCCGCCTTCTGATAGTCTGGGGACACTCCTTTCTAAAGTGTGTTTAACACACCGGCGAAAACGGCCAGCAACAAAGCAACGCCTCCTGCATTTTTGAAAAGGACACGCCTTCTCGGAAATGTGCGCTCCCCTTTTTTCGTCTGCAAGGAAACAAACACACAGAGAACTTGAAAATGGATGCCGAGAGATTGAATTCCGTTTTATCAAACGTGTGCTCATCCGTGAAGAAAATATTTTTTCCAGCGGATGTCTTAGTTACAACATGATTGAGCTAACTGGAGTAGTTTCATGTCGTATCTGACAACGGGAGGCTTTTAACAGATGACGTCCTGATGTTAGCTTTGCTGCTAGTGTTAGCTGTCCCTGTCAGCTGATGCTTTCTAGACATTGTGATTTCCCAAAACTGAATAAATACCACACATAGCAACACAAAACTGCTTTGTTAGCTCAATCATGTTGTAACTAAGATATCCACTGGAAAAGATATTTTTTTCACGGACCGTTTAATGAGTTATTACCTATTACAGACACGACTAACGGCTAACAGGGCTAACAGCTAATGGTTAGCCCAGCTAAACGTGCACACAGAAATAGTAATGTTTGTTCAATCATTGTGTTTATAGACTTTACAAACATCGGATTAGTCTAAACGGTGATACAGTGATGTGAAAAATGTGATACATAGGCTATATATATAGCTAAAAGCTCTGCTGGTTTTCTACCCGGACTATAGAGGCAATCGCCTTGTAAACAACAAGGCGATTGCCTCTATAGTCCGGCCGGACGGATGAGTCATGGCCTTGTAAAAGATTATGTTTGTTTGTTTTAGTTGGCGAGAATGTGTCGCCGCAAACGCGACAAACATCCACTAACTTTGACGGAGTTTTCTGCGAGCACGGCTGAGCCATTTTGTACCGTTACACGTGTTTCTAGTCGGACTATGTTTACAAGCACAAGAGTTCAGCGAGCCACCAAAGGACCGCCCTGCAGATTTACTACTGGTTCTGCAACGCAGGGAGTTTTTTTAAACTCTGAAATTGTATCCGCCCATCTAAACACAAAATCAGGGAGAAAGTCATCAGTCTTTAGTTAAGCAAAGCGTCTAAAGACTGACTTGTGAGTCTAAGGTGTCACTAATAACAAGGATATTCTGAAAGCTACATACAGAATCTTTAAGGTAGAGGAACACAAAACATAGAACTGAAAACAGTGGGTTGCTGTCAAAGCTCTAAATGCTACAACTAACACTTAACAGTAAAAGCTTGTAGAGGAAGTATCAGTGTAATTCTGTTTTGGGTTTTTTCTGCTGTAAAACACAACAACAAACACTCCAAGACATGCTCAGCAAATCCCCCAGGTGTTCAGTACTAATGGAAAGTAGCTCACTGTTGGGACTTTCTCAACTGCAAAATGCTCCTTCAATGAAGCGCTTCACAACTATTTTTGATCACGCTAATATCACTGAACTACAATCAGTGGATGTTGAGAACACAATGTTTAGCTTGGAACCATTTCCTTTGCATACAGCACACAATAAGCTCCAAACCCCCACAGTCTCAAATGTTAACAGTGACTGTTTATACTCTGAACTACTGAGATTTCCTTCCATCATAGGCCCCTGGGAGGATAGGATTCTCCCTCAGCCAGCTGGTGAGACACACACAGAGGAAAAAAAGAGAGCAAAAAATGAAAAAAGGAAAGAGAGACAGCAGAGTAGAGAGTGCACAAAGAAACCGAAATCCCTTCCCTCTGGGGAGCGACTCTCTGGTGCCTTTACCCGCTTCTTATCTGATGAGCCTTCGGAGGATAAGAGTGAGGCTCTCTCTCTGCGATGACTGGCAGAGGGAGAGATCCTCTCAGCTCCGTGGTCAGACTCGACCCAGTATGACAGGCAGACGGGTAGACACCGGCGCTGAAAGGCATTACTGTCAAAATGAGGCAAGAACAAGGTGGGATGGCTCTCTTCAGTGAAGCTGATGGCAGGACTTAAAGTCTGCGCGGAATCACGCTACCAAAATCTTGTGGGATACGGTTGCACGCTGCTCATAATTGAGTTGAAAGCATTACTCAATTTTTCATTTGTGCAGTGGGAATTGGATTCTTGAGAGCTCAGCAAAAGCTAAGTGGGAATGGGATATTTTTATTACAGCTAATGATACTTGCTTTTTTGCCTACCCTTCATGTGGACCTATTTTGCAAATATAGTTAGTTTCAAAACCAAAAAATAAACATTAGGCTTAATTTGTGCAATCCTGTAAACAAACTTCAGTGAAGTCGATTTCAAAAGGCCAATTTATGAATCAAGTCCTATTTTGCACGCAAGCACTCCAGAGTCAGCCAATTACCATCAACTTTGTTCTTGGGTCAGCACATTACCCAGGGCAACAGGACCGCTCATTAACTACCACAGTTAAAGGAAGCTCCAGGACCCAGCAGAGAGCTCAGGGCCAGCCATCTGTAAGCTCAAGTTCAATGGGCTGACAGCCTCCCCTGCATACCGAGCGCACACTGCAGCCCAGAGAGAGTAAGCTCTATTCCCTGCTAATCAGAAACATTTCTCCAGACCCCAAGATGAGAGGAGGTCTGGTCTACAGTGACTCTGAAAACTCTACTCCTTATTCTTCATCCCCTTGCTCACACTCACTCTCCCTCCCATCCTCTCCCACTGGAACAAACCCAGTGGGACAGGAGGATCCAGCCAGGAGAGAAAGCTAACTGGCTTCACTATTACACCGCCTGTCACAGGGGAGCTGGTGGGCTGCTAAGCCCAGCTGGAGCTCTCTGATCCCTTGGATCCAATAAATGGATGCCTATCAACTGTCCTTGGTTCTTGTCAAAGAGGAAAATGCAATGATGCTGTCTCCCAATCTAACAATGTAGCATGGTACAATAACACGTCATTATAACATTTAAAAAACAGGATCAACACTACAGGTGGCATTTACTTAATGATGCTCACAAAGGAGGGAGCCATGATGGCACAGCACAGCTTTTATAGCCAGCTCCTGGTTGTCCCTGTCAGAGCAATAGTGATAGACGAAAATGAACAAACAGTTCTTTTTGAATGACTCCCTTTGGTGTCCAGTATGACCAGGTCAACCTGTCAAACCCGGTCTCACTCCGAAGTCATCAAAATCTGACAACTGGTCAGTGACTTCCGGCGTCAGACATCAACCAAAAAAGCCGTCCTTTCACGTCGGCATGATACGCGACCGGTCGCTGTTATTGTTTCACAGCGCTCAGTGGCATCAGGGGCAAACATGGCAGAACAACAACGAAAGTTGGAGCGAAATCAGAGTAGGGCAAGCAGGTGGAGTGGTGGATGGGACCAACAACCACCGAACTTCACCTAGGAGGCCAGTGTTCTCTTCACATAAGATTGTAGATCCAAACCCTGTCTTTTTTTCTGAAACCCAACCATATGCTTTTGTTGCCTAAACCAAATCAAGTTTGTCTGTTGGCAAAATGTAACCATGTGCATTTATTGTTGAAGGGAAAAAAACATCCAATTCGCAGTGTTGTACCAACGTAATGCTTTTATTTTGAAAGACACTGTATGCAAACTGTATTTTGAAAACAGACAATACCAGGCAGAACTTGACACGGCAGCCCAGAACGCCGACAACCGACACACCCAGGATACCTTGCACGTCGTATCTTGACATGGAGAGTCCATGACCAAATATCGATATGTGACGAAGTCAGAGTGAGAATGTGTTGGCCTTTCAAAAGTCTAAGTGCTCATTTACCTATAACTTGTCTTAATGTTGTGCAGCAATAGGACTGAATGAACAACCAAGGACCGATTAAACCGGACTGGAGTCAAGACCTGTGCCAGCCGAGGCCAACGGTCCAACACTAGCCGTTAGTTTTGGCTTGATCTGTGGGTCAGTGGTTCGGGTAAGCTTGTGAGAAAATATTGCAAGTTTCGGGTTATTATAAACTTACAGAAACATAGTGCAGTAGTCCTCCTTTCTCCTTCTCTTGCCCTCTCCCTTAATCTTACTCCATCCTTTTCTCTATCTCTGTCTCATTATCTGGCTTTTTACCAGGAAAATTTGTTGAAGTCCAACATATTTAAATCTCTCCAGGCATCATATCTAGTCTACGAGTTTCCCTCTGAGAATATGTGGGCCTAACACCGTGTACTAACAGCAAGCATCTCTCTGTCCACACTAAATCTGTCAAATATGCACTGCTGTTATGTCATGTGAACAAACCACTTTACCTATCAGCTGTGCGCTCATGTAGGCCTAAACAAACCATGCAGGATATCAACTGTGCGCTCAAGATCATATTAAAGATGTAACCACTGGATGCGTACTTGCTGTCTTCCTAAATTTATAATGTTTACACAGAAAACACACACATACAATAAAGCCAATAGCAAGTAGGTTGTTTATAGCAGTGGTCATTACCAGAAACTTTCAGCTTCGGTTTTGGGGTTTGCAGGTCAGGTTTTGGGTCATTGATTAATGGATAAGTTTGTAGGATGAGCGGGGCAGAATGGCCCAGGTTAGTCTGTGTTTTAAATACCCTGACCTGCGTATAACTGCTTGCTGTCTAACATGTAAGTACTATAATTGACACCATATTTTGCAAAAAGTATCAGAAGTCCAAAGGTTTGATACTTTTACATCTCGTAACTCGGGATCTGATACAGTGAGAAGAATTGACCTTCACTGCAAAGAAGTATAAAAGCTGTCAAACTTATTAAGGAAGGAGACGTTGCTGGTCGGTTGAAGTGGTTTTGGATTACTCTTCAATCTTTAACTAGGCCCACTTGATGCCCCATTTTGATTAGCCCTGGATGAACTGCAGGCCTGCGTGTCACCTGATCTGAAAATGCTGTCGCATGCCTTCAGTAGTAGACGGACTTCTCTGTTCATCCACAGCTTCAGATGTGGGGATGTTGTAATCCGTCTGACATTAAAATCACCATGATCCATACAGAGAACGACCTGTGCCGTTATTAGCAACATATAATTAGTCAAAATGAGGCATCAGTGAGGCTTCATTTGATACCCACGACCATGTCAAGAAATCCTGATGAAATCATTCATTTTGTTTTCTAAGTTTAAAAACTGCTGATTCTCAGACACAGAGATCCACATCCAGTACAAATCTATCCACGGCTTGATGACTTTTAGAGTGGACCTTCAATTAAAAATTAATTTACTTTCAAGGTTGTGATGAAGTATTATTAAGAACTTTAAAGGTCAATGTTTCTTTCACACTTAAATCCATTTGTGGGAGCCCTGTACGTATGCCTGCCTTACTGAGCTAACAAACAGAACAGAGTGTATTAATTAAGTCCTTCTAATTTGGTGATTAATATGTCTCCTCTTCATGCTAAGGCTACATTGTTTTGAATTCATGTTTTCCTCAATCAGGCTCACTAATTATGCAAGAAAAAACACAAAGACTATAGCACTCCTGTGAGCTGTTAATGGTATTTAATAAAAATCCAATAAAAAGCAGATTAGCTCTGATTATCCAAATAAAAAAGGCTCCTAATGATGAAATGGTTTAAAGTCAAATGATCTACAGACTCTCAAGCAGCATTGCAGTCCTTTTTTTACTGCATGTGTTATATCATTCAAGAATAATTGTTTTCCCCTTTACCTCTGTCAAATACTATATACTAGTATGAGTCCCCACAGTATATATACACTGTGAATGACAGCTGATTAACAAACAGATATCTGATAACTGTTGTCCTTGACCTGGTGAAAATACCTCCCCGTGTGATAGTTAAATCCTCGACCCTTTATCTTTAATTTGGATATTCTCTCTGGTACAATCTCAAGGACATGGAGGTCGTCCAACAGCCTCTTTAGTCCCTCTTCGTGAAAAAGTAGGGGGTGGAAGATCCTAGTGACCTAAATAACTGTTCCTGCGGTGATCCAAGAAGCCTTATTTCAGTCAGCCAACAATCTGGAACAGATTTTCTACGTGAATACAGAGTCCGGACAGAGTTGATATTTGGTGTCTGACCACATTATTCCACATAAACATACTCCAGGCTCCTGAACGCAGACCTGTGCGTGCGGACAAGCTATCATTCCCAAACAAAACTCCTCTAACCATCGCAGAGAATACCCTACCTAGAAGATCAGGATGGATGAATCTAAACCCAGCTGCAGATAAGTCTGAGATGTACCAGACCCGAAATACTTTAAACATAGCACTACACTTTAAGCAGTGTAGTCATGTACTTGAATTCTTTAGGATGCTTAGTTGTACACTTTATATGCTACGAAACACTAATTCATCATGTAAATGTGTTTCTATATTTAAATGTTAATATTAATGTTATGTTATTCCTGTCTTCCGTTGATCATCTGTATGTATGTCTGTTTTTCTGTTCGAACAAATATAAACTGGACATGTTTAATGTAAATATGATTTGATGTCCAAGTGAAACACATATATATAAAAATAAAAAAAGACATGGATACTTGCATTTCCGCCCAAGGTGCAAATAGTTGTCCTACCTTGGTGAAGTGAAGCAGTGTTTCCTGGACAGCATAGACAGGAAAACTCAGCTTCTGGGTTGAAGAAGGGTCCACAATGTGGTCTACAGCTGCACCCTGTGAACCGCCACGCAAACACAGTTATTCCTCTACAACGTCTTCCTGACATGATTTCACTGTTAACAAGTGAGTTTGCTTCCACATAGCCAGCAGCTGTAGCAGTTAACACTCTAACAGAGAAAACACTGAGTAAGCCAGGGGTGTCAAACTCATTTTAGTTTATGGGCCATATACAGCCCAGTTTGATCTCCAGTTGGGCCAGACCAGTAAAACCACTGCATAGTAGCCTGTCAATAACAACAAGGACATTCTGAAAACGATAAAGTGTGCAGAGTCATCCAGTGGACCAGTTTTGACCCACTGGCCATACATTTGACCCCCCTGGAGTAAGCAGTTACCTGGCAGATATTACTGCAATGCCACTATACTATCAACGGCCAAACACAGGCAATAATCCAACAAAAAAAAAATTTTAAAACGGGGGTAAAACACCGAGCAGGGCAATGAGTAAACCTCCCATTTACAAATGTTGGGTTGCATATTGAAGTTTTCACTTCTGGGTGATTGGACCTCTGCTCAAGGTGAATTTGGGCAAAGCTTTGCTGAGTTACTTGAAGTCACCAGTCCGACAGAAATGGTTAAAGCCAAAAGAAATATGCATGAGCCTGTAGGCTTTTTATACAGAAAACATTTTGACATGACACAGTAGGCAAAGCTCAGGTGTAATTATAAATTTTAATGATGGGTTTACTTCAGATTAGCTGCTGTAAACCTTTCATAAACTACAGTAATGACCACTTTTAGGTTATGAGCAAATTAGAGGTGATCAGCAGACGCCACAAGACTCAAAAATAGCTGTAGCCAATGAAACTGATTTTAGCCTCTGTTGTGCCGATTAGTATGAAAGTTGAGGCATCAGTGAGGTAGTAAGGGGTGGTATCTTTCTATGTAAATTGTACTTTTTTGATTCACTAGTAATTGGTGAGTGACAATTCTGAATGACTGACACAACTAGGATTAAAAATAATTGTGAGCCATAGTTATACTATATGTATATATATATATACAGTGATTCTGATGATAGATGATAGCTGAAGCTGTACTATTCCCTTTGTGTTGAAAGTAATTATAGCTGCCTGAAGGTATTCTATTCAGTAAGCCTGCAGCATTGTCAAGGAAAAGAAACTTCACTTCATTGAAGAGTGGCTGAAAAAGTTAGATGAATGGTTGAGATTCCAAAACACGACAGAATGACACTGAGGGTACGGATTTAATAAACCCAAGACTTAACTGACAAAAAAGCATGACAGGGCACAAAATAGGCGTTTAAGTGGCAGGAGGAGTCAAAGTTACTTGTCTTATTTTACATTATTATTAAGAAGGGACCTTTCCAAGCAAGAGGAAGGTGACTGGTATGGAGCTTTATCCCTATCTTTATTCAAAGATCTGGTCTATCTGTTTGATAGCCAATAGAATGTCAGATTTACTGTTGACCAATGAAATGATCCCTATCTCATGAGAGGGAGTGATGTTGTACTGTATATCGTCACGGCTGTGATTTGTTACTGTGATTCTATTGGTTGGGGGATTTTGACAGGGTTGTTACACAAAAAAATCCAAGTGCAGGGCAGAAATCTGAGAGCAGAAATTCCACGAGCGCACAGAAGCAGTTTGAGCGCGAGGAGAAAAGCCAAAGCTCGAGCAGGAAATCTGTGCAAGCAACATGGTATCTGAGTGCGAGCAACATCTGAGTGTGAGCAACACGGTATCTTAGTGCGAGCAACATGGTATCTGAGAGCGAGCACACAGTTTGAGCAAAAACAGAGTAGATCCAAGCGCAAGCAGAGGCTATTTGAGTGCGAGGGCAGGGTTTTTGAACGTGAAATCAATAAATAATGCTCTCAAACTGGTAGACCACTCTCTTGAATAAAGATAGGGATAAAGCTTTATAGACTGGCATCTACATTTTTACTCCAAGGTCAGATGGTGTCGAGGAGGATGATGTGAGAGCTGAAAGAGGAGGTTAATGCTACCTTGACAACAAGAATAGTGACCTTGTGACCCTCTTCCAGGATGTGTTGTGGCAAGAAAGATGCTTCTAATGAATAAAACATACCTACAGTAATACGTTGAAACTTAATGTTTCAGTGACACTGTGGTTAAGATTTAGGCACAAAAGCCAGTTGGTTATGGTTAGGAAAGGATCATGTTTGGGCATAAAATAACAGTTTTTAGTGGCACAACCCCCGGCTGGAAATGAAAGGATGTCTTGTTAAAAATCCCCACAACAGGTGGCTAAACAAACACCCACGTTTGGGGGCTGAAAAGCTGCTCGGAAAAGAGCCACAGGTTCCTAAAAAACAACTGGTTTTGTTGTCTGTTGGTCCCACACGGTGGTCTGCTAACTGGCGTATCATCTAGGTGTCACGCCATCCACCATTCCCTCCACCAAAGTCAGCTCATATACTATGTCACTTTAAAAACATTGATGTGATAAGTATGAAACGTGCAATTGTAACAAATTGGTGGTTTGCAGAAATGTACAGTGCCAACATTTCCTCCTGGGGAATGGGCTGCCTTTCAGGGCAAGCGCGCCACAATACTGCAATACTAGATTCACATTTCTGCCTATATAATGAATTCTAGATTACAGGGCTGAGGGTATGTTTCTCTTCCAGCCATAAAAAATGACTTCCCCACAGTGAGGAATGAAGGAAAGACACAGTTAAACACATGACTGCTCTTCAAGAGCAGTGGCATTACTTTCCTGATCACCAGAGAGTAAACTTCAGTGGATTGGGTCTGGTTTTGCTAAGCAGTAATTCAGGGCTCACTCTGCCTCAGCTGGAGACTTAAGTGACACTTCTTGCTAGTGATGTGAGCAAGATGCTTTTTGACACCTGCACACTCACTCAGTACTGGGGATCCCACGAGCAGTAGGCAGAGTTCTCCATCTCAGCTGTGGGTGTTCTTATTCACACTGCACATCTTTGTGAGTCAAGTTCTGGCAAGCACCTTTGTTTGTAATTTGAAAAGGTGTTTTTTAAAGTGTAAAATGGATATCAATAACACACGTAAGATAACTGCATTGCAAGGGCACCCTCATTGTTCCCTCTTCTTCTGCAGAGTTAATAACTACTACAGCCGTGCAGTTTTTGGACCTTTGGCTCACAGGATTAATTATAATTTTGGAGCCTGATTCCAAGTATCCCAAGCTTCAGGTGCTTATATTCAAATGTCAAAACACTGTCTACACGGCATCATTATTGGCAAATAACACTGTGAATTCACTTGATAAAACAAACAGTCAATCTTGTTTTTTTTAGCAGTGAGTCATTTGAAACCTCCCACCATGAGAGGACACAGTGTGAACTGATGGATAGGATCCCGTTCAGTTTTCCCAGCATGAGAACGCCTGCACAACAGGAATCAACTTCTTGGTCCTGTGCCATTTCTCATCTTTAATAGTATCATGGGCTAAAATTAATCACTGAGCAGATGATAGCAGTGTTTACAACAAAGCATCTTCTGCTTGGCACAGTGTTTTATTAAGAGTAATTAACTCATGTAAGCTAAGACACCTAAGAAATACACCCTGATCATCCACAACATTAAAACCAGTGACAGGTTAAGTTAACAACATTGATCATCTCGTTACAATGTTATGTTCTGCTGGGAAACCTTGGATACGAGCATTTATGTGGATGCCACCACCTACCCAAACACAGTTGCAAACCAAGTACACCCTTTCATGGCAACAGCACTCCCCAATGGCAGTGCCCCCCCGGCAGGACAATGCACCACAATACATTGCAAAAACTGCTCAGAAATGGCCCAAGGAACATGACAAAGAGCTCAAGGTGTTGACCTGGCTTCCACATTCCCCAGATCCCGATCTGATCAAGCATCAGTGGGATCTGCTGGTACCCCAAAGGTCCTGTGTCCATGCCTGTCCATGCCCTGACCAGAACTGGCCTAAGGAATGTGACATAAAGCTGAAGGTGTTGACCTGGTCTCCCCAGATCCCAATCAGATTGAGCATCCATGGGACATGCCCGTACCCTGCCTAGCAACCCAGTCAAAGGATCCTCCACCAACATGACTGGCACCAGGGCGCTGGTGGAAGATCCTTTGAGTCCCGTGGGTTTTGAGGCGGGGTACAGGCATGTCCACGGATGCTTGATCGGATTGGGATCTGGGGAGACCAGGTTGACACCTTGAGCTTTTTGTCACAATTCTTTGGCCATTCCTGGTCAATTTTGGGGGTTTGGCAAGATGCATTGTCTTGCTGGGGGGCCATTGTGATTGGTTGGTCTGTGGTGGAGGGCAACTGACATGCTCCATCATTGTTTGGTATGGGAACTGCTCTGCAGCTGACAGGAAGGCGCTGCAATGAGTGGTTAAATCTGCTCAAAAAATAACCAACAGCAGCCTCCTTTCCTTGGAGGACATTTATGTCAGCAGGTGCAGAAGCAGGACGTCGTGCATCATGAAGTACTCCACCCACCAGGCACACGAACTGTTCACCCCACTCCCCTCAGGCAGAAGGCTGCACAGCCTCAAAGCAGGAACAACAAGGCTAAAGTGCAGCTTCTTCCCAGAGGCTGTGAGGCTTATGAAAGCTCTGGCTGAAAAGTCTGTCCTCTGCACTTTATTCTGCTGCGACTTTGTGCGGCTATCGATGCACTATTACACACTTTAACATGCTGCTTGTTTGTTAAACTATGTGTTGTATTTATTATAGGCTTTTAGGTTATTCTAATTAATTATCATGGGTCTATTTTAAATGTTATTTATTTTGTACACTGCTGGACCTGGGTTACAAATTTCATTCCCTAAAGTTTTTAACATGTTTGAATGACAATGAACAGAACCTTGAAACAGTGTTTGGGTGGGTGGTGCTTATCAAGTGGCATCCACATAATATATGTCAAGACCCAAGATTCCAAGATCCAACTCTCATACACATCTGTGATCTTCATGGCTTGAAACAAGGGAAATTAAGTGGCTGGAACACTGTCGAAATGCTTCTAAAAAGCACTGAGGACAGTTCTCTCTACTTGATTAGAAGTTTTTCCTCAGCAGACAACTGGCATGCTGTGTGGCAACACTTAACACCTCAATCACTTCAATTTTTGTTTCATCTCTGCCATTTTTAATACTGTTCAGTATATAAGATCCCTGTGGCATTAAATGAAATAAGAAACTTATAAAGCATCACCTCTGCAGCCAATTGTAATACATGCAGAGTGAAATTCCTTAAGATAAAAATACATGAACGCAAAATAACATGGCTGCACACTAACATCAATGTGTTGGTGATATATAGTATTCAGTGACGCCATATGGCGGCTGTGACTGCTGCCTGTGGTTCCAGATGAGGAATGGGGAGTAGAGTAATAGTTTTCTTAATGACATAAGACAGGAGAGGAATGCTCGACATGCTGGCGTGGAACAAGTGCAGAAGTACCACGGCCTCTGAGCTTAGGTGTCGTTCAGTGAGAATGAGGGCTGATTTTCTGGTTGGGTACCAGTGTAACCAAGAGCTAACTGCATTTACACCTGTGCTCCCTCGGCCTATGAAGACATTTTATTTCCTGACAATACTATTACAGAGGAATACATTTGCTGTAGTAGATGTGTAGCTTCTATTATATAATAGAACATTATACACCCTCTTAACTGAATCTCCAGACATAGTGGATGACTTGTAAATTAATTCATTCTCCTTACCAAATTACTTCAATCTATGCTCCGTCTGGCTGAATGGTCACATGGTACCAAGGCTCAACAAGTCATTGCCTACATGGCCATAATCGGTCATCCTTTACCTGATTTGCTCATAGGTTGATATTGTGCTTTACAGGGTGAAGCCAGACTTTGTGTGTGAATGTTTGAGCCTGTCTTAAGCTCACGATGGAAATCAGCATTTGCATCATCTAATACAGCATGACATGTTCCCGTAAGTCTCAAAGCTGTGGTTACATGACAGGGAAGATGGCCACTTTGACACCACCCTAATACTAACCATTTACTTGGGAAATCTGAATAACCGCGAACACAAGAGTGGCGCTCACAGTCCAGTGATCACATCATACTTTCTCTTAGTTAATATTGAACATTTTCCAACGACAGTTTATTTTCAGCCACACTAGTGTCGTGGCTCTGTAGAAGGCGATGCAAGTTTGTTGGTCCCTTGCTTCGGTCCAGTCTGAAATATCAACAACAACTACTATTCAAGTTATTAAGTATACTATAAGTACTACTACTATACTACTATTGTATTACTACTATAGTACTACTGTAGTACTACTATAAATATTGCTTTAACAGGATAAAGTGCTGTTGTGTGGGTATGTCAGGTGCCATAAACCTCAAGTGCCGTGACTCACTCTCATCATCCTCAGCTGTGATCATTTTAAGATCTGCTGCGTTCCAAATCACATCTCCTTTCTTTTCACTTCAAATTTCGCTCTAGGGACTGTGATAAATACATGAGCAAGAGGGTCAAAGTTGAAGTGCAATGTTAGAATGAGGTAGTGTGTCCTGATTGTATTCATACTCCATGCAACAGTATGTAGTTTTTAAGGGACCCGTAGTATGTACTGAAAGTACAAAGAAAAAATCAGAAAGCAGTGTGAGTCTTGTTTTCAGTATCTCTGTTCCTTGTGAGATATATCATTTGTGCACAGCCAGTGATCCACTGGACTTCAGCGTTGGCTGTATACTGTATAGAATTTAACGCAACTGCAACATCTCTACTCCCCTTTTCCCTCTTCGGTGTTTTTCTCCACCATCCACCTAAGCTAGACACCTGCACCTCAGAGAGTGATGCAGGTGACCACACTATCAGCATCAGTTCGTTCCACAATGAGTCAGCCCAGATAACCAGATGACCATCACACTGAGGCCCTGTACCCCCCTGACCTGACTCCCATTAACCCAGACACAGGCTCAGCGAGACAGAGAGAAAGAGAGATCACAATCATTACCCTCTATCAGCGCTATCTTCATCTCCTATCACTCATGTCTGGCCAGGCCGGGAAATATCACTTGCTCCCTCTCTCTCACTTTCTCTCTCACCTCCGCATGACTCTGTAGAATCAGGCCAGGTGGTCAGGTGAAGGCCATTACGCTGGGCCAACAGCCCTCCCTCCCTCCCTCCCTTCTCTGTATCAGCAGTAAATTGTTGTCAGCCAAAAATCCTCATCTCTGCCAGTGTAACAGCTACCGTGTGTGTGTGTGTGTGTGTGTGTGTGTGTGTGTTTGTGACTTGTGGGTAGTAGAGGATGGATTTAGGCTAGGTACAAATACATACTGTCATTGCAAGAGAGGTCTTTTTTTTCCTGTGTGCGTGTGTGTGTGTATATGCAGGACCACACACTGTTCGTAGCCAGTAATTCACGAACTGGCATCCAACACATTTATTAAGCACAGAAACGGCAAGTGTACCAGAAATGGATTAATGCAAGCGAATCACAACATATGTAAGCTCTTAAACGTACTAACTGTGTATCTGTTGTGTCAAACATTGCCTAATTATTTCATGTGATGCTTACTTAGACTAACAGATCTCACCATAGCTGAAGAAACAAAAAGACATCATTATGAATTTTTAAATATTCACAATTAAAGAAAATGTTAAATCCTTTAAAAAAAAATGTGGAAAAATGGTGGAAACAACTCCAAAGACTATCTCTGGAGGGATCAGAATGTACTGCTCAGAATTATTTGCATTTACTGTTTGACTGTTTCATTTTCTGTACATAAAAACTTACACCAGCTATTAACACATAATATTTCTACACACTTTAAATATTATGACAGTACTGAAAAACAGAGGGACATATATTGTTATAAGCTCATCCAGCCCACACAGCTAAGGGCAGGCAATTATGTGTCTATACACTGTGAACGGACACTACTTTTATTCTGCTCCTCGGTGACCCCACTTAACTAGTAAAAGGTCAGTGCTAATGAACAGGCAGATGGCAGCACTTGTTGACTGAGCATATCAGTTGTTTGACCTTTGACCTCACCCAGCAAGTGAGAGGGGGAGTGCAAATGAAGGGCACTGACTCCCAGTGGTGTCCTCTTTTCAAGAGACACTTACAAATGAGTGAATCAGAGTGACTGTTTGTGGAGACAGTGACATACTGTAGGCAGATAAACTCAACAACATATTCTGCTTCTATAAGTGTACATGCAATTAGTGCACAGAAAACATGGAGGAAACATGGGCCTGTGAGCTCATAAATCTGATCCTTGTATGACAGATATCAGATATGTAACATTGAGTGAGGCTCTCAGGGCTTTGTAAGTAATCAAAAGTACCTTAAAATCTATTCTAAAAACACCAGGTAACCAGCGCAAGACAGCCAGGATTGGTGAAATGTGGTCACGTTTCAAAATTCCAGTTAAAATCCTGGAAGCAGGATTTTGGAAAGCTGAAGAGAAGACAAAGATTTTTTACTGACGCCAGAGAGCAAGGAATTACAGTAGTCCTGGGGTAGGCAAACTTTACTATCAAAAGAGTCATTTTTGGCCAAAAACAATAAAAACAAAAGCTGTCTGGAGCCACAAAAACATATTTAAGCCTTATAATGAAGGTAACACTGACCATTAAGTCTAAATTAGCCAATCAACATCACTAAAAGGTCTAAATGAGCATTCATTAATGTTTTACCCCAGGGTGGCGACTCTGCAATGGGCAATTTATGATTATTTGGAACTTTAACTTTGCGGAGCTAGCAGTAAAAGCAAATAAAGCTGTCCAAACACTATCAAATTCTTTATACTTCTCCGAAACTTTACTTTTTTAGGATTTGGAATCCAAAGCTAGCCTAGCTCAGGAGTCACCACTCTTGAGGTTTGGCAAGATTTGGAGAAAAAGGCATCAGACCATAGACATTTGAAGCATATTTTAGCTGACAAAATAGTAATGTTGTTGCATAGGTGCATCATTTATTTAGGCCTACAACGATAAACAAAAATTAAAATGGTAATAAAAAATTGCCATTATTCATTTCCATATGATTTTTTTTTTTTTTGTCAAAGCAACAGGGAGCCAGCGAAGAAGGGCTTAAGAGCCGACCCCTGCAGCAGTCTAATCAAGTAGTTATAAAGGTGTGGATAACAATTTCCAGATTTTTGATGGAAAGAAATGGAAATCTTTTAAGTGTTTCTAAGATGCTGAAAGCAGGATTGAACCATTGATTTGACACGTTTTTCTAAGCTTGAATTTAATCAAAAGTGACATGGAGATTTCTGCAATACCTGTTTATTGAATGGGACATTGAACCAAAGATGTTTGATATTTGGGAGTACAATATAAAGACATTATTTCTGTTTTTATCAGTATCAAAATGCAGGAAATTGTGTGACATCCACTCACAGATGTCATGAAGGCAGTTTAGCAGGTTGACAGTGTTCTGGTCGTTGCAGGATCACAGTTTAGATAGATCTGAGATTCATCTGCATAAAAATGGAGACTAATATTTTGCCTATTTATAAGGAGATCAAGAGGAAGCATGTAAATGGTAAAGAGAATTGGACCCAGCACCGAGCCTTGAGGGACCCCACAGTGGACACCTGGTACAACAGACCTGGCGCAGCAGACCTGGCATCTGCAATACCAACACAGAAACACCAGTCTTTTAGGTAGGACCTAAACCATTGCAAAGCAGTGCCATCAATTCCCACCCAGGGTTCCAGATGGTCTAAAAGGATATCATGATTAATGGTATTGAATGCTGCACTTAGATCCATGAGAAAAATAATGGATTTTAGGCCCGCATCAGCTGACAGCAGTAAGTCATTTAAAGGATAACTTCGGTATTTTTCAACCTGGGCCCTATTTCCCCATGTGTATGTGTGCGTATGATTCATAGGTACAACTCGTTTTAAAATTGGTTCAGTATTGAGGGAGGTGGATGCAGCCGGCAGCCGCGAGGTAGATATGGGGGCAAATGCATCCCGTATAAATTTGCGCATTAAAAGAGCTTTTTTTTGCCACTGACCGGTTCAGATCGCCAGTGCTATCTCTGTAAATAGCATACTAAGCGTTTCTCTGACCCTTCACCTCTTCCCAGCTGTGTGTGACGTCATCTCGCGAGAGCTTTGCTTGTTGCTGGAAGAAAACAGAGGAGCCATGCTGAGCACCACTCATAGTGACGCTGGTTGTCCCGGAGTACAGTTGAGAGTTTTACTGCATCGATTGAAAACAATGGTTCGTGTTTGTGCTTATCTGAATTGCAAGAACAGGATGTCGCGTAACACCCCGTACAGCTTTCATAGGCTGCCTTTGTCGGACGGCAAGATGCTGAAGTTGTGGCTAGTTGTGCTACAAATGGATGCTAACACTCCTGTCCAGACACTGCGCCTTGCAGACCATCGGGTCTGCAGTGCTCACTTCTCCCAAGATGACTACTGCCAGCCGAAGAAGAGAAGACATTCAATCCCGAAACACCTCTTCCTCAAGAAAACGGCTGTCCCACGAGTAGAGAGAGGTAATGTTATATAAACAATGTTCAAAACGCTTAGTATGCTATTTACAGAGATAGCACTGGCGATCTGAACCGGTCAGTGGCGAACAAAGCACTTTAAATGCGCAAACTTATACGGGACGCATTTGCCCCCATACAGGGGTGGACTGGCCATCTGGCATACCGGGCATCATCCCGGTGGGCCGTTGACCCAATGTGGGCCGGTCTGGTCCGCTACGTTTTTTTTTTTTAATTATTATTTTGACATGGCCTATCAGACAGCCTGTCTGGGCCGATGCAAGTTTCTTTTTTTTCTAAACTCCCTCCAATTGGGCCGGCCAGCCACTCATCATTAGATACAGAGGGCTAGCATTGCAGTGTGTTGCCAGCGACACATATTATTGGTCTATTGTTTATCATTGTCAATCAATCATGGGCTGACAGGCTCAGAGGGCCCTGACAGTGCTGTCAATCACTACACGAGCCAGGGTGGGGCGGGACCTCATAGGCTGTTCGCTAACTTAGCTTACTAGCCCAGTACTAAAAAGACGATGAAAATGGACAGGAAGAAAAAACGCCCAGGTGGCGCTGAGAAACAGAGGACTAAAAAGCTAAAATCTCTCGAGATGGAGGCTGCTAAGTGTGCAAAATTTACGGACCTATTTGGGGCCGTTGTTACCACCCCAGCAGCAGCAGGTGCTGCCCCGGGAGACGGGCGAGTGGGACCGGGTCAGACTCAGCAGCGGGAGCCGGTGGTGATCTTGTCCGTGACCGATGATGAGCGAGTGGAGGCAGACATGGTAAGTAACGTAACAGCCTGGGGCTGGCTAGGCTTAACAGAGCTGCCAACTCTCACGCATTGACCGTGAGACTCACGCAACTGACACTTTTCACACGCTCTCATGCCACATGTCCATTTTCTCACGCAGTGAAAACTAAATTTATAACTGATAACGTCGTGGCGTGAAAAGAGGATAGTGCACGGACAGACAAGACAGAGCAGCAAAACGCAGCAGCAGCACTGTGTTATTCAGGTCATCAGGGGGAAAGCAAGAAATATACAGATATCTATTATATTGTAATTTATTCCCATGCATGCTGCTCCGAGTAATCTCAGTCAGCGTCTCTTCCTCTCCTCTCATGCCGTGCGCACACAGGCAGGAGCGAGTGAGTTACTATGGTTACGGGAATGCTCTGTGTCTCTGTTGCTTTCTCACGATTCCCAATAATAGGTTTTCAGGTTGGCATGCCTATGTATAGCGGTAGCCAGCAGGTACAGTGCTGTGCGTAAAACCTCACTCCCCAACACATTAAGATGCGCACTAGCGACAGACACTCGGGGCCATGGATTTTAGTCTGGATTATGTATGTAACTACCTCAATGCTGAAATCTAGTAATATAATTTTACATTTTTGGTTAACATTATACATGGTTGCTCTTTCTTGTCTTAATCCAAGAGGTTAGGTGGTGTAGAAATGCAGGAAATTTGTTTTAAAATTACATATTTTTTGAACAAATCTCACTCCAAGCTGAAGTAAAAATATTTTTGAGACATGTCCAAAACAAAGTAAAAAACGTTTTTACATTGAATGTGATGTTACTTTTATTGATAAAGTCAAGCAGTCATTTCTTCATGCAATGCTTTACCTGCAAAGTGGCCCATGAAGCTTTCTGAGAGCAGAGTGTAGTATTTAGTCTGTTCTTACTCTTTTTAATGGAGAAAATACATTTACAACCATTCAGTAATTCAGCATCAATTGCTTTCATACAATTCTCTGCTGTTTTATAACATTATCATTTGTTTATGTCACCACAGTCAAAATGAACTATACTTATGTATGCTGAATAGTCATCCCCTATAAAACTAATAGTCCTCATTTAGTTGCTTGAGTTATTACATACAAACATGTTCAACTAGTTGTCAAAATCTGTCAAGCAAATTTTATACATTTCTTTATCACCTTTTTTCCAGACAATGTCGCCTAAATTGAACAATTCCAATGGACTATAATATTGTTTGTGCACAGCTCTAGCCAAAGGGACTTTCTAAGTGTGTATTTTTCTTTTGCACAATGCTGTGAAAAAATTAAAATTGCAAAGAGCATATCATATGTATTCAGTGTCTTGTACTCAGTTACCTCATTAAATGCAGTAATGTGTAACTTTTACTGTAGTTTTCAAATGGCTGTGCAAATAGTGCTGTCTTGAGCATTTTCAGGTAGTGTCACAAAGATCCGACTTTTTTGCATTGGAAAACACTTAGAGATTAAAGTGTCATAATGAAAACATGACAAAGCCATTTGACTATCTTGTTCATAAATGATGGTGTCAGGACTTTTTTTATGACAAGCACACTTTCATTGACATGAATACTTGCTTGCTGCAGGTTATCAACAAGGTTTTGCAGTTTGTACTAATTGTTTTGAGAAATGCACTAACTGTTGTGCAAATGTTAATAGTGGTGTGAGAAATGCTCCAAAGCCACTGAGAAAAACTGTTAAAAAAGAAAAAAAAAACAAAAAACATTGGGTAGAATTGGACCCTGAGCACTATACAAGGCTTAATTATAGCTTTTATCTATAGTTTAAGGTGGCATACTGTTTTGGCTGCGTAGACTTCCTCTCTAACTCTCTGCCCAGATTTGTGGACTTCTATGTGGTGTCCACTGATAATGTAATGGGCTAGTTTGGTCAGAAAATGCCAGGGCTGAATTTTTGTCCCAGTCCACCCCTGCCCCCATATCTACCTCGCGGCTGCCGGCTGCATCTGCCTCCCTCAATACTGAACCAATTTTAAAACAAGTTGTACCTATGAATCATATGCACACATACACATGGGGAAATAGGGCCCAGGTTGAAAAATACCAAAGTTATCCTTTAAAACCTTAAGAAGAGCAAAGTTTTAAGGCTTAAAGTTACACATATTTAAGGGCTGGTCCTCTTAAGTTAACAGCTGTCTGTGAGGCGTCACCACAGTCTGAGTCAGATCTACCCCTTGCTCCTTCACAGCTTCACCCTCTCATCTAAAATATGGTCACTTCTGACTCCAAAAAACCAAGATGACAACAGCTGAAATGCAGAACTCAAGGCTTCAAAATGGCAGTCCACAAACCAATGAGTGACGTCACATTACTTTATGTCCATTACTTGATTCAGTCTATGGCATAAGTCATTAAAATTAGCTCCACCTCTATGAAGTGCAACATTTTTAAGTGATGTACACATTACTGCATCCAATAATTATAATCCAGTAATATAATATACATTATTCTGCATAATGACTATTTTTCCTTCATTTTGAATGCATGACTTTGACCTGTAACAGAGTATTTCTATACTGTGGTACTGATACTTTTACTTCAGTAAAAAAGATCTCAGTACTTCTTCCACATGTGAATACTTAGAATATTAAGTAATCCTTCGGGTATTTTTTTACTTTTTTAAAGACTATTTTTGTGGGCTTTTGCCTTTAATGACAGGACAGAGAGTGAAATTGGGAGACAGAGAGAGAGTGGGGACTGACATGCAGCAAAGGGCCACGAGTCGGATTCGAACCTGCAGCTGCTGCAGCGAGGCAATGCCTCTGTACATGGGGCGCTGGCACTATCCACTATGCTACCGACGCCCTGATCCTTGGGTGTTTTTTTATTGATTACAGTTTTAATCAGTCAACTAGTAGCTGTATACAATTATAGTAAGGGTAGTGAGGAAGGAGAGGGGGATGATAAATAGAAAATAAAAGGCTGTTATTCTTTTGTTTTCTATTATTTGCCTTCTTTCATTTTCATTATTGATAAATTTGCTGATTAATTTCTGAACTGATTGGGGTTTTTTGGGAAGGGCATTTTTGGCTTTATTAGACAGTTGATGGTGTACACACCGACAGTTGTTGCCAGTCTCATAAACTGCCTCGAGGACATAAAGAAATGGATGGCACAGAACTTCCTTCAGCTGAATGGGGGCAAATCAGAAGCTGTCCTCTCTGGCCCCCTGTGACTCCATCAAAGAGATTTCTGACAAGCTCGGCGGCCTCTCCAGCTATGTCACAGCCCCTGTCAAAAATCTTGGCATGATATTTGACTCCGCCTTTAACTTTGACAAGCAAATTATGCAGTAGTAAAAGCCAGCTTTTTCCAACTCTGCACCATATCCAAAATCAAGCCATTCCTTCCCTCAAAGACCTGGAGACAGTCACTCATGCTCTCATCTACTGTAACTCTGTACACTGGTATTTGTCAGTCCTCTCTGTCCCACCTTCAACTGGTTCAGAACGCCGCTGCCAGACTGCTTACAGGTACCCTGAAGAGAGATCATAACACACCTGTTTCCCCTCTCTCCACTGGCTGTTCAGAATTGATTTTAAGGTTCTCCTGTATGTTTACAAAGCCCTTAATGGTCTGGCCCCGTCCAACATCACAGACCTCCAAACCCCTTATTCTACCCCAAGGTCCCTCAGGTCAGCTGACCTGGGGCTCAGGGGTGATCGTGCCTTTGCTGTGTCTGCCCCCAGACTGTAGAACAGCATCCCCCTATAATCAGACCCACCCCTTCCGCTGACTCATGAAGTCCAGCCTCAAAACCTACTTTTATTCATTAGTGTTTGATTCCCCCTATCTCTAATGTGTGCCTGTGTGTGTTGTTGTCTCTGAATATATTAGTTATAGCATCTTATTCCTTTTGTACAGCACTCTGGTCAACATGAGTTGTTTTTAAATGTGCTTTATAAATAAATATGAGTAAGCACGGCATGCAACTAATGTCTCCTGCTGGAATCAAACTTAGAAAGCCATGAAGAGGAGCAAGCATCCCAAATATTTGGCCTACAGTGCTTGCTTTGTTCGACCAACAGTCCAAAATCAAAACATATCATGTTTACTATCAAATAAGATGAAAAAAAAGCAGCAAATATTCACCTGTAAGAAGATAGAGCCAGCAACATTTTGCCTATTCATCCTTAGATTTGTACTCAATTAAAACGATTATCAAAATCATTACAGATTTCTGTCAATTGTTTTGATCTTATGTGATCATTTCTGCTGTGCTGTAATGTTAACTCTGGCATTAGTATCAGCGTGGCCTGTTCACATCTATAAAGTGCTCCCACCAAGACTAGCATCTACTGTATTAGAGTCTCATTTTCAGCAGCAAGTGTGTGTGCGTTTGTGTGTAGTGTGCGTGTTAGACAAGTGAGATGACATTAAGCAAGTGCAAATACATGCTGTGTATCATGACAGCAACCTTTGAAACACTTCGTAAAGCTGGAAAAACATAAAAAAACAAACACAAGACTTCTGAGCAGTATCATCAAATATTAAACAAATTAAACGGATCTCAAATTAAAATTCATATCCACTTAGACAGCAGAGAGTCAGTGTCATACAGTGTATGAATCTCACCATTGCCTCTAGACAGTAAATAGTTCATACAACTTGGTGCCATGACAAGCAACTTTTTGTAGCTTTTGTGGTTTACATCAGCCCATGTACAGCAGACTTAACAGTCCGACCAACCAAATGACATTCAATAACAATTTTACAATAACCAGATTTGGAAGAAATAACAGGAACCAAAGTCTTTGTAAGTTTTTGTAAACATTATGATGCCACAGTGAGGCTGACCTTTGACCTTTTGGATATAAAATGTCATCACTTCATCATATTATCCTAGTAGACATGGGTGTGAAATTTTGTCATAATTAGCAAATTAATTCCTGAGTTATGGCCAAAAACATTTTTGTGACATCACAGTGACCTTTGACCACATTCTAATCAGTTCATTCCTGAATCCAGGTGGACATCTGTGCAAAATTCAGAAAAATTCCTTTAAGGTGTTCTTGATGTACTGCGTTCTCAAGAATGCAACATCCATGTCACACATGTGCAAGTCACAAGCAAGTCTCAAGTCTTTACCTTCAAGTCTCAAGCAAGTCCCAAGTTAGGTGTGGTGAGAATCAAGCAAGTCAAGTCAAGTCCCTGCTATAAGTCAAGCAAGTCAAGTCAAGTCCCTGCTATAAGTCAAGCAAGTCAAGTCGAGTCATTGCTCAGGTCAATCAAGTCACAAGTCAAGCTAGGGGGGAGCTAGCTCCGTTGTGTTAACATTGTTGAACGTAAACAGGAGTGACACCCAACGGTGCTTAGCGTGCCTTTAATACTGAATTAAAGCCAAGTCCTTTCGAGTCATCTGTCTCAAGTCAAAGTCAAGTCTCAAGTCATGAATACAAAGTCAAAGTCAAGTCGAGTCTTTTATCAACATTAGTCAAGTAAGTCTGACTCGAGTCAAGTCATGTGACTCAAGTCCGCCATCTCTGGATCACAGTGACCTTAACCTTGGGCCACCAATCCTAATCAGTTTATCCTTGACTCAAAGTGGATATTCGTGCCAAATTTGAAAAAAAAAATTCTTTTGGTGTTTTTTTTTTTAGATATCGCATTCACAAGAATAAGACAGATAGACAGATGTACATACAGACAGACGGATGGACAGATGGATGTTCATGAGAATGAGAGGGATGCAAAGTCATGGTGACCTTGACCTTTGAACACAAACATAAAATCAGTTCATCCTCAAGTCCAAGCGAACATTTGTGCTAAATTTGAAGAAATTCCTTGAAGGTGTTCTTGAGATATTGCGTTCACAAGAACAGGATGGATGGATGGATGGACGGAAAACCCAAAAATATAATGCCCTAGTTTCACTGTAGTGTAATAATTGCACTGGTTTCAGCCTAGCCACTAAATCTCAGTTAAATAGCCAATTTTCATTGAATCTGTACTTCCTCATGTTGCCCAGGGTACAGTGACGGCTAACTACAAATTGTGGATCCTCTGCTCTGAGCATCCTAGCCAGACACAAAATATGAGTGTTGTTGGTTATGTTATCCTGACATGATGTTAATCCGAGTGACATTTAGTAAATTACTGAGATTTTAAAATGCAACATCAGAGGAAATTACTCATGTAATGCTACCTTCATGTCTTCACATTTTTAAGATTTTTGAAAGATTGATTGAAGACATTTTAATACCAATTAAGCGCTTGTTTTTAGATTAATCAATTCAGTGCATTAAGACCTGTAAGGATCCGTGGGAACCCTGACCAAACCACTTAAAACTCATTAAAGAACATATAAATAAACGATAAGTGGATATTCGAGTGTTGCTGTGAGTCTTCTTCCACACTCTCCTCGCTACCTCAGCCAAGAAATTGTTACAACCTGCTGCAGTCATCAAAAAGACACAGATTCAAGTGGCTCCTCAGTAATCACAAACAGCTACTTGAATCTGCAGTATACAGATCCATTAACAGAAGGAAGCGACACTCTGAGAAGCCATCGCCTTCTCTACAAACATCTAATTTAACACCTCCAGCAAGTCAATATGCATTCAGTCACCACTACAAGCTCTCGTGAACTGGGCATTATGGCTGGATTACAACAACAGTCTCTATCACCATCGCTCACCGTGTTCAGCATGCCGACAGTAAATCACCTCATAAACACTTTAAGATCAACTCTGTGACACAAGGATGTAATAATTAAAAGAGGTTCGACATCTATTTAAGCAGAGTGACCCCAATTAGAGATGACGTACAGTACAGGCCAAAAGTTTGGACACACCTTCTCATTCAATGCGTTTTCTTTATTTTCATGACTATTTACATTGTAGATTCTCACTGAAGGCATCAAAACTATGAATGAACACATGTGGAGTTATGTACTTAACAAAAAAAGGTGAAATAACTGAAAACATGTTTTATATTCTAGTTTCTTCAAAATAGCCACCCTTTGCTCTGATTACTGCTTTGCACACTCTTGGCATTCTCTCCATGAGCTTCAAGAGGTAGTCACCTGAAATGGTTTCCACTTCACAGGTGTGCCTTATCAGGGTTAATTAGTGGAATTTCTTGCTTTATCAATGGGGTTGGGACCATCAGTTGTGTTGTGCAGAAGTCAGGTTAATACACAGCCGACAGCCCTATTGGACAACTGTTAAAATTCATATTATGGCAAGAACCAATCAGCTAACTAAAGAAAAACGAGTGGCCATCATTACTTTAAGAAATGAAGGTCAGTCAGTCCGGAAAATTGCAAAAACTTTAAATGTGTCCCCAAGTGGAGTCGCAAAAACCATCAAGCGCTACAACGAAACTGGCACACATGAGGACCAACCCAGGAAAGGAAGACCAAGAGTCACCTCTGCTTCTGAGGATAAGTTCATCCGAGTCACCAGCCTCAGAAATCGCAAGTTAACAGCAGCTCAGATCAGAGACCAGATGAATGCCACACAGAGTTCTAGCAGCAGACCCATCTCTAGAACAACTGTTAAGAGGAGACTGCGCCAATCAAGCCTTCATGGTCAAATAGCTGCTAGGAAACCACTGCTAAGGAGAGGCAACAAGCAGAAGAGATTTGTTTGGGCCAAGAAACACAAGGAATGGACATTAGACCAGTGGAAATCTGTGCTTTGGTCTGATGAGTCCAAATTTGAGATCTTTGATTCCAACCGCCGTGTCTTTGTGAGACGCAGAAAAGGTGAACGGATGGATTCCACATGCCTGGTTCCCACTGTGAAGCATGGAGGAGGAGGTGTGATGGTGTGGGGGTGTTTTGCTGGTGACACTGTTGGGGATTTATTCAAAATTGAAGGCACACTGAACCAGCATGGCTACCATAGCATCCTGCAGCGACATGCCATCCCATCCGGTTTGCGTTTAGTTGGACCATCATTTATTTTTCAACAGGACAATGACCCCAAACACACCTCCAGGCTGTGTAAGGGCTATTTGACCAAGAAGGAGAGTGATGGAGTGCTGCGGCAGATGACCTGGCCTCCACAGTCACCGGACCTGAACCCAATCCAGATGGTTTGGGGTGAGCTGGACCGCAGAGTGAAGGCAAAGCGGCCAACAAGTGCTAAACACCTCTGGGAACTCCTTCAAGACTGTTGGAAAACCATTTCAGGTGACTACCTCTTGAAGCTCATGGAGAGAATGCCAAGAGTGTGCAAAGCAGTAATCAGAGCAAAGGGTGGCTATTTTGAAGAAACTAGAATATAAAACATGTTTTCAGTTATTTCACCTTTTTTTGTTAAGTACATAACTCCACATGTGTTCATTCATAGTTTTGATGCCTTCAGTGAGAATCTACAATGTAAATAGTCATGAAAATAAAGAAAACGCATTGAATGAGAAGGTGTGTCCAAACTTTTGGCCTGTACTGTATGTCAGACTGACGTGTTGAGCGCTGGGTATTTCTGCTACCTGTCAGTGAAGCAGAGGTGTAAAGAAAAAAACAGAACACCAAGGCGCAGTTTTGAGAGAGAGGAGTGGACAGTGAGAGAAGGAGTGATGAATAGCAGGTGATCATTACTTTGACAGCAACATGTCTGTGACGTGGAGCAGAGCTCTGCATCAGAATGCAGAGCCTGACATGTCTGCAGTCTGCCTGTATTTACAGCACAGACAGAAACAGTCCCCGCTGCACACACGCCCATATATTACAGGCCACAATACCGCATCATTTACTGCGGTGGTGGTGACACAACAGCAGGTACCGCCTGATGCGCCCATTTTTCATCCTCCGATTTATAATTAGATTGATTTGGAATCGAACAAATTAAAGAATGAGACATTTCCCTGTCCAATTGGCTAATTGGATCGACTGTTAATGGCTGCTAAAAGAAACGTCAAGTTTAATTTCACACTTATTGACATGCAGTTGATGTGGATGACATTAATCTAATGATTATTCATAAGACTTTCCTATTATCATCTCTCTCCCACTCTCCCTCTCTTTCACCAGGCATATCATTAAGCCGTAGCACAACCATTAACCAGCATGGTTGCCATGGAAAATTCTCCTGATGATTTACTACCCACTGCTCAAATGGAAGGGCAATTTTATTACACAAGATGCCTACTTTATCTGTAAAGACAGTACACGTTGTGTGTTAAGGGTTGCTGCATTAAAAACACTTTCTTTTTAAACCACAGTGCACCTTTGCACTTTCCATGGCTCAAGGCTCAAATAAAAATCCATCTTTAAACTCTCTTCACCTTCAACTCTGACTGACTTAAGTGGGTTTAACAGGTAAAATCAATAGGTTCACAAGGTCAGTCTATTTCATATACAGAGCAGATGCTACAGTATATATTGTTTATTCTAACAACTTGATAGGAGCAAGGGGTGGCACGGTGGTGTGGTGGTTAGCACTCTCGCCTCACAGCAAGAGGGTTGCCGGTTCGATCCCGGGCGTGGGAGCCCTTCTGTACGGAGTTTGCATGTGTCAGCGTGGGTTCTCTCCGGGCTTCCACCCACAGTCCAGACATGCAGATTGGGGGCGAGGTTAATTGATGACTCTAAATTGTCCATAGGTGTAAATGTGAGCGTGAATGGTTGTTTGTCTCTATGTGTCAGCCCTGTGATAGTCTGGTGACTTGTCCAGGGTGTACCCTGCCTCTCGCCCGATGTCAGCTGGGATAGGCTCCAGCCCCCCCGTGACCCTCAAGAGGATGAAGCGGTTAGAAGATGAATGAATGAATGATAGGAGCAATGCTGCAATCCTGTAATGATCTTTCACGCTTTATTTTACTCATGAATATTACCTACAAAATGAGGTCCTCTGTAGAACTCCAAAAATAGAGTAAGTTCCTGATGAATTGAGGTCATAGTTGACCATGTTTAACTACAGCAAAACTGTTTCAAAACATCGATTAACAAACATTCACACAACTCGTGCAGTATGATCCAAGTCTCATTTATCCAGTCGTATGCTGATTATCTCCCAAACAGACAGCCATTTCTGACAGGGAACTGAACAGGAAGTGAAACTTATCTATACTCTCTTCAAAGCTAGACTCCATTGACAAAAACAGTAATTTTACCTCGCTGAACACAGGAGCTGCTGGTCTACCACTGCCTGGATCAGTTTGCTCATTTGTGTTAGTGTGTGACTGGTGTTTTAAAGAGTTAGTTCGGATTCAGCAAAGTGACACAATAGCACAAACAAACCAATTGATCGAGCCAGCGATAGACAAGCAGCTCCCATGTACAGTGAGGTAAAAAAAAAAAAATTGTCAATGGAGTCTGGCTTTGAAGAAAGCATAGATAAGCTTCACGTTTAGTTCAGTTCATACTGTTCCATTTACTGCCAAAAGAATGGCAAGACAACCAAATAATCAAGTCAGCTTACTACAGTATATGAATAGCTGCAGGTGGTATTAACCAGTGGCAGTATATTAAATTGTAACAACCCTTCTTATTCCCCGGCTGTCAAATACTGGTGTTTGATAGCAGTGAGCATATTTGTGATGCACAGCTCAATCACACATGTGGTTAATGTTGTGAAGCTGTGAACAAAATACTTGGTTAGGTTTAGAAAAAAGATGAAGTTTTGGGTTAAAATAAGTATGTTTGTTACACAATGTAACCTGACATGAATACATCATGTTAGTGACTTCAATGCACTACAATCTTATGTAAATTACATAACGTTACATTAAGATTATGACTGTTGGTTCCAAACGGGAGATGAACTGGGTTCTTCTGGGTGAAAGTCATGTTTTGTTTGACCCATCCATCTCAACTCCCTCCCACCCTTAGCTGACTATCCATCCATCCATTTTCATCCGCTTATCAGGGGCCGGGTCATGGGGGCAGCAGGCCAAGCAAAGCACCCCAGATGTCAGATGTCCCTCTACCCAGCAACACTTTCCAGCTTCTCCTGAGGGGCCACAAGGCGTTCCCAGACCAGATGAGATATGTAGTCCCTCCAGTGTGTTCTGGGTCTGCCCCAGGGCCTCCTACCAGATAGATGTGCCCAGAACACTTCTAACAGGAGGCACCCAGGACGCATCCTGATCAGATGCCCGAACCACCTAAACTGACCCCTTTCAACGTGAAGGAGCAGCAGCTGTACTCTGAGCTCCCCCCAGATATCCGAGCTCCTGACCCTATGTCTCAGGCTGAGCCCAGCCACCACATTTCGGCCACTTGTATCCACAATCTCATTCTTTCGGTCACTACCCAGAGCTCATGACCATAGGTGAGTGTTGGGACGTAGATGGACCAATAAATCGAAAGTTCAGCTCCGTCTTCACCAGGACGGTCCCTCACTCGTGAACAAGACCCGAGATACTTTAAATCCCTCGCTTAAAGGAGTAACTCTCTCCCAACCTAGAGGGGGCAATCCACCATTTTCCAGCAGAGAACCATGGCCTCAGATTTGGTGATGCTGACTGTCATCCCGACCACGTCACACCCAGCTGCAAACCGCATCAGTGCATGCTGGAGGTCAAGGTGTGATGAGGCCAACAGCACCACATCATCTGCGAAAAGCAGAGATGCAATTCAATCCTAAGTTGACTATCTTGCTCTTCACACTGCGTCAGTTGCTCTCAGCATATTGCGGAAGATGGGTTTAGATTGGAGTTAAGTGAAAGCTCAGGTGTGTTCCATAAATACAATAAAGGGTGCCTTTGGTGTCAATATCATATGCCAAGTGGCATGACAAAGTGTCTGTATTTGACAACCATGAAATAAGAACGGGCTGACTGCTGATAGTGCAAAAATTAAATATCAGCAATAAGAGTTAATGCAGCAGATGACATTGATAAATATTTCTAAAGTTTTGCTGCAACTTTATATTCAAAACCATTTATAAGGAAGTGAAATATTCCTCTGAGATGTGAGAGTAGAAAAGATGAACTCTAGCTGGATCTAATCTATAACTGAAGTGCTGCCTGATTAAGTTTGCTAAGTAACTTGCAGCAGTAAATTTGTCTGAAGCAGTGGTTCTACAGTGAAAATGAGAAGATGTTAAATAAAAACAGACTATTACTGCTTCAAGGCGTTTATTTACTCTGACAGAACAGCCTTGGAGATTCTCCCTGTACTTTCAGTTTATTAACAAAATAGTCTTGCTTGTGTCTTTTAATCTTTACATATGGATAGTGTGACATTTAAGATAAAGTACTTCAAAGTCTCAATAACAGAGCAGCATTTTCAGGCAAAATCTACACAGTGCTGCAGGCAGTGAGTCTAAATGGTTTCTGCAGTGACACCAAAGCTCTGAAGGTATCTTGGGATCCTTTAGGCAGTGAGGCATCGGTGTCCTGCAGTCAAAGGACCATGAGAACAGTTAGAAAGGACAAAGTGTGCTTTGAGACACTGATCGGTATCTCTGACAACATTTACAAGAGCTTATTCATGAGGGTGTAGTTCACTGAAAGAGGAGACAAAGACTATAACACAGATGAACTCCTCACAGGTTGAATGCACACCGGACACCTGTCCCTTATTATTTAATTATTTCTCAAACATCTTTATCCCCTCCCCTCACATCAACGGGAAAGTTAATATCACTCGATTTATAACGCTTTGAAATACATGGAGGAGGTTTGCAGGTGAGGATGTGTGGGTGCCACGAGTGTGTTGTGCTGGCTTAGAGAGATCCAACGAGAGCCTGCAGGGAGTTTGTCAGATCGAGGTGCTTCAACATGTAAACTCAGGGTCCCTGGAGGTGTGAGATATTAGGTTTGGGAAAGGTTTCCTTTGGTCTCCAGAAGCCACTATATCCTGGAGAAAATTGGCTTTCTGAACAAAACACTGTGCAGACAGAGATAGGAAGCACTGAGTGCAAGGGAAACACCTTGAGAGGAAAGCAGAGAAATAGAGACAAACAGTCACTTCTGTATGTGTCACTGCAGAAAAAAAAGTCCATCTTAGCAACTCATTTTCTCTGGCGTTGGGTATTAAAATCTTATTTTTCATGAAACAAGTAGGAAACTGCCAGTGGGGCGAGATAATTCCACTTTATTCCAAAGCAAATCAACTCATTTTAAGAATGTTCTTGGGTCAAGTGATATTAATCTTTTCTCAAGATCTTCAAAATCCTTGAAGCAACTTAAACTACTGTGGAAATAAGTGCAATTATTACACTCCACTGGCGGATTGTGGTTCATTTTTTAAAAACGAATATAAGAGAGCAGATATAACACTAAATGGCTAGTTAAGATGAATATTTTATGTAGTGTAAACATTGTGTGATGCCTTCCTTGTGATAATTTCCAACTGGAAATGAGAGTGTTAGGCATGATGATATTGGAGAATTATTCAGTGAGTCTTCACATCCAGACACACCTGCAGTCAACATGTCACCTGTACACCAACAGCCAACTGCCTGCGTGGAGCAAAGCACAACTGGGTGTAATATGACAATGTTACTGTCTAATTACAGAACCCCACACCAAATATGAGATTTCAAAACAACAGCTGTTTTATGTTATGGGAGGGGGGATAATAACGGGCTTTGAGCAGCAGCAGAGATAAGGACTTTTTGTGTTTTTTTATATGAGGTGTGTTTTATGGAACAGATGGACTCCTCTTGTCCTGAAGGAGTGAGAGGTCTGTTAGTTTTCATTCCACCCTCTAATACTTTAATTAGAGAGGATTAAGTGAGCGGTAAGTGACCCGAGCAGGTGATCAAACACTGAATGGGGTAATAATAGTCTCACGCATCAGACAGAGCTAAGTGTGCGGGTTTTTCACTGGAGTTCCAGATAACACTGTGAAATAACATTCATATGCAGACAAGGAAATAAATGTCTGTACCTGCCATATGTGTAAATATGATTGAAGTGTAGACAAATGTCTTTTGTTTGCTGCCCTCCATGGTGTTGCCAACTGCGAGGGTCAGAAACTTACATATATTCCTCTACAAGCCTTAACATCCTCTGAATGAAAGAATATAATACAACACACAAGAAGAGGCATAAATAGCCTTAGAGGCCCTAAATTCTGGTGGAAAACTTTTACTTTGTATATGCAGAGAATAGAAAAGTTATATGTTTGTGTCACTTGTTAATGTCAAATGTTTAAAATCAATAAACATAGGTTTACAAAAGATATTCCCAATTAGGCCTTACTCTAAATGAAGCATTTTCCAATTCGACATGTGGGATTTGCCAGTATTATTTGGGTTTTAGCTGCATTCTTTAGACATGTCCATGCCCAAAGAAAATCCCACATTTCTGGTCAGAAGGAGAAACACACCTACTTGGGTTTCAACAGGTCTTTTGATATGCACATAAATTATAACACCAGCGTTTCCAAGAAGGCAGTTGTCACAAGCAGCTCCAGCCATTCCACTTTTTCATTCTTGATAATGACATGTTAGGACACATTTATCAAAATATGCACGGCTGCAAGTTATCTGGAATATTAGTGGAATATTCGCTAGCCATGTAAACAGTTTTGTAGGAATACTGTCTTTGGAGTGAGGGTAAAGGGTAAGGGAAAACACCAAAAATATTTTGGGTGGCATGGCGATGCAGTGGTTAGCACTGTCACCTCACAGCAAGAGGGTTCCTGGTTTGAATGCATGTTCTCCCCGTGCCAGCGTGGGTTTTCTCCAGGTGCTCCAGCTTCCTCCCACATTCCAAAGACATACAGGTTAACTGGTGACTTGAAATTGGCCGTAGGTGTGAATGTGAGTGTGAATGGTCTGTCTCTGTGTGTCAGCCCTGTGATAGTCTGGACACTGTTGCAGTCCTCAAAACATTATAAAACAATCACAACACTTAATTTTTTTTTTTTTTTTCAGAAAATGGCCATCATTCACTCACATATTTAGGCACAGGGCTCAAACTTCACGACACTGAATGCCTTCCTCGAGAGACAGTTTAAAAATGTGATCTGTTATAACCATATCTAAACTATTTTTGCCCACTTCATGTTCACAAGCCATAGTACAGCTGTTCCTCTTCTCCAGTGAGATCATGGACAGGCGAAGACTTAAATGTCTTTCTCAAAGACACTTCAGCAGGTCAACAAGCACTGCAATGCCCCCTCAACTCTAACAGAATCAGTTCCAGAGTTAGTGGACAACTTGGGTGTTTAGCTATCCATCATTGTTGTCCAGTGCATACCATGAGAAAAACTCTAAAGCATCTCTTCTGAGCCCTCAACGACTAAAACCTCCACACTGAAAGGTTGCCTTATCTGGCTTGAAGCTAATTCTAGTTTACAGAGATCACTGCTGTGGTTTAGAATGAACCATGATTTAAATAAACCGTGTTTTACGGTCACGGAGGGAAAAAAGTCAAGTCCTAAAGGAAACTGGTTGGATTACACGGCCTTTTGAATAGGTAACAATCTCCATGTGTCCGTGTGTGCTCTCAGCAGAGCCTGGTAGGAAATAGGATCCAGCAGTGACTTTCCACCACAAGAATGTTGGGGTTCCTGAAGAGAAGAATTAAGAACTGGTGGCGGGCAGGCAGAGATGAGAGGAAGAGGAGAGAGTAACAGGCTGTAGTTATCCGTTTCTCACTTCTTTTCTGTCAGCGGGGATATACAGCCTTTAAACCAAGCCCTCATTTTAGCCCCGGTTCCCTGATCTTGGCTTTTCTTGAGTCGGTCTAGCTTTAAATCCCTCCATCCATCCTGGTGATCCAGCAGCCCGATGCAGGCTCTTACAGATGAAGAGATTGAGAGAAAGAACAAATACAAGGAGGGGAAGATTCTTTTCGATCAGCAGGTGGAAAGAATACAGCTCAGCAAACGTTTGTCCAAATGAGAATATATAGTATGTAAGATGTGGTTTAGGTGTAATCAGTTTCATCTGAGCCCGCTGGAAGTAGTCTGTTGCAATATCCTGCTCTGTAATGACTTTTCTTCCTCAGGAATGTCTTTGAGAGAGGTTAAAGGTCACGTTGCATTACAGTGCAGACAGACGTAAGTTAACCGCAGTGCTTGGCACAGCCTGAGTTTATATACAACAACCCCATGCTGTCTCTTTGGAGTGTCACATGAATCTAAGAAAATCCTAGAACTCAATGTTCCTTTGTAGAAATATTTCACAAGCTAAATGTAAATTGTGACCATGTGTTATCGAGGAAATTCATCACAGGCTACAGAGGACTTAAAAGAGATATTTAGCGAGAAATATTTCCTGCTGAGCTTATTTAGCAAACATCCCATTTCTCATTAGGATCCAGATGCACAGCTGTTAAAGCTACTTCAGAATCAATTTGTTTGCGACTCTTTCTCTCCAGCACCAGCAAAATAAACGTACGTGCTGTCAGTATGAACTGCCTCTTCCACAGCGCACTGGGGTCATGTTTAATGAAACAAACAACACCCCGCCCACCGGCGATGTGCTGCCATCTTCTCGCGCTGCAGTTGTCCTCGGATGACTTCTGCCACACTGGGGGTGAGTAAGCAGTGAAAGAAATAGAGAGGAGAGATGCCTCAGACTGCTGAGGAAACAGCGCAGCATCAGCTCACAAATCAGTGGGTATTGTGAACCATGGAGAAAAGTAGCCCACTGTGATACACTGAACCAGATTGCACTCGATTTCTCCCACCTGTGGAACGGACACGTGGAAAGGGGACACTGTGTGGGGTGATTCTGCTTTAGATGGGGGGGTTCAGACAATCTGACCCCAAGAGCAGCCAAAACTAGTCTCAAAATGAAGGATGACGGGGTGAAAAGAAAGCACAGGTGACAAGTGAGAGGAGAGAGGTCAAAGGAAGTACAAAAAGTTTTGTTTCTTCTATGGCTACCTGTTTCTTTGTGCTATGCAAGTACATTCACAGCATATTTATGATAAACTTAGCTTGATTATATTGCAGAAGTAATCAATACTGCATTGCCTGACACCTGAAGGACATCTAATTATCTTGAGAACTGTTGTGTCCTATTACAGATGAAAGGGTCATTTAAGACACTGAAAAATATGCCGGCAAAGCTATGAGCTGCTTTAATCAATAGATATTGACACCTTTGGCATCAGGGGTTGCGTTAGACAAACAAGGCCCTGTTTTACATGTGCTTTACAAAATTCAGGCTAACATGATGTTTTCATCTCGCTAATTTGGTTCTTTGAACCCAATTCAAGGAATGATTTGTTGATCCTGGCTGAACTTATCTTTGAAAGAAGTCAAAATGAGTTGAGAGTTGAAACCATTATCAGCATTCATCTGACTGGCTAGTGCTGATCATGTGACCACAGTTATGTGGAGGTACAGCAGCCTAGTAACACTCCCAGGTTGTCATATACTGATACTGATTTTGTCACATCCCTGCATCTGATATCAACGCCGTTTAGCCTCTGTAAGAGAAGCACCGGGCTTTAACTACCTCCAGTGTAAACTTGTCTGCAGCAATTTTCGATCAGAGTAACTGACGTAATTTGAAGAACGGGAGAGTCCTGGTATGGAGAAGGTCGGGTTTGGACAGGTAAAACCAACACATTCTCACTCCAACCTCGTCACATATTGGTGTTTGGTCATGAACTTTCCATGTCAAGACATATCATTCAAGATATCTTATTTGTGTTGGTTGTTGATGTTCTGGGACATCATGTCAACTTCCACCTCTTACATGCATTGTCTGTTTTCACAGGAAATGTACAATTTGCATACAGTCTCTTTCAAAATAAACACACTACGTCAGTACAACACCGTGAACTGACGCTTTTTTCCTTCAACAAACAATACACAGTCAACACAAACAAAAGTATGTGGCTGGGTTTAGGACAAAAGAACATGGTGAATGTCGGTGATGCTGTTACAGAATAACAGTGTAATATATACATATTATGCCGAGGTGAAAGGACGGCTTTTTCTGTCTGTGTCTGACGCCAGAACTTACTGACCAAGTGCTGGCATTCGACAATTTCAGAGTGAGACCAGCTTGGTGAAACAAATACAGGACTTTCACCCATGAGACAACTGTTTGTGTCCCGTGTGAAACCAGAAGTCAAGTTTGACTTATTTTAGTAAAACATTATGTAAGTTAGGTACATACCTATGTCACGTTAACACCAACCATAACCCCATTACAAATGTACTGATTTTAACCCAAATCTTGATTTTTTTTCTAAACAAAACCAAGTAGTTTTGACTTATTTTAATGAAACGCAAAATGTTTCTGATTCTGTCATGTAGTTACATCATGTATTACATCACGTTACCTCTAACCATAAACCCTTAACATATGTACTTATTTTAATCAAAACCCTATCTTTTTTAAAACCTAACAGAGTGGTTTTGTTGTCCAAACTAACAGCGACTGTTTCACAACTTTAACCTTGTGTTTTGTTTCACCCAACCTTGTGTTTTGTTTTGACAAGCATGCACTGGGGTGACAGATTCATAGACCAAATTTAAATTACATGTTCCTGCATTGTTACTAGCATTACTACATTGTGCTCCAAAGTGTTTCCACTTTATCCGCTGTTAAACAAATTGGTATTACCAGTGAATGTGGTCAGACTATGAATGATGCTGGGTGCATGATTGGTGTGGCTCTCCCCAGTGGACGTGCAAGAGACTTTTCAGTGCTAGTCATAAACCATGAAATTGAAACCTGCCTAAAATCTCTAAAAGCAGTTTTTTTTACTTGCGTAAACAACTTTCAGCAAAGTGAGTTCTGCAGGTACTTTGGCAGTCAGAATATTTACGTTGAGTTGACTTCTTTTTGCGCACAGTTCAATGTATGTTTGGTCATGATTATGTATAGGTAACTTAGTTTGGAAAATTAAATGCTGACATTTACACCAACAGATTATGATTTCTCATTAGCCTGCATGTTCAAAGAAAGTGAGCTATTTGTATCTTTAAATTTCCCCCCGAAAATGTTTTGGTCATGATCCATGTTACATCTCATATGACGTGGACAACTTGGTAATGCGTGTATGAAGAACAGGGCCCAGTGTCACAGTGTTTAAAGTGTTAATGTCTGTGACTTCTTTTATCAGAGGCAACATGAGAAAAGGAAATGAGGAGACACAGAATGGAGGATGCCTGCTGCATGCCTCTGCAGTGAAGGTAGATGAAGGACACATCAGCAAGAGGAGGAGGTGGAAAGAGATGACGGGAACGGAGGAAGGAAGTATGACAGGTGGTGCAACACTGCCCCCATGTGAGAAGATCCAGTTGGTTATAGTGAATATTAAAGCCCCATGTCTGTCTATCAGCACAGAGCCATTACATGCATCTTCCTTGTTCGACACCTGCTACAGGCAGCCGTGCCCTTTTATGAGTGAGGCTTTATGTGGCTTTCAGCCTAGATCCCTTGTCAAGCGTAAATCCCCATCGCTCCAACCTTTGACACACTGGCCTCCTTGTTTACGGTGACGAACCCTCTGCCAGTAGATTTCATGTCAGTCAGCAAAGTAAAAGCAATAGAGGTGTCAGAAATCTGTCAGTGAGGAGAGACAACCGTGGCAGTTTACTGTAGAACTGGTCTGCAAACAGTTTTTCTACCTTAAGAGTCACCTGTGGAGAGGAGGAGTAGATGGATGTCTTTTTTGGATGGTGGAGACGGGCGGAGAAGAGGCTGTAAAGATCTTTAATGTTATTCAGATCCCACTGACCTTTCTCGAGGCATGTTTGCTGGCTTTTTTGAAAAGGGCAGCCATGAAAAATAGGAGCAAGCTTTTCCATACAGGCAGAAAACAGAGGGAGCAAAGAGAGCCTCTGAAATGCTGACAGTGTTTGTAATGTATGTAAAGCTGATAACAACACTGACACTGACACAGCACGGCCATTACAGAAACGGGAAAACAATCACAAAGTGACCTTCTTCTTCATTATGAGGGAACTTTAAATGAAATGTAACAAATATAGATAAACTTCCATTCTCAAATATGGATATTTATACTGATACATAGATACAGATTGGGCAATCCTGAAGAATAATAACCATGTAAGGCAGCAGAGACTGTAGAGAGAAAAAAAGAGACTGAGCATGGAGACTCCAACTATTAACTGTTCAAGATCTTGTATCAGATTTAAGCCAAAATAACTTCTTTATGAGGATATTAAAGATCTTCAACACTAGACTGGGATTTTAATCATCCGTTTCCATGAGCCGCAGTGGCTAGGACAAAAATATTTTCAAAACACAATTATAGACCAAGAATTCCCATCTAATGCTTGTATGATTCCATGAAGCAGTGTTGCAATTAAAGTTTACATCTATGTCTGTCCAGACTCACACGTGGCAATGACAGTGACATGACAATGAATCAAATAGGAATGTTGCTGCAGAGAAGCAACATATTCTAAAACATAGATACTTCCCACATATCTTCAACCCTGCAGTGCAGACAATCTATTCAATCACCAGTTTCGAGATTAGTGTCATCACTTCAGAATCCAACCAAATGTCTCCCCTTCTGTTCCTGAGTTATAGCATTGAGTAATGGTGAGAAAAGTGTTTTTGCAAAACATTATGATGTCACAGTGAAGTTGACCTTTTGGCTATAAAATGACCTTACTTCATCATTATATCCTATCAGACATTTGTGTGAAATTTTGTCATAATAAGCGTATGAATTCTTGAGTTATGGCCAAAACATTTTTTTTTGTGGGGTCAAAGTGACCTTGACCTTTGACCACCAAATTCTGATCAGTTCATTCTTGAGTCCAAGTGGGCATTTGTACCAAATTTGAGGGATTTCCCACAAGGCCTTTTTGATATATCGTGTTCACAAGAATGAGATGATTAGACCATAGCAAGGTAATGGTTACCTTGACCTTTGACCACCAAATTCTAATCGGGGCATCATTTACTCAAAGTGGATGTTTTGGCCAAATTTGGAAAAATTCCAAGGTTTTTTTGAGATACTGTATTCACAGGAATGGGACGGGTGCAAGGTGAAAGTGACCTTGAACTTTGACCAACACTTCATTCTTGAGTCCAAGTGGACGTTTTAAAAAATTCCCTTAAGGTGTCCTTGAGATACTACGTTCATAAGAATGAAACAGGTGAGATCACAGTGGCCTTGACAAATTCTAATCAGTTCATCACTGACTCAAAATGAATGCTTGTGCCAAATTTCTGGGGATATCCCATTCATGAGAATGAGACAGACAAAGTCACAGTGACCTTTGACCACCAAAATATAATCAGTTCATTGCTGATTCAATGTGGACGTTTGTGCCAAATTCAAAAAAAATTCTTCAAGGCGATCTTTAGACACTACCGTCACAAGAATGGGACAGATGGATGGACAGCCCACAAACATAATGCCTCAGGCCACAGCTGTCGCCAGCGTGGAGGCATAAAAATGTCTTTTATTGCTGTTGCTAAAATGTATGTTTTCACTGTGTTTCAACCTTCAGTTAAATGAAGGTAAGCACCAGGATATCCTGCACAGCTTAGGTCAAATGAAAATTTTTAAACTCACGGAATAAACTTTTGTCTACACGTGGCTTAGTTGTCAAGGGTTGGTCATAAATTATTCACATGCATCCTTGAAACTGTTGAAACTTAAATGCACTACATGCAGATACATTTTTGCAATTAGTCCCAAACACACTACACTACTGCATATAACCATCGCCGTCACCTCCAATGCCTGCAAGGCTCATTTTTTAACATGGTCGTGTGATGGATTCAAATGGCACACACTAATAAGCACAGCTTCCGCTACTGTCTAGCAAATTTCATTCTGACAGGATAGTAGGAGAAATAAAAGTGAGCTCCTCTTTTCCCTTGTTCAGCACGACGGCAGCTTTGTTCTTAAAATAGTCGGCCTTGTGATTTAAATTCAGTCTGGAGTATTGAGAGCAATGAGACAAGATCAAAGAGGTCTCTTTAGACTCACTTACTGCAGAAGAGAGAGGAGGCAAGAGAAGAGAGGAGAGAAAATACAAGTCTCTCTGGATCACATAGGAAAATTGTTCTCTGCACACTTCCAGCAAATCATATTAGATAGAGTCACTGTGGCAACTAGAGAAGATCATCTTTAATGTGCTCTTTAATGAGAGGGAAAATGTTTGTCTCTTGTGATTGAAGCTCTCGCTGTGCAAATTATATCCAAATCAGTTCACCAGCATGGGCTCTTCACTGATGAAAAGCGGCTGAGGGATAGCATTCAATTAGCACATTAGATTGACACAATCAGAACATGTAATGGATTTTAAGGCCTTGGCTACAGGCTCGTCACTCAACGGCTGCGAATGTCTCCAAAAAGGTAATTATTAGCAAACTGAACGAAGAGCCTTCAGCTGGTTCTTCATCTGTCCACTGTGAAACATGCAGTGTTTCCACCGAGAGCCACCACACACTCTGGGAGGTCTGGACAGATTTGTGTGGTTTGCTCTGGAGGGCTGTAGTCACTGGTGCGTTGGACAACGACAGCTGTTCTAGAAACAACGAATGCAGACAGCGCAGCTAAATTTTTTTTGTATGCACTGGTACAGTGACAATGAAGAAATTCTTATCCCCCACATTAAAGGAAAATCCACATGAAACTTTCCCTTATAAAAATCATTTCATACATGTATTTTTATGTAATGGGATAAATCATATGTACATTTTTGTCTTACACTGTAGGTAACATTAATATTTTACATTTGATGCCTGACTTTTAACTCATGTATTATAATATGAAATGCGTGTCAAATTATATGTGAAATTGCTTCTAGTTGGCCACATATGACACTAAAGGGCTACTTCAGTGATTAAGTATTGCACTTGTTTAAAGTTGGTGAACTCATATGGATAAAAAAGGTCAAAATCAAAGCAGCAGAGTCCAACTGATTCTGACTCAAAGCCAGTTTAAACTTCTGTGTTGAATCCATTTATCTATTCAATCGGCAATGCACACTGCAACAACTATGATTGGTCATTTCCTGTTACGCATTTCCAGATGCTCCTTCTTGATCGCAAACATGGACAAATCAAGGAGAGGTAAACTGTGAACGTCTGGAATATGTACATTTGTACAGCTCTCCAACATCTTCTCTCTTTTCTGTGTTGCAGTAATTTCAGTAAAGGTAACTGTTGTTCAACATCTAATAGCTCGAACTCCCAACATCATATGCTCAATTTCAGTTGCCATTGTTTGATGTACACAAAGAAACAAGCATTTTGGGCAATGTATTTGCAGAGTGAGGCAGACACACCAGAGCACAAGTATAAATGGTCATAATGGCATAGGCCAGTTTCACAGGCTACACCGTAGGCTCTGCGTAGAGCCAATGTACAGCTATAATTCAGCGTTTCGGTCTCTAGTATTGGCCAAACTCTCAGGTCAAATGAATTAAGGCCTTTGCACACCAAACCCATTTTTTCGGATGCGTGTTTTTAATCCGTCCTCGGAAAAAAATTGTCAGGCACAGAAACCTTGCACACTGAAGTGGACTGGAGTTACCTATCTGGCTGTCACCACTCTTTTGCTGTCTTTCATTTGGCACCACAGCTGCATGAAGGGGTGGAGCTGTCCTCCACATTCTGTGTGCGGTCCACATACTCCTCCATTTCATCAACATCCACCTGAATATTATTATCTGACCTGTTGAAAGTGAACTGTCTGAGACATGAAATTATTCTGTGCACCCTGCTCCTCTTTCTTGTCTCGGCTGTGTCCCGCCAACAGATTTTCTTCACTGAATCCTGGTCAAACGTCTCTAAAGGCTTCTGACGGATGCAAAAAACGCAGAAATCGAACCTGTCCCAAAGATTTTAGTGACGGACGAAAGTTTCGGACTCAGTGTGCAAAGGCCTTAACCCTCATGACATTATCAGAATGATTATTGTCAAATGTTGGAAAGCTTCCTTCCAGAGCTCCTGCAGCCATTATGCAACTGTTTTGAGCAAAAATCCCAGTGACAAGTTAACTTAACATTTTCTGTAAAACCGGTGGGGGTACCCCTTTAATTCAAGGGTCGTCTGTATCAGGTATTGTTACAAACTCAATGAGATGTTCTCTGACTAAGTATACTACGCATGAAAACTCGTGCAATTGTCTTCATGGAAGACACCTTAACTGACATTTGAAGTAATGAATCAGATCATATACAATTCAAGGTTTGGTTTCTAGCTATCTTTATCAGATTTGATCATAATCCAAGATTGTTAAACCTCTTCAACAAATCTAGCTAAAAGTGTGCCGTCAGAACAGATGTGTACACACATACACACAGGAGCACAAACACACTCTGTTTACTGTAACACCAAAGCTACAGCAATTATGGAGCATCTTCATACGCCTAATTAAAGCTCTTCAGCCGTTGTTATGGCTGTTGTTTTTGTTTTCATGTGTAACATGCAAATTATGCTAATTTGGCAAATTAAACACATTTTTAAACAAACCTGCGCAGATAAAAGACAATTACTTTAGATGACTATATGACTGACGAATGATGATGATGTAAAGAGACATTTTTAACTGTGTGGTTTGTGCTTTATCACCATCCATTAGTCATCTGTAAAGTGCTGATCAAAAGCGATATGATTATTGATTTAAGCACAGCTTGATAAATAAAATGAAAATGCTCTCTCACACATTGTTTCCAAACAAGTTCAACAGCCTGCTTTGTCATTCTGTGTGTCCACATAACACCGCAGACCCCCACGGGCCCTGTAACCTTTGACCTCTCTGCAAATGGTCCTTTGAGAAATCAGTTTGATCCCCTGCAGAACAGGTCAGAAAGCTACAGCTGCTGGGTTGATTAAACGAGTCACAGTGGTCAGCAGTGTCACAGCCGCCCAGATTATCGATCAGAGGGACATCGGTGAATTTGGTTTTCTAGGTGAGCCCTCCATGATAATGCTGAATTATATCAGCTCCTCCACGCCACCTGAGATGATTAATGGCAAGCTGTCAGCACAGTGTAATCACAGTGTGAAATCGATGCCTCGCACCTCGCCGTCTCTTCTCTTTGCCTGTCTGTCTTTACTTCAAACTTACATTGAACCCAAGCACATCTCATTAGATTACAGGAAGAGGCATCATAGCCTGAAGACAAAGATCAGGACAATAGGAGGAATCATGAGTAACTGTCTGCATGAGTAGGTTGCAGATTAAATTGTATTGTAAGTATTATGAGGCTAGTCTCTTGATTTTCATTCAGACAAATATAAGCTTTTCCACAGTGCATTGCTGGAAAGTCATGATCCCTGTCAACAGCTGTCCACCATGAGAGAAGGCTGAATATATAGTGACATTTATGAGTATCCCCTGTGCATTCAGTATGGCGTCCTTTATCATGCAGTCTCTGAACACAATCGCCAATGGTCTGAAGATGAAAAGACTTTGGGACCAGGGGCCAGTATTTTGGGAGATCTGGTGTAGCAAGTGGATATCTGGGAAAGACTTCCTGTTCCTTGTGCCAGTCATTTTGGTACATAGTTCAGCGCCATTACCAGAATTTTTTTTTGGCATTGTAGGTTTCTGCAAATCACAAATACATTACATCTGTACATTTCCTACGTATAATGTCAATGTTTTTAAAGTGACGTAGTATATGAGCTGAATATGCCACTGGGAGGTGGAGGGGGTGGTAGATGGTGTGTCCCCGACTTCAGGCCATTGTTCGAGACCAACAAAAACAAGACTGGTACATGAGGCACAAATATAACGTATCCATGGTTTGCAGAAATGAACAATGCCAACATGTTTTCTGCGGACTGGGTTGCATATCTACAAATGAATGCAGATACATTAAAAAAAGCTAACATAAAGGTAAATAGTTGTCAAATGATAGCCAATAGCTGTCCCATTTTGGACAGATTGTGCATACATGCAGATATCTGATTAAAGGGGTCAATCCTATGTTCCCAGGGTTCTTGGTTCCAGGGTCCTGTATTACATGGCACATGATGGGAGCATGACAAAGGGTCATAGGTTCTCCAGTTCTACACGTGCTCTCCAAGGGTCCTTTGTTTTCCAGCTCTATGTAGCACATATTGGGAACCTGAGAAGATGTTACTCTAGCTCTGTATTCATTTAATATGATATGGGTTAGGTTTGGGGACTAAAATCATGACTCTGAAAGTAATGAAATGGTATAGTCACTCTTTCAGTCAGGAAAACAGTTACAAAATTGATTACAGAATAAAGTTATTGAAAAGAGAACAACTAACCGGAACAAGAAAAAGGTATAGCGGAGGGTTAGAAAAGAGGTCTAGGGCCAGGTTTAATTCCCATTTAACAGGTTAAGTTTATGTAAGAGGTCAAAGGTCATGCTAAGGTAAACTATCCATAACTGACAATCCTTTTTCCAAACAGGTTATGGTGAGGAAAAAAAGACCTGGAAAGGAGTCTGAAACCTCCACTCACAATCTTACTTATCTCTTTGTCTGATATGTTTTATGTATTGATATATGTAGAGTAAACCAAAGCTATTTTATGGACAGAGAGTCACAAGAAAGTGGAATAAACACAATAGGTTGATGTGTTTTAATAGAATACTGAACTGGGAAACATTGGACCTTGGGAACATAGATACGCTCACGTTAAAAAGATTAGGTTTGAGTCCTCACAGCCACTACCTGACTACAGACAATATAGCTGTTTCATACTTTTAAATATACAATAGCTATCTGCACTTCTATAGCCTCCCCTACACTGCTGTGGTTCAGTGAAACAGGATTGTGACACCACTTCAGTTTTGTGTGAGTATTTAAGTGCTTACTTTAGGAAAACAAGCTGTGAGGGTAGAGCTGTAAAGCTCTCAGATAATCGGCTTTAGGTCACTCATGTCAAGCACCAACAATTTTTTTTTACATTACAATCTATATGCCAACTTGCCATCAAGCTTGCTTCACACTGCGTGCTATTATGTAGAAACTCAAAATATTGCATTAAAAATTCATGGTGTCCGTTTAACCCCTGCTGTGACAATAGTGCCTGGAGCGGAGCATGAAAAGCTCATTTCTAGTATGGACTGAGTGCTCAAGAAACAAAAAAAAATACAATTCCTTTCATAAAGGCTGAGCATATCAGTGCTTAAATGAATCTCATCATGCCAGCAGCTTTAGCCATCACTATTAATAATATCCACTTTTCATAAAGCTGCTGATTTCTTTTATTTACGCTCAGTCGTCTCTGCTGGCTGCCGGTGGAAAGCGCGCCTGCATAATCACTGCTAATAAATTAAGCCCAATAGAACTGTCACATCTCATTTGGACTCATTTGCACATGATTGTGTTTGTTTATGTTCGGTGTGGTTGAAAAAAAATGAAGCTTTGACTGGCAAATCGCTGGAATTAATGAATTTCACTGCTGTCCCTCTCCACCCACCCCTCCTCCCCACGCTGCTGAGAAATCAAATGCTTTCTCTCCGTTTCCTCTGGCAGAAACTCAACATGGTGGAGTGATCCTGAGTCGAGCACAGCTGTCAGACGTCAACAGACATCTTTCTTTGATACGTTTTGTGTGGTGTGGTGTGTGTATGCGTGCGTGGAGGCTCTCTCCTGGATTATTAGTGTGGTACATGTAATAAAAAGCAATCAGCTGCCAGGGGAAAATGATTAGGCTGAAGATGATGACAGGCACTGAGCTGAACAGTGAATGACAGTCTGATCGGCAGCTCCCAACCACTCTCCCTTCAATTTCACACCCGTCCCTATCACACACTGCTGTCCCCATGTAGAAAGGCAGTTCCAGGAATGTAATGTGTGAGTTAAGATATAGATAGGTTAGACTGCAGAAACCACAATCTGTGGATTACAAGATAATTTGTTTCAAAAATTAAATTGCAACTTGAATCAAGTGAATTATGTGTTTGAAAGCTACATTAAATGTGGCAGACTGGATTCATGATACGGTCGATGGAAACATGGACAGCACACAGACTGTAGAAATAATGGACGCAGCTACCATGACATCACCCATTGGTTTGTGGACTCCTGTTCTGAAGCCTTGAGTTCAGCACTTAGGCTGTCGCCATCTTGGTTACTTTGGAGCCAGAAGTGACCACATTTGGGGGAGAGGGTGGTGCTGTGATGGGCCAAGGGGTGGATCGGACTGAGAAGCCGAGGACACTATTCACAGACAGCATAAATTTAAGCCTACATAAAATGTAAATGGGTGAGTTACTAAAAAAAGTACAGTTGTCACAAGGGGGGAAATTAGCTACAGAGACCACAACAGTTTCTTCTACCAGATTGCAAACATGTCTGCTACAAAGCTGGACATTTTAACATGGGGGTCAGTGGGGATTGGTTCTGGAGCCAGCATCAATCAGCTGTTCAAAGAACAGTTTTTAGTACCTCCATGTTGGCTTCATTTTGTAACCCTGGAGGTTGCAGCTTGGTACAGCCAGGCTAGCAGCTGTGAGGCCCTGGAACTACCTAAAAACTTGGTATTTAGCCCAGAAGGGCGTGGCTTTGCAGGATGCAGCAGTGCATACTTGTGCAACCTCTGTGACCATCTCAGCCCGTGCTCTGAGTGCACATTCATATATTATTGATAACTTGTGTGCACCTTTGTGAGAATGTAGAACAATAATCCTGAATCATTCTGATTAAATAAAAATTAGAAGTTGGTCTAAATGACAGAATGTGGGCTAGTTTTATTTCTAAAGCTTGGAAATTACGCAAACTAGACACACTACAAGTATAAAGCCATACATAATATAAGATACTATCAATTAGGGCTGCATGATCATATCAGCACACCATCTCTATCAGCTAATATCGGCTATAAAATGAATTATCAGAACTGGCCAACATGCCTTTTCTTATTTTGCTCGATAAATGAATATTACAAAGATTGAAAAGCATTCTGTTTCATGGCTCCATCTGCTGGTGGGCCATCACGACAAGAGTATGCATGCATAATATGGTGTTAATTCCATTACAGAAGAGACTTGATCACTAAAATTAGGTGGGAGAAAAAAGTTTATATATATCGATATCGGTATTGGCTAAATAAGTTATTATATGTTGGCATATCAGATATCGGTAACAAATCCAATTTTGTGCATCCATACTATCCATGTTTTCCTGTAATTTGTATATATTGTCTCACACCTATGTACATGCAAATTGACAGCTGGCCTTATAAACCCGTTTGGGCTTGTTACCATTCTAACATTTGTTAATCAGCATTAACAAATGTCAGCAAGTCATTAGTTTTGCAGGTAATTGGTCGTAAACCAAAATGTTAAGCTCAGTAATGGTGCTAGATGAAAACTACGGGATCACCAAGGTTATAATACTTTATCCTGAGGGGCAGATGAAATACAGACCCTACAGGATGTTATGATGATGTTATAATTTAACACTGAATCATTTTATTTGTGTAACCACTAGTACAAAAGTAATAAGATACTGTAACTGTAAACCTAGAATTCTAAATGTATCCTGAGCTGATTCCGTTTATTTTAGATGCACATTATTGAAACTTTACACATATTTAACCTTGACTATATACTTAGGTTTGCAAAAAGGGACATTTAGTGTAAAGCATTCACACAGATGACATAGATTCATCCTCTGCATGGATCTGAAAGAAGTCTAGCAGCTGTTTATCCCATTTCCATTTATTTGGCATTAGAGGTAAATTCTGCTGAGGTTTTACATGTCTCGTAAATAAGCCACAGAATCAAGTTTCACTCTATTAAAAGACATTCCACCAAGAATCCAATATCACGCATATCATCTTGTAACTTCCTCCTAAATCAGAACAGTAAGTGGGACAGTTGCTTTTAGGAAACTCAGTGAAGTCTATCTGGCTTCAGTCAATCAGCCAGTCAGAAGCCCGACATCAATCACCTGTGTCTGCTGTCTGGTACTGACCTGAGCAGGAAACAGGCCGGCGGGAAGAACTCGCTGGTTGGAGTCCTCATCAATCAGTAGTGCACCATCATGATACCTGAGCACGTCAGCCCACGTCTCCACAAATCACTGCTCCAAAATCTGAGGAGAGAATATGAACACTGCCTGTAAGTCTGTGAGTTCATTTATCTGTCCACTGGTTCCGTCTGTCTGCTTGTTTGGCACTCTGTAGCTTGTACGTATCAATACACAAGCACACACATACTATATTTCAAGTTGATGTATCATCATTCATGACATGTTAAATTGCATTCTCATTGGCTCCTGATGTGGGCACAGCTAGACTGAACCTGTGTATCAAAAACTGTTAAGGAATGGCAGGATGGCATCAAATACTCTAGTCTTGCTAGTTATAGATATTGATAATGCCTTATTTCAATCATAATTTTGTTCATTTCATACTCCATACTGTACCATATTTTGGCAAGAATTGTTCAGTTGTGCAGTTCTTGGGCGGCAGTTAGTGTAAAGACAACATTTAAAGCTGTATTCAAGACTTAATTGCTCTTTACATATTGCTCAGTCAGAAATCCAGACATTGTTTCACTAATTACCCAGCTATTAAAGTAAACAATTGGTGCCACAATATGCAACCAAGTGCCAAAATGCTAACAAAATGCCTGTAGCTAACTAAAATCATTAGATTTCAGCATGTAAAAGGATTATTTTAGCAGCCTTTGTATACCAGAGAGAAAAAGGTATATTGACAAACTTCAAAATTGTCAGTGTATCTCTCTTCTCTTTGCTTATGTTGGAGAAATGATCCCACTGAATGGCCAGAAATGAAATACTTTGATTTTTTACAACTATTTGATTGAATCACCAAGTAAGATCATTATTTAACCTGACAAAGATCAAAACTAGGCCTTACATATTTAGTAAGCTTTGACCTCTACAGTTTGTCAAATGTCAAATTCACAACTGTAACTCATGAGTGTCAGGATCCCACATTTTCTCCATTCTTCCTGCTGATGCCATATATCTTATGTTTTTCAGTTCGGCAGCTTTTGAAAACTTAGTTCTGGGCTCTTCACCCTGTTGGCAGTGCATCCAACCGCAGAGCAGCTTTTAGTCATTTTTCTGTTTTTTGGTAGCAGACCGAAGTGACAAGGAGACACCTCCATGTAATACAAAGTCAATCCAGTGTGGGTGGGACTTATTGTGGTCTGACTGTATTGTTTTGTCTTTGTAATGCATGCATTTAGTTGACTTCTGTACAGTTACACCTTGGGCTGAGTGATATAACAATTATGTACAATACATCGATGTATTTTGAAGCAAATATTAACATCTTTTTCCAGTACTAGATTCAATTGAAAAGCCATACAAAATGGCTTTTTAATAACCTTTTAACTGTTTTTTAATTGTGTCAAACTACAATGGATTTAGGCCTGCTTAACACTTTTACAGTCATGTTATAGTTTGTGGCCTGTGCTGCAAACCTCTTTGCCTTGTATTTTGTTCACAGTCTGTTCTTATAAAAGTGCTCATGACATCTCAAATGTGGCTTTGATTTGCAACTGACCATGTAGCCTATTTCGTAGAAAATACAGAGATGTAGATCGTGTATCGACATTCAGCTGGAAAATACTGTGGCATGAATTTTTGTTCATATCGCCCAGCCCTAGACACACTTTATTATGTGGGTTTAATAGGTTTACCTTCAAAGTCACTCTAGTTTCCATTTCTTTGAGTTACCAGTGCTGAGGGTGCTGTTGCCATCTTGTCAGGCTGGAGCACATGATGTGACCCCTAAAGTAGAGCCTTTTAATACAGGAAGTGGCCAATCAGACTGTACCAAGTGCCTGTCACATCATGGGGGGGATTGGGATTTATAGTAAAGAGATTTTCTTTATTTCTTTTAAATGTACTAGTTTGTTGGTCCTGTTGTTTCAATTAATTGCTAGAATATTTATACTACAAGACTCAATGTCCTCTTTTGTTTTATTTTGATTTTAGGTGGTGGTGTTTGTTTTTATTGATATCCCCTTTTAGTTAAGAATGGTCTGATCAGCTGTTATATATGTTCCCATTTGGCTTCAGTTTGTCTGATTAGTTTCATTCATGGGCTGTCCACACCAACACGGGTATTTATAAAAACGTGACTCTTTGCTCACGGTTTGGCCCCTGTAACCGGAGTTATTTGTAACCGGAGTCCAGGGTGAACTTTTTGGAAAAGTCCGGTGTCAGCAGTCATGTGTGGACAGGATAACCGCAGTTATTTTGTCTCGTCTCCATTGTATGACGTCACAGTGTGCGACGTAAACAGAAAACAGCTGTATTATTATCCGATCCAGTGTGTGCCAGAGACGATTTGAGGATGGACCTAAACAAAATACTGCTGCTATTTAGCAGCAAATCAGCACTTTGTGGCTGTATCATACAACTAACGCTACTCAACCACATCCAGCAACAGAGGCGCAAGAGTGTGCTATTACAGAGATTGCTCCTGCTGCATAATAGTCGCTTGTTGTTGTTTTTCTGGTAATGAGGTTTTACTGCCTTCTGATCGGCTACAATGGCCTTACAGTTAAGAGGAGTTATATCGCCACCTACTGCTTTGGCATGTGTATTACATTGCTTGATAGTGGAATTTGCGGTGTCATGTGGACGGAGGTATTTTTATTACACCGCTCGTATGGACGCAGATTTTTTAAAAACTGGAGGCCAAAAAAGTTCGGTTTTAAAAATACCCGTGTTCATGTGGACTAGGCCTCAGTTTATAGTAAGTTAGCACAGCCTGAGTTGAGTTATGTTTAGGGACCTGTTTTATGGGCCCAGAACTTTGCTGCTTATTTTGTAAATTATTAGTTGCATTTTTGTACAAATAAAAACCTATTTTCTAAAAACTGTTGACTTGAACTGTAAAATATAATATAATGTAAGACCAAAATGAATCTTCTAATCATGTTGTCATGAAATCCACGACCCAACAGTTGCCTTTAAAATGTAAAGAAGGTAACTTCTGTTGAGTTTATTCAGCAAAAACATCTTCATTAAGAATTCCCATTCATACTTATCTCTTGTCTGAAATGATCATCATCTCTCCAAACCTCCAATTTCCAAAAGAGTGGAGCTTAAAAAATCCTTTTTGGAACAATGCTTGCAGCAACCTGCTTTTCTCTACTGCTTATCAACTATTCAGGTAAGACACAAACTGAAGTGATGTACTGTTGTGCTGCTTACTCTGAGAGAGAGGGAGGCTTCAGCTGTACAAATAAATAATGTAATGCCTCACAAGGTAAGACATGTTTCCTGCCTAATCAACATGACTTCCTTTGATAACTAACTGTGTCAACATCCTTGCCCTTCGCTATACATCTCACTCGGCTGCTACATCTTCCTACACAACACCTTCCTGATGCAGCATGGCAGAAACCGAGAGGATAAGAGATCAGGAGAGAAAGGAAGCACTGTTTTCCCTTTAAGGAAGGAAAGCTGCCTTAACGAGTACAGGCCCGACAGGAGACTCTAATTAGGATGTTGAAACCTCTGTAGCTTGTAAAGCCCTCTGTTCTTGCTTGCTTCTCCTCTGCCAGGCTGCCACGTTGTGTATAACATTTTAGAACGTCAATAAATCATTCATTACCCAATCATTTTGAGGCAACAGAGGAGTAACTGTAAATAAACAAAAGGATTGCCCTTAAGACTGGCAGCCTGGGGTCAGGTGATGCTTTCTAGCTGAGTAGACGTCTCTCGGTTGGCTTCTGCCCCATGAGGCATTGAGTTAAATGTTTACAGTTCCATTCGTGATTATCTACTCTTTTACTTATGCAATCAAGTGCTTAAATGCTCTCATGTACCTCAAGTTCCTCTCAATCATAGTTCATTAAGGACCACTTAAGTCAAAGAAAACTTAAATTACATTAGTAGGGTTATATTTGGTGGTATGGCTCTGTTCTGGTGAGCACACGTCCCTGCCCTTTCACATGCAAATGATGAAAACTTGAGGCAGAGAGGGCAAGCCTCCCTGCCCTTCCATGCGCCTACAAGGAAAGCCTAAGGCAGGGAGAGCAGCAGCAAAGACACCCCCCAAGCTAACTAACCTTGCTCAGATCGTAACCAATAAGATTAGGATATTGATAGGTGAAAAGTTCGTAGTATTTTTGACAGTCTCTCTGGCCATCTTCAGTACCACTCCGCTTGTGTTTGAAAAACCAAAAATATTATTTCAGCTGTGAAGCATGAGGTTAAAAACCTCTGTCTAAACCAAACATTTCTTTGTTTAAAAGCAATGTGGGTTCCCTACAACTTTGAAAGTAATGGATGAGTGTATTGATGACCTTGAAAACTGCAACAGGAAAGACCACATATGAACCATTGGACTGGAGTAAGAGCAGACAACTGACTCAGTTCAAATACTGATTGCCCAGGGTGCTGGGCCTCCAGATCAAAGACAGCAGGGTTAAAAACAACAGGACACAGTGGCACACCTACTGACAATATCTTCAGGCCGGTTGTGATAAAGCTTCACAACTTTAGCATTAAAATACTTTTTAAGTTACTTCAAGATTGGAGAATCTTTTGCCGAGCCTTATTAATTCTGATCAGACTGGATTTACTGTCAGAAGGCCTCTAAATGTGATTCAGTACAAGAACCAATATAGTGGTAAGATCCTTTCTGTGTCAGTGGGTATCAAGAAGGCTTTTGATAGGGTAGAATGATGTAATTTTTTTGATGTCTTAAGGAGATTCCGCCAAGGAGGTAACTTCCTAAGAAGGACAGAAATTATTTATCATTCATCAAATTATTTATGATGGCTAGTGCATTACAACAACCTGCGCTCTGAACCCTTCTTCACTGGCCAGAGGTTATATAAAAAGTTTTATTCGGTAAGGTGTGCTGAAACATTGATCCATAGAATTTAAAATAGAAAGACTACACCAGAATTATTACATTGTAGCTTTCCTCCTCCTTTAGTTACTTGTGAGCCAGCTCCTTACTAGAATACATATGCATACTCCATCCAAAACATGGCATTCACATTTTGCATTTGTCAGTGCATTTCCATAATTAACCGGGTTCCTTATCCACTGTGAGGGTCCAAGGACAGAGGGATGTTGTATGCAGTAAAGCCGTCGGAGGCAAACTGTGATTTTTGATATTGGGCTTTATAAATAAAATTGGATTGAATTAATCAGTTCATCATTCATTCAAGTTCAAGTGTATGTTTGTGCCAAACTTATAAAAATTCCCTCAAGGTGTTCTTGAGATACTGCATTCATGAGAATGGGATGGATAGACAGATAGACTTATGGATGGACATCCCCAAAACATATGCATCCAGCCATGGATGTCACCGGCACAACAGCATAAAAATTCTCAGTGTAGCACCTTCAAACAAACATGCCCTTCCCCAAATTTGGTTTGGCTTTTTGTGAGATAAATCAGAGATAGTGTCAAGGTGCATACTCTTGATACTGTATTGTGTATAGTGGATTAATGTAGAAGAAGGAGAAGGCCCATATAGGAAGATGTATCCCACTCCATCTGATTGATGATGCAGATGTAGTCAACCTGACATATTTGCTACCTAAGCATGTGTTGTTTCTTAACAACATGGACAACCACTTCCAGTAATAATGAAGCACTTGTTTCTGACTCTCTGCTTTATACCAAATCTCTTCTCATGTTCCAGCAAGTTGCCTTTATAGACTACAAGACTGTGAGAAAAAGAAATATACTGGAACACACTTGGCCAAAAGAAGAAAACAGGAAATATTGATCCAATTTAACGGTGGGTAACAGGATATTGTGTTTTGTTGAATTTGTGACTAGTGCCAAAAGCCCGGTAGCATTGTGTGTATTGATCTGTCTGGCTGTAAACGTACTTCAGAATCAGAACAGAGAGTTTGTGAGTACATGACCTGGCAGACAGATCCATCTCTTCTATCTTGAAATGAAGTCAGGTTGATTTAAGGGTCCTCCTCATCTGATTTCAATGGTTTTATAGACAGTCATAACTTTCTTTCTTTCTTTCCCTCTGCCTCATCCTGTCTTTTAGATCTGACACTGGAGGTTATGACAGTGGCACATCTGTATTACACAACTCTAATGGATCAGATAGTATCTTTGTATCACCACATATTTTTAAGCCCTTCCCTAGGTCATATATATTCTAATGAAGCCAGTACTTTAAAGAGTTGGCTTCCTATGGATAGGTCAGACCTTTTGAAGTGGGGTTGTATCACCTACAGTGGATGGCGGTTGGCACACACCATGTTTGAAGACTCGCTAGCAATGTTCTGCTATGGACAGTGGGCAGCAATAAAGCATGTTTTAGCCACCTGAAAAAAGTCCCACCTAAAACAATCAATGTCAGTTATGTGTTCGCTATACTGAGATCATTTTCACAGCAGCTATGGCTCAGAAGGTAGAGCGGATCGTCCACTAATTGGAAGATCAGCAGTTCAATACCCGGCTCCTCTACTATGCATGTCGAAGTATCCTTGAGCAAGATACTGAACCCCAAATTGCTCCCAATGGCTGTTCCATCGGTGTGTGAGTGTGTTAAAAACTGAGTAGCAGGTGGCACCTTGTATTGTAGCAAAAGCCACCAGTGTGTGAATGTGGCTTGTAGTGTAAAAAGAGATTTGAGCAGTCAGAAGATTACAAAGGAGCTATACGAGTGCAGCTCCATTTACTTTACCTTTCCACCAGACAGCGATTTCCGATGGGGATCTGGAGCCATTATATTACTTTCTTCAGAGCCAGACTTCATTGAAAAAAATAGTGATTTAACACAACTGAACACAGGAGCTGCTGACCTATCGCTGCCTTAATCATTTTTTTGCGTGTTATTGTGTGACTTTGGTAAATTCGAATCAGCCATTTTAAAGGAACACAATAACACAAACTAACTGACTGATCAAAGTAGCTGTAGACCAGCACCTCCTGTATTCAGTGAGACGAAATTATTGTTTTTGTCAATGGAGTCTAGTGGCTTTGTAGAGAGCATAGATGTGGAACTGCTGCAGTTAATGGCTATCTAAGGGAAAGATAAAGTAGTGAAAATACTCTCAGTTAATACACTTAATACACTCATACACTTAATCTGTTACAGATTTTTTTAGATGGGACTTTTTTCAGGTGGCTAAAATATGTTTTGCTACCACCCCCCATCCAGAGCATTGCATTGCATTGCTTTCATTTTTGCACTCCTGCCACTTCTCCAAACTGGGGGCGACAAACATCTACTGTAGGTAATACACAAACTGTGATCGAGTACCTCATACAACCCCACTCCAAGAAATCTGAACTTTTCCTTTACCTAGTGATCTGAGTTACAGTATAATGACTGGATCAGGTTAAGAGAAGTGTATATGCATGTGTGTTTGTGTGCAGATGATTGAGAGAGGGAGAGAACTCTTTTGGCAGGCATGATTTTCTCTTGCACCCATCTGGCCGGCACTGACATTTCCTTTGAACTGAACCCTGGGAAAGATCAGTGACACTTCTTTGGGAAAAGCTTTAGGAAACCCTCTTTGCATGAGCAAATGCTAATGCTTCACTGTACTTAAGACTTATGAGCACAGGGGGACCTATTGCCACACAAGAAAAGAGCCAATTAAGGCGTATCCCCGAGAGTGGTGGGGCTGGAGACTGCAGGGCATAGGGCTGTCATGCTCAGTTGAGGCTTTTAGAGCGTGGTTTGGCATGCAATGTGACGGCAATACTGGGAGAGTGGCTGAGCGATGAGAGAGGGGAGAGAAATGGGGAATACTTAGACACTGGCCACCGTCAGTGAATTATCATTGAACCAAGAAATTTTCTCACAATTTTCTCCTGTCCCCCAGTGTCTGGGTGGTAAAGCACCTTTGATTGATCCAGTATAATATAACTGTACAGTCACTAAATGACTGTTGCTTCAAATAGAGGAACAAATAAATGAGTCTGCTATTTTGAGAAAAAAACAATAAGGCCGAAAAGCACTACTTAAACTGAAAATCAAATGTAAGAAAGAAAACTTTACATGTTGACATCTTATGAAAGCCTTGGTTGAACTACCAACTGGGCAACTGCCCAAAGGCCCCAGAGCTGCCTCAGGCGGTAGTTTGTTTGTCTTATTTTGTGATTTTGCTGAATTTGAACTAACCTTTTAAAACACCAAATTTACACAATAACACAACCAAGCTACAGATTGAAGCAGTGGTAGACCAGCAGCTCCCGTGTTCAGGGAGGTAAAATTACCATTTTTGTCAATGGAGTCTGGCTTTGAAGAGAGCATAGATATGTTTCACCTCAAGTTGTGTGAGAGTTTGTAAATGGATGTTTTGATATCGTTTTGCTGTTTTTTAACATGGCCCCCTATGACTTTAATTCATTAAGAATTTTCTCCATTTTTTGATTCTTCTTTTACCGAAGGCATGCAAGAAAAACAAAGTTTTCTTCAGATATTCAATGTAACAGTGGGTGTGTAATAGATACACAAATGATGATGTATGGGATATTCCTTCAAACACATATAGGAAGACAGCAGTTCTTTACCAGTAATGATCATATTGTTTCTACTGTGTGCATAAAAATATTATGAATTCCAATATATATTTTTTCTTGAAAAAAAGGTTTCCCTAAGAATTGTGGCTGATAGACCTGATCCAAATTCTGAGTGGAAAAATAACTGTGATTCTCATTTTGACCAGAATCACACAGCCCTATGTGATTATTCCTAAATGGTGTGCTTTATCAAGTAAAGGTAGAGTAATGACAGTATCTGATTGGATTCTGGTTGTCTACTGAAATAATATTATTTAACAGGAATTATATACACAGAGTGCGGCAGGTGCAAAGTGTGTGTGGGGGTTACTGATGGCCCAACAACCTACATCCTGGGCCCCTTTAGCCATGATGAAAGCATCTTTGCTTGCTATAAAGGTAATGATGCACCTGAACAGACTGATCATGTGTAATCACAGATTATTCATAGGCAAACATCACCACCCTGTGGCCAAGGACAGGTTTCACTTAGCCAAAAAGAGGGTACATGATCCTGCAGAGAGTGGTTCCCTTACCCTGCATCCCTGTATAAACCACAAGAAACAATTTTACAGTTTAAGATCACATTAAGTAGAATATGAGATCAGCACTGAGTCTTGCTGTAGGACCTCAGTTAGAGAAAGCAGCTCCTGAAGCGTTCTCTGTACATAATGCAGATTCTAATGAGCTTTTATGGTTTTAGTGTGTGTGGGCGGTCGTCTGTGTGTGTGTGAGGGGGGGCAGAGGAAGTTAAGGTCAACGCAGACCTAACTTTAAATTGATGAGACCCTGTGGTGCTTTCCCATCAGATAAGAGCCTTTGAGATGTCTGCGGCGATGAATCAGTGCCATCGACACGACCATTTGACAAGAAATGAGACGTAGCTTAATGACGGTCTGGCAGCGTTTAATGGCTAGTGGAGACACACTACTAAAAGATGGTTTAAACGATGACTCATTTTATGTGTCTGAAAAGCGCTCATCTGCTGCCTTAAGTGGAATGTGTTTAACAACGCTAATACATTCCTGTGATCTGGGAGATGAATTCAACTATTGATTTTTTTTCCCCCTCGCCTCCCTCAGTTTAATCACAGGCTGGGCCACCAGAAAGCACCCAGACACTTTGAGCAGCGCTTCTCATTCATCCAGACACTGGTTTCTACATTGATTCACTGCATGTTTCGGATTAGCCAACTCATTAGTCAACAGAATTAGAGATTTTCAGCTATTTGGAATATTACATGCCTGAGTGGGGACTTAATGGAGAGTCTTTGAGGGAAGAGGAGAAATGGTTTGATAAGCCAGTTAAAAAAAAAAAAAAAAAAAAAAAAAAAATCGACTGCATCTCTTTTGTTTGATCAAACCTTATTTCTTCTCTAAGCACATCAGTATACTCATTTCATACCACTGGTGCAGTGCCTGTTCAAAGCAGGCCTGTTTGGAACAGACAGACTGCTTGGCCTGTGGTATTGCTGCTTCAGTTTCCTCAAGAACCGCTCAGACAAACAACTTCACACTCGACACTGCACTTCTTAGGACCTGAGCAAAACACCTGATCCCTATATCTATAGATTTGTTATGATGTTTAGATGTGAAAAATGTTGAATTATGTTGCTATTCTACCTCAGTGTACTCAGAAATAATGTACAACAGGCTTCCTACCATGTACTTCTTCTCCAGAGGAAAACATTGGACTACTACATTTACCTGACAGAAATATGTTACTGGTCACGCTGCAGTTTCAGATTGTACTCACAAAATATGACAATTAATATATGATGCATTATTATTCATTGAATTAAGTGTAAGTACATTGTGGGGCTGGGCGATTAATTGGATTTTAATTACAAGTTTGGCTTCCCTCAATTTTCAAACAAGATAATCGAAATAAAACGATTTTGTACCGCATGAGGAGTCTACCAATGTTACTCCCGTTTTGTCTTTTAATTTTTAAATCAAGTGCATCCCTTCCCAGCAGACGTGCTCGGCCCAAACAGAAGGTAAAACAAACTCTGTGGTGTGGAAACACTTTGGTTTCGCGGAATCAGACTTGGAACAAACTACAATAAAGTGCAAGATGTGTTAAATGGTCATTGCTGCACCACAAAGAAACACAAGCAATGTGTTCCAACAATTGAAGTCTACTCACGATGTGGTGTATGACCAAAAAGGACAAAAAGCACAAAAAGTTAAAGGCCCCGCTGGTCCTGCCACTGCATCACTGTCTTATGAGGTAGAATACTTTCGGGGAAAAAAGTACTTCTTCTACAACTACAAGTACCCTACCAATACTCCTAGTTAGAGAAAGAGTGCAAAAAAGCAAGACCCCTAAGATACATACCTGTTATGGCTACACATGGTCAGAAACAAAGGTGACACGTTTGGTGTTACTCCAGTGGACGTCCCCAACACCTCCTTGACACGCTCTATGGATAAGGCAAGTCTTAATTTTGTCAAACTGGAAACAATCAAGTGCATAATGAGGAAATCTGGCATGATGTGGAATCCTTTTTTCGAGTATGTACAAGAGCTGGACTTATATTATATTCCTGAATGAATGATCATCTATTTTACAGACATTAAATGGTGATGTGACAGGCAGTTGTCCGACCAACAACCATTATATTATTTTTATCATCATACACGTATTTCCACATATTTTTATATTTCAATTTTATTACTTTGTTGTATTGTTCTTTGTCTTGTTCAGGGTACTGATTTGGTTTGTAGTATTTGTCTTATCATAGTCTTGTCTTGGTTTTGTGTTGTTCTTATTTTACTTACTACTTACTTTTTTTATTGTGTCACTATTGGGTTGTCCAAATATTACTGTGCGTTCTCTCTGCTCAATTTGGAAAATCTGGGGGGGTAGAGCATAGATTTGATTAGCAGAGGTATTTTGGGAACATTATTAGTGTTATATGTTTGTAACTTAACTGCAGACTTACACAATGAACGCAGGTGATGTAGAGCTTAGATCGGGCCCAAAAAATCCAGCCTGGCCCGGCCTGTCCCTTTAACTGTAATAATGAGCTCAAGCCCAGTTTAAACCTGACATTTTTTTTAAGGATACGAACGTGGACATTGAAGGCTGACTCACATCTTTCTTTCCATGGCAAGCCTTCGTCATGTGCCTCTTAAGTGTCAAGGTCCCCATCTTTTTGCTCTCATATACCAGCATCGTGCTGCACTTGGTACACTCGACAAAGCCGACGCACGTTGTCACCGTCAACAACTCACCAACAACTCTCCATAGCCTCGGTCTATTATGAGGAGCCCGACCCGTCCGAGCCCAAGGATAGTGGCGGGAAATTACGGCCCGACCCGGCCCACAGGTTTTTTTGGTGTCTTTTGATGTCTGCTGTGTACACTCTGGCACCTAGTTTCTACCTTTTTATAAAAATCATGACCTCACCTTGTGCCTAGAAACACCTCCAACACAGCAAAATAAGACAAAAATAATTAAATACAGGCAGAGGACATAGTCTCCACCGATAAATACACCGCCACACACTAGTGGGTCATACGTGATGATTGAGAGAGATTACTTTTGTATAAATACACAGAATCTTTTTCAAGAAAATCCTGCACAATATACCTTTCAGAAAAAGAAGAGCACCTTCCTGAACACAAAATGTCTTGAGGATTCAAAGCATCTCCGTAATTTTCACTAAAATGACTTATAAACTCGTTGCCAGTTGAATAAGAGGTAATGAATTTTCCTATAAACGGCTACAGCCATCTTGGGATTGGTTTAATTATATCACATTCTCTTTGTGATCCATCAGGGGGGTGAACTAAATCTCTCTCATCTCATTAGAATTCCATGTGAAGCCTTTAAATGTACAAAAACAAAAAGCACTGATCTGCTGCAGTGATTCCTTTAGGAGAAGAGGAGATCTGAGGAGATATGGAGAGCAACTTCACTGTCAGGCTCAAAATACTAAAAAGACATATAGATGCCGCAGCTAAAAACTTCACTACAGCCGTGATGCTCGTGTATTTGCTTGAAATGAATACTTTAATGTGTTACTCTAGGATGGCACTAACATGTTTGATGACTGTGAACTTCTTCAAAATGTTCTCTGAACTTTAACTGGTCATATATTGAGTCTTAAAGGAGCTGTAGGTGACATCAGGAGCATATGTATGATTCAAAGTCTGAGGCAGGATTGTCTACACACGATTCTCAACGTGGAGGCGGCTGAGTCGGAGCCTGATCTTGAAGCTAATGGTGTTAACTGGAGGGCAGTAGCTTTTGCAACAACGCTGTCACCATTATCAGCAGTAGCCAGTAGTCGAATGTAACAACATATATACTAACTGTACTTAAATTCAGATTTGAGGTACTTTTATTTTGCTTGTGTATTCTAATTGTACGCCACTTTCTACTTCTACTCCACTACACTTTAGAGGTAAATATTGCACTTTTACTCCACTACAATTATTTGGAAACTTTAGTTACTCACTTTACAAATTAATGTTGTCACATGAAAACCATGTAGAAATATACAAGTGCAGCATAAATGATTAGCTGATTGATTCAAAAATGGATTGCAGACTATTTTGATAACCGCTTCAGTCATTTTTCATCCAAAAACATTTCATGGTTCTAGCTTCTTAAATTTGAGACTGCTGCTGCTATTTTAATACTGAAATACGTTTCCTAATTGTACTTACATACATTTAGCAAAGTAAGAGTTTTTTTTTTACAGTGTGGCGTTAGTGCTTTTAAAGATCTCAGATCAGTTGCACAAAACACCTTAAATTTTCTCCTGAAGTACGACACTTTCTCCTTAGTTAAGTGACTTACACAGTTGCACAGAATCCCTCAAAAGGTTTCCTTAGTTAAGGAAAAATCACTAATTTACTGCGTAGAAAGAGATTCTACAGTGGTAAAAGTTTCCATAGAGACTGTTTGTTTGCTTGGACTCACTCTTGTGATGCCTGTTATCATCTCACAAAGTTGGCTTAGAGTTAGATAGTGAAAAATTGACAGAAACATAGAAGACATAGACGCATATACTACAAAATAAATCTGATCCCGAAATACCAGGAAACAGAAAACAAATGTAGGAAGAAGCAACAAAAATTAATTTAGTCAAATCTATTGTGTAAAATCAAAAGAGTATCCATAAAGATCTGTTAAGATAGAGTCAGATGTACCTTAAGTTTTATTTTACCTTGCTTTGGTTGCTAAGGTCTTTTGTTAAACGGTCTAGGGATTCCTTAAGTATAAGACCAAAACAAGGAGAAAACCATAAATACTTGAGTGAACATTTTAAGGAAATGAGAAGAAGGAGAAGACTTAAGGGTGTTATGTGCAACCAATTCTATTTTGAGGAAACCTTAACTAAGACTTTAAGGAAAATCTTAACTTAAAGTATTTTGTGCAGCCAGCCCAGAATACTTCCTCTGCCTCTACCACTGCCATTAACTGCCATATGAGCACAGTGTGGAGCGGTGGCAATTAACTAGCGAGTGGATATACACACAGGGACTCGTGCATGCTCAGCGGGATGTCTACCATAACAACGAACAGGGAAGCTCAGATTACACACAGGTCTCACACACTGCTCAAAATGCCATTGTTCCACTGTATCTGTACATAGCAAATGTGATGTACTGCCATATTAAGGTTCTGAATGTCATTTGCAGAACCTTTAAATCCAAAAAAGTTTGCATTTTCTCATCCAACAGCATGACCTCTGATAACCTGCAGCATTTTCTTGTGCCCTGATAAAGTTAAGATCATTAAAAGCAACAGTCCTCACAGGCAGATATACTGTAGCCTAATTCCATACTGCCATCTAACACGACCACAAAGCATTTCAGTGCTGAACACCCCTCCACCAGACCATTCGTCAAAAGGACAAAGTGCTCTTTGATTACAACTGCTGTGAGCAATGCATTACAGCTGACAAATGGCCTCCCACTTATCCCTCTGCACCAGCACTATGATAAAGCTCCATCCTCACACCATGTCTAATAGGAGCCACTGTCACCTTATAGAGACCCAATTTAACACGTAACGTGTGGTGTAAATTGAATGATGATGGCTTTCTAATGGGTGCACAGTCACCCCGGCCTCTGTGGTGCTCACTGTGGCGTGATCTGTGTGCGTTTGCTGCTTTTGTGAAAGATTTGTTGCTTTTAGGAAATGGTTGGGTGCATCAAACTCTAACCTTTGGGCAGGTGTAGAGGAGAATGGATTTTTTTTCCCATGTGTGATACAAAAATACTAACAGAAAACCGCGCAGAGGATGTTTTTGTGTTTTCTGTGTATTGACCGAAGCGCTTGTCCTGATAGTTTGCAGATTTGCCAGCAAAAGTGGAAGAGGCTGGTGGAGAGCTGACAGCTGGAGGCTGATTGTTGATGAGTGGTTGATCACTACAACCCCTCCATCACCACAATCTCCAAATACACACACACACACACACACACACACACACTTTCAGCCACAGGATCTGCCCATCACTCTGTCATTGCTCCCCATGAAGCACTCTCAGAAACTGAATCAACACTTTAGCAATCACAACCCTTAAAAACAACAAAAGCTCCATTCTCTGTTGAAGGGCCCATCACACACAGCATGACCGACAAACACAATATCCTGGTTCAGTATTGCAACCTCTTTTGTATTTAAACTGAATAACTCAGTGAGAGGAGAAGTGAAAAGCAGCGCTGATGTAACACCTTTGGCTCTGCAACAATAACAAGTCAATTGCCAATCTGGGATCAATGTGTTTAAAACCCTGACTACACTTTAGATTATCTAATTCTGTGAAGTCCTAAAGAGGTGATGTGCTATTTTCCTGCCTGTGGAGGATGGATAGGGTTGAACAAGAAAGCAAATCAATACAACATAAGAACCTCTGCACTAAAACTTTTATCAAAAACCCAGGGGCCCACTGAAGCAAAGGTGAGTGAGCTAAGCTTTAGATAGAAGCTTACTGCAACGAGTGCAGGTGTAGTTAAAGTTCCAAACACACACACACAACCAGCTTTAAACCTCATGTAGCCAATTTGTAGGACAAACTCATTAGATGACCTGGTCTGTTCTAAAAAGGCAAAAGACCTGAGCTGAGAAAAATGGCTTTAATGTTGTTTTGGTGTCCAGCTACATGAATTGCAGGTTTAATACTGGAAATGTGTCATTTCTTTTTTTCAAATGATGTTATTTATCTGCAGAAACTTAACTATTGACCCTTAATCAGAAATTAAGGAACTCTGCCTTTGCACTGTCTGCAAAATAACGACATGTTATGCCAAGGCAAAAGGTATTAACTTCCATTTGATATCTCACTTTGTTTTTAATTACAGTGAACTATATGATAATTATGATCTAGTTATAATCTTGTGATATATCATTAAAGTATTCACTTAACATAATATGAAGAAGTATAAATCAATCAAATTGTAAGGTTTTTAAAACCACTTTACTTTGATTGTCATTGGGACCAAATTGGGTTTACTAATATATGTACTGAATTAGGGCTGCCCCCTTATAGTCGACCCATAGAGTAGTCAACAAGAAAGGTCATTAGTCCGCAAGATTTCATTGCTCTCTTAGTCACGAAAAAAACCCTGGCCAAACTCTATTAGGAGCTGCGCCTTGTCAAAATAAATCAAAACCTTTATGACTGGACCATGTGGGAATTTAATTTCAAATGACAGACACAGGAAGTGTCCACGCTCAGCAGTCAGACAGGACTCAGGTTAATTTCCAGGGCTGGTGCCTGTGGTTATTCCACAGGCTAGTTAATAACATGTTGGGCAGGAAATCCAAAGTGTGGGATCATTTTGAGAAGGTGAAGGACGAACCCAAGGTGATATGTAAACTCATCTTCATTGGTCGACTACAAACATGACGTATCATCTGAAACATGGAAGTAGCTACATGCCCATTAGCCCACAGCGTCATTAACAGGCGGCTCGCTCAGTGTGTGACGTGCACTTATAAAAAAGATTAAAATATAGGCCTATATTAATGAAGGTTCATTAGGACGGTTTTGTATTTCTCAGTGTTAACAATGTTATTGATACTACTCTTTCTCACACCTTCAACTCAAACCATCGTGCTGCCCTGCCCAAAATATATAATTTAATGATTAAATTAATATCGTAAACATGCGAGTGACTAGTCGACGAATGGCCCTAAATGACGACTATTGGTCAACTAGGAAAACGGAGTAGGTGATTGTTGGAACAATGAACTAACTAACCAGATGACAAGAGTCACCAAGATGGAACAAGTATTGACATGCAAACAAATGTTTAACAGTGTCTCTGCATGGGGCGTCGGTGGCTTAGTGGTAGAGCAGGTGCCCCATGTACAAGGCTGTTGCCGCAGTGGCCCAGGTTCGACTCCGGCCTGTGGCCCTTTGCTGCATGTCACTCCATCTCCCTCTCCCCCTTTCACGCTTGTCTGTACTATCAATTAAAGGCTAAAAAATGCCCCCAAAAATATCTTAAAAAAAAAAAAAACAGTGTCTCTGCATCCATTAATGGCTTGACTGTGGAAGTGGAATTGGGGTCCTACAGCAAGTGGAAATATGCAACCGCCTGAAGAAAATATTGGCACTGTACGTTTCTGCAAACCACAGGTACTTCACATTTGCATGTTTCAAACATGTCATATCAACATTTCTAAAGCGACATAGTATATGAGCTGACCTTGTTATCAGAAGGTGGAGGGAAAGGTAGATGGTGTGTCAACCACACCTGCCAAGCTGCAGACCACTGTTCGAAACCAGCAAACAACAAAACCAGTTGCTTTATAGCGAGTCATTGCCACAAAAAGGGTTGTTTTTTGCAGAGACATAAAACTGGGTATTTTAATCCAACATATGTTCTTCTTCTTACCATAACCAAGCTGTTATTGTGGCTAAACCTGACCACATGCTTACCACAGGGCTGTTGAAATTTAAAGTTGAACATATCTGCTAATAACACATCCGTGATTTGCAGAAACGTACAACATACTGACATACGTACTGACATTATTCCTGGCGATTGGGTTAGGAAATAAGGCTTGCGCATGTGTATAAAACACATTTGTGCAGTTTTAGAAATCTGATGAAAAGAATGTGTGTACATTTCTGTCTTTGTGCCCAGAGTTTAATGCATCCAGTTGAACTCATTTCTATTATTCTTAAACATCTTGGAGACATCTGCAGGATACCCACATGACGGTCCAACTATTTACACAGTATATTCTTTTATGCCGTGTAGGATGAGTTTGTATGGTCCATAAAAGTGACAAATTCTCCTCTCAGGAGTGGAGAACGAGGCCAATTCAAACATTACAAAAATCCGTACCGGATCATTTTTCCCAGTAAGATGTCCCCAAACAACATTTGCAGCTGTGTTGCACTGAATGATCTTACTTGTCTGGAGGTGTTTATTCCATCAGTAGACCCTGGCAGGCTAGTTTTCCAGCTCCTTTCCACTCAATAAGCCCTTTAAGTGACTACTGCTGCTGCTGGCAGGCATCGTCAGATATACATGTAAATGTCAAATGTAAAATGAAACCATCAGAATCTCAGCGAGGAATGTATTTAAAGAGGCCAAATGAAAACATCATATAAAAGCTTAAACAAAATATCATCACCCAGACACCTACAGACACAGATACAGTACATATATATATATACTGTAATACAAACACAAAAGCACATTTGTTTCTGTCCAGGAAAGGGTTCAACTCTTGAATTCTCTAAAGGACAGGACCAAATTCTGTTTGAGGCAGCATCGGTGAAAAGACGGAGTAAATTTCTCTCTCTCTCTCTCTCACTCTCTGATCTCAGTGAGCAGGGCCTCAGGTGAAGACAACTGTCACCCTGATCTACAGCCCCCGGCAGCCTCAGTAATGTAGGCCAAATTGCCTGAGTCGCTGGAAATGATGCAGTCATTGTGGAGGAAATTGGAAATCAATTCTTGTCATCACTGAACATAACTCCCTTTTTTAGGAGAGCCAGGGCTCAAACGTATTTGTGTAGGCCACGGCAGCTCTGACAAAGATACCACTGTGAGGGAAAATGGAAACGGATAGGAGCAAGTTAAAGAAATGAGGAAGGATACAGCTGGAGGGAGAGCAAAGTAACGCTGGTAATGTAAACCAAATTCTCATGTCAAACTTTACATGCATCCTGGGTTAATCTACACCTAAATCATTAGTTTAATAGAAAGAATAAAATGAATGTTGATGAGGTTTAAACACCCTGAACAACCTCTAATCAACATTTGACCTCTAGAATATTAATCTACAAATACAGACTCACTGAAACAGCACAGGTTCCTCTGTCGCTCTGCTAATCTGTCCTCAGGGTAGAGAGCGCTCATTACACAGATTTCTCACTAGTAATGCTCAGTAGTTCTCAGTAATGAGTTTTCTTAACACACTGTAAAATCTGACAAGTTGAGCTTACTTTAAAAAATCTAGAAAAACAAAGCCTTGAACAAGTTAAGTAAATGTTACTAATAGTTTTAAGTTACATTTACTTTATATCTAATTGTTGAGTTCACTAAAAAATTTAGTTATATTTACTTAGTTGTGTGAAGTTGTTGCAACTTAAAAGTGACAAGCGACTTTAACTTGTCCTTTGTAAGTGTTAGCAACTTATGTAAATCAAGTTAAGGCTAATTTATAATCCAATTTGTACTCCCATTGGTCAAATTTTTTTGGCAACAAATATGGCAACAGTGCAGGAGGCTGCAATAATGTACTTTTAAACAGAAGCAGCATTGTAGACGGCGGTGGTATGTAAGGCCACCATGACGTAGACGGAAAGTTTTTTTTCGCTTTATCACTGGTTTATTCTGTTCTGCCATTTTTTTAATGTCTTTGTCATGTCCTAAAGTTGTATCTTTCTTGAGCTATGCTACACTCCCCCCATGATCTCCTGTGGTACTGCTCCATTTTGTCTGTAACCAAAAGTGTTCAGAAAACCTTCACAAATATGGACAAAGTAAATGCAGAGTACGGACAGAAGGCTCCCTCTGCGTCCTTCATTCAGCTTATATAAGCCATTAGTCTGACTTATCTGGCAGTTGTGTTTACTCAGTAGAATTTAGGATACTGATTGCCTTACATAAAGTCCTGAAAAGAATGATGAGTTTGCAGGATTATTTTTTATCTTAACAAAATGCCATTCTGCGCATCTTAAGCCACCAAAATATGCATATCATGCATATGCTTTAAATTGTAACAAACAAAACAAAACACACTGTAGGTGTTAACATCATGTTATATCTGTGTTCTGCTGGTTGCAAACTCGTTAATCACATTTGTTTATTCTGAAACAAGATGAAAAGAACAGAACTTGCAGATATCCTTACTTCACCACATTCAAAATCCTCTTTGTCACGACACAAAATACATCTTTTAAAATATATTTCTATCGATAATATGATTTGAGCTTGTTTTTGTGTAATCCCAACTCCCACTGTAGGAGTAAATTGTCTGCCATGTAAAGCCAAAGCTCATAATTTATGTGCTGTCCAATCCTCAAGCCCCGACCTGAGTGCTCACACTATGCGTGTAAATTAGACAGTTCCATGGTCTGTCAGCCCCTGTGAACTGTTATGGCTATTGACAGTTGTCAGAAAGATTTGTTTAAAGCTTTGGGGCTGCGGGTAGGTAGAAGTTTGTTTGCTAACAGAGGTACAGTTCACAAGAATGTAGAGAAAGAGGTCAAAAGAAGAGGTTAAAAATGAACAAACTACTTGGGCGCCCAGTAGCTCAGTGGGTAGAGCAGGCAAACCATTAACAAACTAGCTGGGCATAGGCTACATTGTACAATTAATGAAGTAAAGAAAAGGGCACCGATCTTGAGAAATCAACTCATGGTTCTGCATCAACTGTTCGAGAGCCTGACAACGGCCAACCAAAATTTCTGACATGTCTGAGTGCCAGTCAGGAGCAGTTGATTGGGCTATGATGGGTCATCGCTACCCCCTTTACACTGCATGGCAATTGACGCCAGACAAAGCTAAAATTCGGATGACTCTAAAATCAGTCATGCAGCTCAAAAACTGGGTCAGAAACAGGCTCAAATTGTACAGTGTGTGCCCAGCTCAAGGCATTCATTTTCCTAAATTCTATTGAGTTACAATAACTGTTGAGTTAAGTCAAGCTAACTTGATTTAATTGACTTGCTAACACTTCATTTGTCATTTTTAAGTTGCAACAACTTCATAAAATTAAATTCTTATGACTACATTTGCTTAAATGACAAAGTTATATTTACTAACCTATTTTAAGGCAATCAGTTTCCTAGATTCATTTAAAGTAGGATCTTGCTTGTCAGATTTTACAGTGCAGATTCGCAGAACACTCTTAGCGAGACCAGGATTGGTTTCCTGAAGCTCATCTTGACATTGTTTACAGCTCAGTTTATTTCTTCAAGGAGACTTTCACTGTCCCAGGAAGATAGTGAAGTTAAGTGCATTAGTGAATAGTAAATCAGGGGAAGGAGCTCTTTTGTGGACACAGTAAGTGTTGATATACTGCATGTAACTCATGTAGGTCATAACATAAGGCACGACACAGTACAGTGCTTCTGGATGCTGAGCGCTTCATAAAGATGATCCCAAGGGCGCCTGGGCTCAATAAGAAGCAATCAGCAACAGCGGCACGCCCTCCCCAGCTCTCCTCCATCTTCCCACAAGGCACTGCTCCGAGCCAGCCCCCATCCATTATGCATCAAAACTCGAGCTACAAATCTCCTCAAATAGAACAGAGTGTCAGGCATGATAAAGAACAATCGACCAAGGGGAGGGAATCAAAGCACTGAAATTCCCAGGATGAAAAATATTCCACTTTGCTCTCTGATGTTGTTCTTTGTTTTTCTTTGTTTGTGTTGTTATTTGAGTTGTATGTTCATGTCTCTCATGGGATGCTTGCCGAGGCGCAAGTCATCCGTCATCCTAATTGGTTGTGTTTAGAGAGCAACTGTTGTGTTTGATAGAGAAGCTTTCCCACTCCTTCTGGTCAAAACAAAGCTGCGGTTCTGCTATCAAAGATGGATAGCTAAGTAAATAGAAGTAGCCACAGATGTGATTATCCCGGCCATGTCTGTTCGTCTGAAAGTTTTTTAGCCTCAGTGTGTTCAGCTGTTGTAATCTAGCATCCTTCATCTTTATACGCCTGGAGCACAGTCAGATGCAGCTGGGTGGAAGCCAGCAGCCGCTGCGTCTGGTTTTAATGAGATTACATTAGTTGAGATGTTAAGATACAAGGAAAACTCAAAGGGTGGCTGCCACTCTAAGACAAAACAGTTCCAGTCCCTTTTTTAACAAGATGTATTGGTAATAATGACCTTAAATGCCTTTTTGAAAGAAACTTATAAAGCATAATGCTTTGCAACAAAACCACAGATCTGAACACAAGGAGAAGAAAAAAACTAAACACAGGAAATGATGTTTATCTCTGCAAAAGTGGATTCCAAGAATTTGAGCCAACATGTAGGTAATAAACCTAACAAAAACATACTGTGGTTTCCACCACAAGAAACTTTAGATGCCACACAAATGTAATTCTTGTGCCAGATCAGTTCAGCCTGCAATGAAAAATACAATGTCTAATCAAAATATAATTTGTTCACAGAAAAAAAGCTTTTAGGGGAGAAAGTCTGGCTAAATATGAGGTTGGGAAACACATGGAAAACAGACCTCCCTTAAAAGAAGTGTAATGTTCAGCTGAAATTAGGGGCAATCAAAGAAAAGAGCTTTTCAAAGGTCAGAAACAGGACTTGCTCAGCATTGTAAAATATATAAAAATCATGAAAAATAGTTAAACTATTTGAATTTAACGTCCAGTGTGTAAGATTTAGGGGGATTTAGTGGCCATCTAGCTGTGAGGATTGCAGATTGGAACCAGCTGAAACTTCTCCAGGTTAGAATTTCTTCAGTGTTCATCATTCAGGAGGTTTTTACAGGGAGCTAAATTACCCGCAGAGGTCTCTTCCTCTCCAAAACAGACCAAGTGATTTAACCCCCCCAACACCCCCCCACCCCCACCCCCCCAAAAAAACATATAAAGCAGTTTCACATTAAAACTAGTATACTAGTATACCTCCTCAAACAAGTCAAGTTGCTGTTACAGTTTACATCCATGTCTGTTAAAAAATGGATGCTTCACACACATGCCCAGCCCCCCCCAGAAGATCAGTATCTGACCTAATGTCTCCCCTTCTGTTCTTGAGATGTGACCTTGAGTAACGGCGAGAAAAGTGTTTTATGCAGAACATTATGATGTCACAGTAAAGCTGACCTTTGGGTGATAAAATGTCATCATTTTATCCTATTAGACATTTGTGTAAATTTCTGTCCTAATTAGCATATGAATTCCTGAGTTATTGGCAAAAACATGTTTTGTGAGGTCACAGTGATATTAACCTTTGACCACCAAATTCTAATCAGGTCATTGCTGAGTCCAAGTGGACGTTTGTGCTGAATCTGAGGAAATTCCCTTAAGGCCTTCTTGAGATATCGTGTTCACAAAATGAGACGGATGCAAGGTCACAGTGAGAGCTGACCTATGACCACCAAATTGTTATCAGTTCATTGTTAAGTTCATGTCGATGTTTTGCCAAATTTGAAGAAATTCCCTAAAGGTGTTCTTGAGATACCTCATTCATGAGAATGCGACGGACAAGGTCACAGTGACATTTGACCTATGACCACCAAAATGTAATCAGTTTATCGTTGAGTCCAAGGGGACGTTTGTGCAAAATGTGAAGAAACATAACATAACAATTCTTAATTTCAGGTGAATATACACTAAAGAAAACACACTTATGATATCACAATCCATTTCTGCCAATATATCTCCCTAAATCCGATACACACTGAGCCTTGAACTGAATGGATAATTTTAATGGCACACAATGTGAGCTGAGTGACATTGCCGAACTGTTTTCGAGCAACTCTTTGAGGTAGACTTCACTCATGAGGGTTTACAGTGAAGGACAAAGCCAGCCCCTGGTGATATATTGGACAGCAGGGAACTATGGGAAATCCATCTTTGTCAATCCACTACTTTACATGGTAACTGAATTGCTCATAACGGCCCATTTTTCACTCCATCTAATCTCCCCACATCTTCCATTTCCTCCCACCCTCTCCTGTCAGATGGACATTTAATGGCACTGACCAACCATCATTCATATTAATGTGTATTATCCCAGAAATCACATCACTTTTTACAACCTGACTCTGACGCTCATTTGGTCATTAAAATTTTAGATTCATGCAGGTTTTGGAAATGTGTCATCAGAAGTTTGCCAACTTATTTTAACTTACAAAACAGTGACAGAGGACTAGGTGGAAGTCTGCACTTCACCGAGCTTTGCTGCAGTGAGGAACAACAGGTGAGGACAGTCACTGTGTGGACTTCTCCTTAACTTTTTGTGACTGCGTGAACAATGAGAGTTACAGAGAAAAATTCAAATTACCCTGAAGTGCTGTAAAACCTGAGACTGTGGTTTGCATTCTGTCTCCTACCAATAGTCAGTGTTGTTTTCTTTTAAGCATGACCACAGTCATTTGCTGACCATAACCAAGTCATTAACCAGGGGGTTATCTCTGAGTCTGAAACGTGAAGCCAGTCCAGAAGTGTCTTAAAACCTGTGTTCTTCCTAATGGTCAGCAGGGGACAACTCCACTGGTTGCAAAAAGAAATCCAATCGTATATACAGCTCAGTCGCCAGAAGAAAATGTTGGCATTGTATGTTTCTGCAAACCATGGATCCCTCACATTTGTTTGTTTCCTATACATCATATTGACTTTTGTAAAGTGGCTGGAATTGTGCCATGAATACCGGTCGTTTTTTACCAAGACATCGTTGAGTTTCCAGACAGGAGCACACCCCCTAAACCAGGCATTTTAAGCCAAATCATGATCTTTTCCTGACCATAAGGGAGTATTTTTGTGCCTAAACCTAACCACATTACATTTCAACAAATCTGCTACATCAGTGGTTCCCAACTGGTGGGTTGTGGGCCCATTCTGAATGCAGGGGCGCAGATGGGATTTTTGAACTGAGGGGGACCAAGCTGTCAGCAAATGATTCCAACTCAATTATTATTATATTATTATATATATATATATATATATATATATATATATATATACATACTGAAGCTGCAATAAACATTAGAATCGTGAGTTTTCAGACTGAATGAACATCGGTAAACAAAGGCCTACCTGATCAACACTAGCCATACATGATCAAACTGTTGCTGCTTACTAAAATAACTCGTACTCGTACTCGTCGTCCTCCGCTTATCCGGGTCTGGGTCGCGGGGGCAGCAGCCTCAGCAAAGAAGCCCAGACAGTCCTCTCCCCAGCCACTTCCGTCAGCTCTTCCGCGGGAACCCCGAGGTGTTCCCAGGCCAGCCGGGTGATGTAGTCCCTCCAGTGTGTTCTGGGGCGGCCCCAAGGTCTCCTCCCGGTTGGACATGCCCGAAACACCTCCCAAGGGAGGCGTCTGGAAGGCATCCTTACCAGATGCCCGAACCACCTCATATACATAAAAACAACAACATTAAAGATATTCACCTACAGCCTAGAATGCTGTTATTTTACATTTAGCCTACTTCAGGTAAGTCCAAATGCCTTCTTATTATTGTCAGACTAGCTACTCAACATTACAAAACAAATATTTGCCACATCTGGGAAAATCAACAGGCAACAGGCATAGGATAATTACATCTTTTGGTTCTTGAAAAAAAAACACCGTGATTTCTTTCTTCTCTGCCTTCATGTGGCAGAAAAATCACCAGCTCAGTCATTAGACAGTTGTATATGATCACTATGGTTACCGCTACAGGCACAGGCACAGCTACCAGCTCCTCTTAGGACCCCCGTGCCTTATGGTGCGTTACAATTTCATTGGAAGTCAGAACTCGGATCTCCAAACAACGTAACCTCCGAACTGAGCGCTTCCCAGTTTAAAAACTGGGACATGGAACATGGAATTCGAAAAAAAATGGACAGTTAATGAAATGAAACGAACGTTTATGTTTGTAGATGCTAGATTTCAATGCTTTTCCGACTTCAAAATTCCGACTTACAAGTACAACTTAATGCACCATTAGTCGTAACACAAACACCGGCTTATCAATGGATCAGCTGTGCAGTGTTATTAACCGAGAATTACGTGGAAAATTGAACACCTTGCTTTCCCAACTCAGCAAGGATCTGCTCCAGCCTTTCCCCTTCTTGAATCGGTGTAATGTGGATTGATCACTGACAAGGCTACTGCCACTGCCTGTGCTGCAATGTAAGTTAGCCTAACTAACGAACATTGATCCTCTTTTTTACCTATGTGTGGGGGGACAGTGGGGGGGACGGATCAGGGTCACTATAAATCTGGGGGGGGGGACATGCCCCCCCCCCCCCCCGTTCCCAGTGCTATCTGCGCGCATGTCTGAATGGACTGTAAGTGAAACGCAAACATGTCAAGTTTGTAAGCTTTTATTTTGAAGTGACGTCATAAGTATAAAACAGACAGTATTTAACATAGCCCTAGACCTAATGACTAAGGAGAAATCTGGACCCTGTGGCTGGACCAGTTGGGAACCACTACGTTACATAATTAACTTACTGACAAATGCTATGTATCATGGTTTGCATTTGCATTTTCCTAATAAATTTATAGTTTCAATCACTAGTTTCAAGTTCTCTTCAATGCAGCGTGATGTTTATTTTGTAAATTATAGTCGCATATAGAGTTAAATAGACCATAAAGCAGGGTATGCTTTATGGCGTAGCTACCTTACGATTGACAAGTTGCAACCACGGCAATGTCTTCTGGTTCTGGTCAGATCTACCCCTCGTTCTTCCAAAGCTGCACCCTCGCATCCAAATTTGGTATATTCTGGCTCCAAAAAACCAAGATGGTGACAGCCAAAATGCCAAACTCGAGGTTTCAAAATGGTAGTCTAAAAACCAATGTGTGACATCACAGTGGCTAATCCGCTTATTTTATAGTCTATGGTTTTGAGACATAATTAGGCCCCGCAGTATCATGAATAAAAGTCACGTAATTAAAACATCGGCCTGTCAGTTCTCTTTGGGCCGATGCTGATATTTCATTTTTAAGCCATGATACTAATGACAAGCCACAATTCTTATGCATCCCTACTTGCAACACTGACATATGTGGCCCCTTAATAGGGATGCTAGATAAGAAAATGCTTTTAAATGTTTTTATTTGTTGATTATATTGGATGAATTCACTGTGAGGGATTAACACCAACACATGACATTTAGCTAAAGGAAATCTGTCTAACTTCACTGACGGCCATTGAAATTCAGTTCAAACATACTTTTCTCACCGGTGATGTAGTAAATAAATTCCTGGTACCTAACCCTCTCATGTTGCTAATTTATTTACATATATATATATATGTTCTCTTTTTGGCCAGATATTTTAATTTATTTGTGACTGGCAGTGGGACACCGACCACTTCATTTCTTCACTGTGTCACTGATACGTGTAGGAAAACTGTAGCAGACCTCATTAGAGCGTTACACACATGCAAAGCAGAACATCTGGAAACCTGCAGCAGCTCGGTCGGCTCAGTGTGGCAGGTGTGTATGAAAATGCACATATAAAACACAGAGAGAGATTTAAGTCACACTGAAGTCCTCAGGATCAAGCCCTGACTGTGCCTCCCACCCACACAAACACACACTCACACACACATACACACAAATCGCTGTGGATGCTACCTTTCTCCATCTGCTTGGCCCTCACTGTGGCTGAAGCCAAGAGCTGCAGCAGCATATGTCAGTGTTTGGATTGGAGAGCTGAGCTGAGCTCTCTGGGTCAGCCTTTCATCTGGTCCTTTGATGGGTCTTGCTGGCTCTGCAGCTGTGGATAAGAAGGTGGATAGGACACACACTTCAGACGTACCTTTGAAACGTATCTTGAAAACTAATAGGCAGATTTTCATGAAATTTGCTGTGGATTTTCAAGGCGCCCAGAAGACAAATCCTATTGATGACAGTAAACCATTGCGTGTATTTATGCAGTGCATTTCTTTGAGCACCACTGTACCTACAAATTATGAATTGTATAGTTTAATAACACAACCTATTTTAACATGTAGCCTTCATATTATCACTCAAATATCAATCTAAGCAAACTGTATTTTGTTATATCCACCTACCTCAATGTATATAAAGAAACCCATTACAGTAATTATTTCCAACATGTTTTCACTTCCACCTTGTCAAATACTACAGCTTGGTCAATGGCTCTACACTTCAAACTACAACACTTAGGTACTCCTCTCACGTCACTTACTTTACTTATCTATGAGGACAAAGCACATTAATCGACATTTCTGTAAATGTGCCAGTGTTAACGAGTTCACTCCATGCTTAGTGTCTTTTCAAAATAACCTTCAATGTTCACAGGAAATGTAGGTTTCGTCACCAACACTACTTTAAGTTAAGGAAGCCACTTGGTTATGTTTAGAAAAATGATTATATTTGGGTTAAAATAAGTACGATTGTTACGTGACATAAGTAAGATGATGACTATGTCACATGGCATATGTTACGTATGTTATGTCACATTGATGATGCAATGTAGTTTTTTAAAAAAAGTCCAATGCCTCCATTTAAGTGAAGCCCCGTCCATTCCTATGAAAGCTGCTCAGTGCCAAAAAAGTTCAACTTCCCAGGTATGAACTGCCCGGATGTTCTGCATCTATGGGCCAACAGAGCACGCGCACTAGAGATTTCCACCAGCTGAGCTGCTAACTCAGTGGCTAACTTCTGGTTTAGCCCTCCATTAAACTGAATGAGGATGAAATAATTTAATGGTGTTGCTTTGATTTTTAAAATGATCCTAGAGCAGGTGTTCACCACTCTCTGAAGCTTTTTTCTTTCTCCTTCTCTTCAGATTCCCAAACCAGCAGATCAGAACAAACATTAAAAATGATTCAGTAAAAGATCAATAAAACAAAGTCTTAACCATTAAAAACAGGCTTTGTTGTATTCTGGGGTGGATGGTGTTTGTGTTATCCTGCTACTGCAGTTTATACAGATTTGTGATGCTCACATGTCTCTTTCACAATGTCTATGGGAAAAAGTATTTTTGGGCCCAGTGACCTCACGTGATAGAACTGGAAGTTGTAATTCCATGGTTTGGGCAGTATGTAAAACTGGTTTCAAAGCCCAGTGCTGTTCGTCAGAGCTTGTGTAGGATATGAACAGCAGCCTCCTGAGTCTGTGTTTGTTTGACCCATCTGCCACACCTCCCTCCCTCCCAACCTAGTCATACTTTTTGCTCTTTAAACTACATCATTGGCATGGATGGGTTTACACTGGGGTTAGTTAAAAGCCCAGTATGTCTCATACGGCTTGGAATCAAATGCTGACAGCCACTGAACAAGCTGCTGTATTTGACGCCCTGGGGAGGGAGCTCGGGGTAGATCCACTGCTTCTTTGCGTTGAAAGGGGTCAGTTGAAGCGGTTCGGGCATCTGATCAGGATCCTCCCGGGCGCCTCTTGTTAGAGGTGTTCCGGTAACGTCCAACTGGTGCGAGGCCCCGAGGTAGACCCAGAACACGCTGGAGGGATTATATAACTTGTCTGGCCTTGGAACGCCTCAGGATCCCCCAGGAGGAGCTGGGAAGCGTTGCTGGGAAGAGGGACGTCTTGCTCAGCCTGCTGCCCCCATGACCCCGCTTCTGATAAGCGGTTGGAAATGGATGGATGAATGGATGGATGTTTTTATCTGTGCAGTCGTAAAGGTTTATGTTATACCTTTGTTGTCCTTGTTTTTAGCTACATGTCTATTTCTATTTAAGTACATTGAGAGCAATGAAAAATTGGAGTTGAATTTCTTCTATGTATACTTGGCTAATAAGCTGATTCTGATATAAATGGACATGCAATTCTTTTCAAGCACAAGTTCCACGAGCCCATTTACATGTCACAGGAACCGTGCCTTGCCTGAGTATGACATTATTGCTACACAGCTCCATTATAATAAAATCTGTTCAAAGCTGTGCTGTCACAGCATTTCAAAGAGTACAAGTATGCAAATAGATGTTCGTTAAGGTCACATTTGTCACGTTACAGTGTGTTCCCCCACCCATAATGTTATTCCTCATCAGAACTGCAGGCCTTGAGGTGTGAAAATATGAACAAAATAAGTGTGGATGAAGGGAATCAGCGAAAGTCAATGCCATGACATCTGTGTCAAAATAGCAATTACACGCTGGCCTGATTCATAACGATAAACGCTGAGCAGGGTTACCGAGACAGTGAACACTGTCTGATTGTGCCAAGGTCCCTGAATTCAATTAGTCTCTCACACACACACACACACACACACACACACACATGCCTGTGTGTGTGTGTGTGTGTGAGAGAGAGAGAGAATCACACTGTCAGTACCTGACAACACACTGCGCTGTCTCTCAAACCTCATCTGGACTGACAGTCGAGTCTCATGGTGTGTGGACTCCAGCCTCAGATCTATCTCAGACTATCCTGTCTGTCCTACTGCATTTCAGTCAAGCAGGTTGTGGTTCAAATCCAGACAGACAAGACAAAAACTGCAACAAGCATCTTGCTCTTGAGCAAGGCACTTAGGTCTAGTCCCAGAGTCTTCCACTGTAGACAAACTTATTTCAGGTTTTCCCTGTGCACGAAAGCATTCATGGACATTCTGAGCCCTTTATAAATACTTTCCATGATCCTGCAGACCTTACTTGAGGGAATAATCTATGATTAATACGGTAATGTTAAAGATGGTAATAATATATGGAAAGCCTTGAAATGTCTTCTAGTGAACAACAACAGCATCTTAAAGGTACAGACAAGGAATGGACACAGGATTGTTTAATCTGCTGATGTATAAAGCTGCTGGCTTTGTCGCACACTAGGGAGGTTTGTAGCTGAGTGGGAAGTGGCTGAGATGAAGGTCAGAACCTGCAAGTCAGAGGTCATGGCACTCAGCAGAAAAAAAATGTCCGTAATTATCCATCAATCCGTCCATTTTCATCAGCTTATCCGGGGCTGGCTTGCAGCAGGCTGAGCAAGATATTCCAGACCTCCCTCTCCCCAGCAACGATTTCCAGCTCCTCCTGGTGAATCCTGAAGTGTTCCCAGGCCAAATGAGATATATAATCTCTCCAGGGTGTTCTGGGTCTACCCTAGGAACTCTTTCCAGTTGGACACACCCAGAAAATCTCTAATGGGAAGCATCAAACCACCTCAACTGGCCCCTTTTTGACGCGAAGGAGCAGCAGCTCTACTCCAACCTCCCTCCAGATGTGTGAGGTCCTCAACCTATCGCTAAAGTTGAGCCCAGCCACCCTACTGAGGAAATTCATTCTGGCCGCATGTAGCTGCAATACAATTTTTTCTGTCACTACCCAAAGCTCATAACTGTAGGGTTAGAACATACGAACGATTTTGAGTAACTGGGTCATGATTTCTGGAAAGAAACATTGCTGTTGAGGTTTTCAAATGTATTTTTTCTTTGGCGCTTTGAACACCACAAGCCAAGTGCCATCTTGTTCCATTATACTGAAGAGAAGGCAGACATCTCTACGGCTGATATCTCCAACATTCAGCAACTCACACCAAAACAATCTGGCTTGATAAATAGCACTACAGATGAGAGGAAAAAAAATGTACTTTTTATTTTCGGGTGAACTGTCCCTTTACGATAAGACAAGATAAGGGAAGAGATTTTATTTTAAGATTCGTCTGAGAATGCCAGATGAGGCAGTCACAGAGATAACACAGATTACAGATAAGAAGCATACACAGAAATAATACTAGGGGAAATGGAAGGCAGTGGGAGTACTCGGTGGCTGCAAAGTGTGAATGTGCTGTTCTGTAAATATGAAACGAGTAAGCACTGAACAAGAGCATGCATGTTCAAAAATTCTTTGTGCTTATTCTTCTTATCTCAACTATCATGGCAGAGAATATACATTATATAGTATCTACAGTAACAGCTGAAAACCTAACTTTGAGTAACCAACCAAGGGTGATTTAGTTTAAAGGAATACCTCACTTCAATCCAGATCAATAGATCGTTACGCCCCTATTATCTACGCTCTCCATCATCAAAGACAGTAACTCCCGTGTTCAGCAAGGTAAAAGTCCTGTTTTTGTCAATGGAGTCTGGCTTTGAAGAGAGCGGAGATAAGTTTCACTTCAAATTTGGTTATTTTGGGAATCAAGAATTTTCTCCATTTTCGGATTGTTTGTATACCGTGGAGGCATGTGAGAAAAACATAGATTTCTTCTCAAATTCAGCATACCACAGGGTGAGTAATTGATATACAATTGGTCATTTGGGGGGTGAAGTATTCCTTTAGCACTCCTATTTTCTGTGCATGACAGGGACTAAGTTTCTTCACTGCAGACCAAAGACCAAAACTCAGATACAGAAGAGGTTTAAAGTAGTAAAGTCTACTTATAATCCCTCTATAATCCTCCACTGAAGGCCAACTGTGATCCACTGTCTTCCCTGGAGGAGACAGAGAATACAGTCCTACTGGTGCCACGATAAAAAGCACTATCTGATTTACTGTTGCAGCTAATTGGAGCTCCACTGCGCTAATTAAATCAAGGAGCCACCTGGTGTGTGACGTACAGAGATGAAAACTTCCCACTCCTTTTTATGGAGACATTCCAGATGATATTCCAGTTGAATTTTTTTTTTTATTCTCTCCATATGCACAAGCAGGCCATCCCTTGTCTCATTTAAAAGCAACCGATAACATAAGAACCCTGGCTGCCTGGGTGTCCTGTGCTCTCTGCAATCAGGGCCATTTGAAAATGTCAGGCTCCCTTGTTAGCAATTCAAACAGCCAAAGAGGCAATTACGCCATTTTCATGTATCCACTGAGGCCCCGCTGCCTCCGACACAACTCTGACACCGTGCCCCCGTGTTTTAATACGGCCGACAGGAACATTACATTCCTCAGCTGCTATGAAAAACTAACCGAGCCATATTAATACCCCCCTCACCGACCTCCGTTCCCACCACCTCCCTCTACTATCTCTCTCAATCACTCTTATCTCTCTCTCTCTCCAGCCTTCACCTCCTCTTTCATTTCCGAGACAGTCTATCATTTGGGAAACACGGCGGCATGATTGTGGCTTCCGCTGGAGGGGGAGAGCCGAATGCTATCATCACTCCCAGGGCCATAATCAATAGTGTCAGTAATGGCGATGGCGGGAGGAGAACAGTGGATTGCTGCGGGGTCCTCAGAGATCATATTGGAGGGCTTTGTCTTTTCTCTGGCTCTCCCCACAGTCCTGTTAAATTATTCTGCAGGCATTCCCACTGTCAGCCTCACTCCACTCACCGAGGGCTGCAGGAGGGGAAACACTATTGGGTTATAAAGAGTCTGGAGATCATGTTGCCTGTTGAAAGGCTTCCAAAGATATAGTTATGGCAAAGGTGCGTTAGTATATCAAATGATGTGAATTTATACCATGCTACGTGTTTGGTCAGAGGTGCATTCCAGTATTTCCCAGTGAGGTCTTAATCCGCAACATTTTATCTTTCTATTAACATTCACTCATTCACTAATTGATGTAACCCTCTTATTTTTACTGGCATCATGGGTGTTCTGGCGCAGCCTGCAGTACTCAACCTGTACGCAATGAGTTACTGTTGCTCCTGTAATCACATAAAAATGCCCCCACTGCTGTTACTGCCACATTTTTTAAATGCTAGAATATTATGTTTCACTTGCAGGACAGATTCTTCAGAAACATTTTCATGGGGAAGGGATTTATTGCACGCAGTATGTCTCACCAACATTTTTTGCTGCAGAGGAAGTAAATCACACATGAGAAAGACGCACCAGTGGGATAAGCTCACACTTTGGAAATCATTCCAGGTGGTAAATCAGATGAGTGATGTTAATAATCCATGCTTGAGTTTCAACCTAAGTTTTAGTGCTGGTGAACCATCACCACAGAAAAGGCTGAAAATAATGTTTTTGCGGCACAATCCCAGCTGGAAACGCAACGATGCCTCTGCACATCAGTCAAGTTGCACTTATAGTTCACATACATGTCCGTTATAAACATGGTTGCTTCACAGACATTTTCCCCCCTGGCAGCACAGAGTCTATACCATCAGCACAGTTTCAAGATGGACACCAAAGGTTAGTCACAAATTCGATATCTGACCAAATGTCTCCCCTTCTGTTCCTGAGATATGATTCTGAGTAATGGCCAGAAAAGTGTTTTTGCAGAATATTATGATGTCACAGTGAAGTTGACCTTTGACTTTTGGGTTATATAATGTCATCATGTTATTATGCTATAATATTAAATATTTCTGTGGATTTTTGTCATAATTAGTGTATGAATTCTTGAGTTTTGGCCAGAAACATGTTTTGTGAGGTCACACTGATCTTGACCTTTGACCACCAAATTCTAATCAGTTCATCTTTGAGTCCAAGTGGACCTTTAGGCCAAATTTGAAGAAATTCCATCAAGGCGTTCTTGAGAGATCACTTTCACAAGAATGGGACTGATAGACGGATGGGCAACCCAAAAACATAACGCCTCTGGCCACAGCTATCGACGGCACAGAACCATTAGAAACACTTTTGTTGCACTATCCCCAGTGGATAGTGCAGTCGTTTGAAAACACACTGGTTTGGTGTCTAAAAAGCTACTGAAAATGTAGTGTTAAGATGTTTTTGGTGAGTCACTATAGTATATTCAGTGATGACTCACCAAAAACAGTTGTCTGCAATGTAGAGGATGTTTTGTCTTGGTGACATGTCAACCATAATCCACCTCCAGATGAAAAAGTCAGCTCATATACTACATCACTTCAGAAAAATTGATATGATACATATGAAATGTAAAAATGTAATATATCCGTGGCTTGCAGAAATGTACAATGACAACATTAACCTCTGACGAGTGGGCTGGTATTCAGGCACTATGACATGACATCGTTTATGCCAGCACTGTATGAGCCATCAAACCCCAGGCAAGGTGCTGCTCTCTTGGCCCCCTGGCAGTGTTGAGAGGTGTGGAAGTGCTATTTGTTCTCACAGGGGAAGTTACAGAGAAAATAGGGCATCGCTGTCAAGACATGGGAGAAGCCTCAGAGGACCTGTGTAGGATTAGGCAAGCAGGCCCCAAGCTGCCTGACTGCACCCGCTCGACATCTCAGAGTGCACTTAAAAATGTGCTCAAACTACCTTGTAATGTTAACAGATGGCACCTTTTTGCCGTGCTTTCATTACATCTCAATTCACATGTCCCCAGATGGAGCTTTTCAGCTGTGGGTGTGATTCATTTCCTCTGAGTGCTCTTACAAGACGACATTAGCAGAGTCGCCTGGTAATGTGAGAAGTCAGCCATCTCAACTTGCGACAGCAGTGTACAGCCTTCGTACTGCTGTGTCAAGGTGTTTCTGGGGATTCTAATCCCTTCATTATTAGCTGCAGAGCACAGAAGAAGACACATGATTATTCAGCTGCGGAGCAGAACGGCTTCACCTCACAACAGGAAGCGCCATTTTTTTTAACGCAAGGAAAAGAGCATTTTGCCATCCTGTCAGAGGACGGGGAAAGGAGCTGGTGGGACGGGGCGGAGGGAGCAGAAAAGATACAATTTCACAGCTGAGCACGCCCGCTTGGTTCTCCGGCGTGAGCGGGGAAGGATTTCACACCTGAGGTAATAACAGAGCGGAGGTAGAAGATGGGATCAAATTTTTACACTGCTACCCGTCTGTTTCTCTTCATCAGAGAGGACGGTGTTGCCCTTTACAAGGTCTTAAAATAGCAGATGCTTTAAAAGAGCAACTCAGTGTCTTGCATTCACTTAACTCCACTTGCGCTCATTTTTCTCCCTTTAGCTCTTTTTCATCTGCAGAGATTACTTGATGTAACTAAGTATGTTTGTATCACACTAATGACTGAATTAAATATTTGGATTTACATTTTTTTGCATTTAAAACTCTTCTACAAATTCTACAAAAGGTTGTGAAGTTTATATTAGACTTTCAACTGTCTACCTGGACTTAACTCAATGATTTTCTTCATTTTCCAGAACCTTAAATAACCAGTTAACAAGCCTGAACATTTTGGTTTCATCAGCATCGTCTCTTAGATGAACTGATCAAAATGACCACCAAGTGAGTTTTCCAGTCAAGAGCAAAGTGGGGGCACTATTAAAAACACATTTTTTGGTTTCATTGCATGGTCTTCTGAGGTTATTGCTTGTGGAGAAATTAATTTCTTACTGTGCAATCGCTGAAAGTCAAATAACCAGAATATACAGCCAAGTATAATGTTTACCATGTTTACCATCTAAATGTGTTTGCATACTGCACTTACTCAGCAATATTAAAGGTCCCTTATTATGTTCATTTTCAGGTTCATGCTTGTATTCTGGGCTTCTACTAGAACATGTTTACATGCTTTCCTGTTCAAAAAACACATAGGGCTCTAGTTTCCCGGCGCAGCACAGGTGGCGCAGGGTGGTGAACCCCGCGCAGAGCTAGTTTCGAGCAGCGCAACCCGAGGCGCGCTCAGTTTGGTAGTTTGGCAAACCGAGGTGCGCTGAGATGGGTGTGGCGGCACAGCAGGGGGAGGTGTCGACAGATCCAGCTTGGCGCAGTGACAGTTTCATGCCAAAAGGCTTCGCCGAAGGTGCGCTAAAAGCTCGCCAGCTGAAACCAGGTCTAATGTCAGCGCAGGGGGAGCGCAGCCGGTGTAAGCCGAAGTTTGTCTGACCAGCGGACAGTGCGCACACATCACCAAAACCTCACAGGCAGGTTTCCAGAATATCAGGCACATTAACGATGCAATAAATACCCACAAAACCACTATTCAATGCAACTACCTGCAATCAGCACATAAATGTATCTCTATATTGACTGTCCCGTCACATCTGATGTCAGATCAAAGGAGATTGGCACTGTTTGGCACCGTTTGGCACGCGTAATGGAAACCGAACCTGATTTGATTAACACAGTTGCAAACTAATGAGTTCACATCCCTCTCAGCCAACCACAAACAGCCACAGCATCAGATAGGGAGTATATATTCAGCATCTGTCATCTTAGAAAAGTCAAAAGAAAAGAAACAGAGTGAGACTGTGAGAGAGAAAGAGAGAGCGCGCGCACGAGAGAAACACAACATTGATTTACAATTGTGGTGACCTCCTCCCAGGCTACCTTTGCATCGTCAGCCCGTGGAGGTCTGCTCGCAGCTCCATATATTCGTACACTGTGAGCTTGGACCTCCCGAACCAAAACATAAGCTTCCTCCTGGGAGGAGTTTGGCCATCTGACGCTGCTGCTCACTTCTGCAATGGCGAATTGAGTTAACTCTCATTACACCTTCGCGCAGCGCATTTAAGGGCGAGAAGAGGGGCTCATTTGATTGGTGTGATGTGTGTAAAACTCACTCCACGCCTTCTCTCCTCCCTCTTTCCGACTTGCACCTGTAGGAGGGAGGGAGGTGGGATAGAGTAGCTGCGCCAGGTGCACGGTGTGCCAAACTTACAAAATCCGCCTGGCCACACCCAGTTGGCGAAGCGCAGGTGCGCTGCGCCCGGTCTGCGAAACTAGAGCCCTTAATCTTTCTCACAATGTCTACCTGAATATACCTGTATTCACTCTCTGTCTGAAACGCTCTGTTTTTAGCGCCTGTCTCTTTAAGCCCCCCTCCCGAAAACAGCCAGTATGTTCTGATTGGTCAATATATCCGGGTCTTCCACACTGTCTCTACACCGTCAGTGCAGCCAGGGGGACAACTGTAACGGCACAATAGTGGCACTATCGTATGCTGTAAAGCCCTGTGAGGCAAATTGTGTTTTTTTGTGATATTGGGCTTATAAATAAAATTGAAAATTGACTATCTTTACAGACCATTTCAGTGGAACTGTATTGCCAGGCAACAGCATGGGTCCATGTTTACTTCCTGTCAGTCATGTCCTGTCAGTCAATAGCCATGCTTAGGCAAGTGCTAATGGTGGATCCATAAAAAAAAAGAAAGAAAGTCAGTAAGTCATTCACATACACAGCAAAAGATTCCAGCAGGAAATACAATGGGACAGATTTAAAATGTAATAGGAATATCATTAGCTTTGCAGGTATCTGGAGGTAAATCAAAGCAATGGACAAATTAGAATTTTGACAAGATGATGATGCTAGATAAAACATTAAATAATTAAAGGCAAGTGATCACAATTTGTCCTGAGTACAACATGACTGTTTGACCAAAAAGTCAGTGAAGTAAATACTAGTCATGATACTGAACGAGGTTGACATCAGGTATTAAGCTATCAGACAACAAGAAGCTGCAAAATAAGGATCTAACATTACATTTAAACTGTGTCTGGTATTGTATTGTTTTGAATTTGCCTTCCCATTTCATATCATTAGCGCAGTTTGTAATGGGTTATCTTTGATTATGGAGAATTTTTGCCTAAACCTGAAGTAGTTTTAGTGATGAAACCTACCTTTCCTGTGAACACAGAAGTTTATTTTGAAAAGACACAATGCATCTAACAAGCGGAAACTGACACTGATTGTTCAAAACTGACGCCAAAGACGTACCTGTCCTAATTTCAAGTGTATGGCCACTGACCAAGTTGCCCTATTTGAGTGGGTAGTTAAAACAAGATGACATAACTCACAAAATGATGACTTCTGTGTCTTTCTGTGGCAACTTTATCTCTAGGAATACGAAAGCGAAGAACACAATCCACCCACTAATGCAAAGTACATCCCCATCAACCCACCAACAGGTGCAGCTGTGATTAAATTCCTTTGGTGTGAATTTTCCTTCAGGTTTACAAACTGTGATGCACAGTGAATAGATACCCTTTCCTTGGCTTAGTATTTCCACAACTAATGACCTTAAGTCAAGAAAATGACTCGATACACCTTCCAGACTGACACTTTCATCAGTCCAGCACATGCGCGCACACACGCACGCACGCACACACGCACACACACACACACACACACACACACATTCTCACCAACAATAATGCACTTATGACCATCTTCATTTTCTCCACTCTCATCCTTCAATGCTGCTCCCTTTCATGGTTATGCAGATACCATCTCAGCTCATTAGGTGTCAGTCAGTCAGGAGGCTAAACAGAGCCCTCAGCTGAGGAATCAATCTACCATCTCTACGGGCCTACAGGCAACGCAACACACACACACTTTATAGCAGCAGCGGAGGATAATCAAAACCCATAATTGCTTTTTAAATCACAACGTTAATGACAAGATCTCTCGATTGTAATGCATTGTAATCACGCCATTAATATGGATATGACTGCAGCATTGGGAGCCATCTGTTTGGCTGAGGCAGGGCTGGACATTTTCCAACAGACGTACTCATTTCAAGGACTGTATTTTGGCCAGCGATCACAGGCCACATAATCAATGTGAATGCCGCCACCAGCGCTAGGAAACGAGGGACCCAAATTGATCCATCAATCACCTATTCAGACAATGTTTATTCAGCTTTGCCTCAGTTCGCAGTTATTCAAACCCGTAGATGAAAGCTCCAATAAAAAAAGATGGCAGGGGCTGGAGAGCAATAGCATGGCACGAAAACAGGCGCTCTTTACACAGGCCTTTAGTGTTCGCTTTTGGTGGGGTAGGTGATTGCCTTGGGTTACCTCTGGGTGGAATCAATTATACAAGCTTTTTAAAAGGGCCCTCTTTGGTCTTCACAGGAATGCATGAAGCGAGCAAGCTCCCGAGGTATCTAGCATTATTCCTTTTTATGTTCTCACATCAAACTTTCTCTTTCTTCTCAAACTTTTCCTTACTTACTGCTCGGGTGGAAATGTGGGGCATTTGAGATGTTATTGCAAAACTTCAATTGCCCCCCCCCCCCCCCCCCCCCCCTTCCTCCCTTTCCTTCCCCTTATGACTAATGTATTTCCAGTACAAAAGCATATGTTACTTTTAAAGAAGCTCTGCAGCAACTCCTGGGTGCTGTCGCCGTGTTTGTGGTCGCTCGGGGGGGAGAGGGGGGCAGGAACAAAAATACTCCTTACTTTGCCACGGGGTGTTTCTGACAGCTTCACTTTGTGTTTTAGCATTAAAGGAATGGGAAACCCTTGCTTTGTTGTGACATGGGTCTCTGTGAAAGTCTGGGGAGGCCAGCGGCTGGAGGAACAGGCATATGGATTATTAGGGGCATCCCAAGGGGAAGAGAAAAAAGTGGAGCCACATTTCACAAGTGATCCTGGAGAAAAAAGTATTTGCAATTTAAATTCTCTGCAGTTTAATCAAAAATATGAAAAAAACATGCTCTCAAAGAAATCAACATATCAACAAGGAGATTTTGCCAGATGCTTCATTGCCTCATTTCTTTTACCGACTGCGTTTCATTAATTCCAGCGATATAAATAGTCCAAGAGTCTAGACAGGGAATACGGTGGGATGTCGATGTAACTGCTCCCTTGATGATGATGATGAATGCCAGACAGACTTTATGTGAGGGTGACTTCAAACACATTTTCCTGGTTCAGTCTTGTTAGTTATACATTGAAGAAAAGCTCATCTGACAATAAAAGCAGAAGCAATAGGGGCCCTTAACTTATTGCATACAGCACTTACAGTTTAAGCCTTCCCTGCACCCAATTTGCAATAGTTTCCTGGAGTTACAAAACTCTTGAAAGAGAACATTTTTGTTACATCTTCCTAGTGTAGCTTGAAGCACAAGAGTATGCAAACCACATGCTACTGTCTGTCTGTTAACATCTCCTGCCAGGCACTTTAAATTTGCGCCTTTTTTACCTGCTGAGACATGGGAGCTTTGGGTCTTTTTTTAGTCTGTGGTTAATTGGCAAGCCTGCCTACACTCCCTTAGAGCAGAAGACAGTCTGCAGGGAGGAGGGCAACCAACGCAACACATCTCATCTCTCTGCAGATTTCTTCATCTCTCGTAATTAATTGCATCTTTAAAAGAACAGAATGTAAATACGCCGCTGACACGCTGCCAATTAATTCTAAATCGCCGTCTTCCTGACGTTTTCTGCTCAACCGAGGGGGAAATCAAAAGTTTTAGAGGGTGTTACGAAAGCTTTAATAGTGTCCCTTTGTTCCTGGCAACACATTGTGAAAAATGCATTCAGACCTGACAAAGTGCTCCTGCTCCGTGTAATCAATTCTGTCAGCTTCTACCAGCCAAAGAAGACGGGGCGGAGGGAAGATCTGAGAGAAACCACCATCTCACTTGTCTCCCCTTGTTCTTTGATCGGGCAAAACAAGCTTCTTTTCACATCGAAGAAATGTAGATAAAGAGAAAACCACCTTATCTGCACAGGAATAATACTCATTCTCCTGTTTATGCAGGTGGTAATTAAAAGGTCAGTAAACCCTGACCTCCGGTCTGTGATTGCTGTGAGGTCATCAGCCATTCTAACCAAACCAACTACAATATGTAAATGTCTTTAATGCCGGAAAGCACTGATACACTGAAAATGGTGGTTTTACTTTTAACTAGAATTTTATAACGGACATACATCTTCCAGCTCAATCACCAGAATTAATGTGCCTTAGTAAAGCTCAGACATACTTTCCACATATAATGTCCGCACATAGGTCCATTTGTAGTACAATTGTGGGTGCACATCAGTGGCTGGCAGTAATCAGTAGGAATGGGAGGTGAGCTCACCATCCTCCTACTGCCAACATTTGGTAAAACTACATATGTGTTGAATATCCAACTTAAAACTAACTTCACCGCTGGACTGTACTGGATTGTGGAACAAGACATTGGAGAACGCGTAGTCGGCACACTTGTTATATGTACAGCCTGTGCAGTAAAACAAAATGGGGAATACACTAGGGATGGGGATCAATTTTCGATTATCGATGTTTGATTGTTAAGGCTTTTGATCGATCACAAATAATTTTGCTCGATAGTCGCAGTGTTTCCCCTACAAAGCCTGGCATATGTCCGGCGGAGCCACTGTGCCTACGAGACCCCCGTCCGGCGAGCACGGCAGCTATGCCAGGCAAAAAATCATAAACAGACGGAGGCTCTCATCACTCTCCAAAGCCTCGGCGGCTTCCCTTGAGGCCTCTGAAAACACTACGCCATTGAAAGACGGAGGTTTCGCTGAAAAGTGAAGTCTGTAATCCCTGGCTGGCAACGGTTGTAAACACCCTGGGGTGAACTGCGCATGCGCACCATTCTTCCTCTTTGGCCTGGGTAGCCTCGCGTCACCAGACTGTTTCCATTCACTCTGAATTTTGTCTGGATTCTGGTTCCGGTCTAGAGAACGGATCCGGAATTCACCAAATTCACCAAAGTAAAAGTGCTCACCAAAGTAAAACTTTAAATTCTGGCGCACCATCGATTTACAATAAAAGAAAAGGTTAACTTGATGGCTTGGGGCTTTTCTTGTAAATTATATTCTTTAAATTAAAAAGTTTCACCGCATTTTTATTAGCTTGGTGCTTTTATTTTGACGGAAAGGCGCATCCATCGAATTCTGGATCCTGTCTCTCTCGCCCTGGTTCCGGTTCCTTACCAAAACGGCCACTAAACGGCCCCAGACTAGGCCTGGGGGGTTGAAGCTCAAAACTGGGGCAGGTGCGCTCTCTTGCGGCGACAGTCTGCACTGCACTCTTTTGTTTTCTCTCTTTTGAAATACTCGCTTATCACTTAATTGATAATTAATCATTAATTTTTTTTGATGATCGAATAATGAATTTTGATCGTTTGCCATCCCTAGAACACACAAATGTCCACATATGGGTCCATGTGGACCCTTGCAGACATGGGTGGATGATGACATTTACCTCATGCATATCAATGCATCATAGTCAGGAAAAGATCATGTTTTGGCTATAACCAGTTATGGTGGCACTATTGTGGCAGGAAAAGCAGCAGCTGTGTGAAAAAAAATGGATGGCGAAGGCGTAACTTGCACTAAAGTGCCTTGCAATGAGTCTGATTGGCCTCCAAACCCTTTATTACCCCCTAACCCTAACCAATCTCACTTCTCTTGCCTAAACCTTACCAACCCAACCAACTGGGGCAACAAGTACTAGCCAATCAGAGGGAGAGTAGGGCGGGCCATGCCTTAGCCTTCCTAGGAAAAAAAAAAAAAACGGACAGTGTGTCTCAGTTTGTGTTTGAAATGATGTACAAACGTGCTGTGTACCATATACTCTATCAATATGTACTGCATAACGCTCACTGATTTAACATTTGAGTATGCCATTACTGGGCTAATAAAACAGGTGACTCTGACAGTATCTGTTATCCACTGCTTCTATATACTGTACAAAAAGCTTCTCTTTCAGTTCATTAAATTCCTGCAGCCATCTGAAGGCAGCACGACAGATAAGTTGACAGATCTGCAACCTCTGATTGAAGTTGTACCACACCAGAGTGCAGTGCCATTATGCGTGGCCTTCCACTGTGTTAACCTTCATTAAATCACATGCAAACGACACCAGGCTGCTACAAAGCAACCCCACTCACCTCTACACGCATCAGAGAGGGCTGCTATAACTCAGTATTCTTCCTGTTTATGTGGGAGAAGCTGGATACCACATTTCATGTTTTATTCTTCTAATGTATCACAAAGCAAACCCTGCTGTGCCACATTTTAGGATATGATGCATCCATTTGCAACTTGAAAGTACTAGAATGATCAAATTGATGTCATCATGTTTCACCAGTCTACTTTTATTTGTTTCTGTCATCATCACAGTACTAATTAACAACACCAAAAGAAACCACACCATCTGGCTCTGGCTGCAGATTTGTGTTGCTGTGTGTTGACATCATGCTGCTCCAATCATGACAACATGAATTCCTGGAGAGGCCAATTCTTCACTCGCTGAGCTCTTGTCGTCACGCATCACTGTGACTGGCTCAGCTGTCTCACGGCAATGAGACCAGTGGTGTGACTGGATAAGAACGTATTTCTCAATCACTACACCCTCTGATCTGTGATCACCTTCATGCAGCCCTTATGTGCAGAAGTGTGATGCATTCACTCATTTTGCTCAACTAAAGGGATAAAAATTTTGTTAATTAAAAAACAGGGCAATTTTTTTTTTCTAATCTCAAGCGAATGTGTTGCGCTTCCCTACTTCTGCCTTTTGCATTGTTGTACATACATGACTCAAAATAGCATCTGGAGATGCCTATTCAATCTGTGTGCCCTAGACCTACCATTTTGAATTGGTCGTTGCCTTTGCACAAACATAATAGTATAGTATAATGGTAATATATTTTAGTCCTTGTGAACTATTTTCCACAGGGAATGCACCTAATGAAAAATAAATAATGACGAGGCATTAAATTGAAAGGAAAAAAAAGAATATACTGTATATATATACTGAAAAGGTGTAGGCTGGATGTTAAGGTTATTATACCTACCCTTTTTACTTTGCATATTTCATAAGTAATTAATTTACAAATAGGTTTAAATTACACAGAAAATAATTCAAAACTAAAACAAAACTTAAAAAATTGAACCCAAAGAGTCAACAGACATGTTGGTAGCTCTGAAAGGCTGCGCTGTGTGTGCATGCTCACAATAATAAGGCTCACATGCAGATGTTAAGCAGGGATATATACTATGGTCACCCTCTTAGGTTAGCCTGTTTGCATGTTAACATTTTAAGGGCACTCGTAGAGCACAGACCTCCACTAAGGCCAAATGCTCTATTTTGTGTTTACGGAAGTTAAAAATTCATCTATCTGCAACCCTATCACCACAAAAAAATGTAAGGAGTGTACATCTCTGCTAACCCCAGATACATTACATTAGTACGTTATTATGTGGTGGAACACTATAACTTGACATTCCAACAATGCTGTGGTTAGCATGCGGTTAGGTGTAGGAACAAAAAACTATTGGGTGGAAAAAGATCATGCTTTGACTTAAATTACCTGGTTTGGGGGTGTGTGGTCCCAGTGGGAAACACAGCAATGACTCAGTTCATTGTTTGATGGCCTCAAACAGTGGGGTGGAGCTTTGCAGGCATCTCGCCTAGATTATAAACCATCCACTACCCTCTTCATCTCCCCATAACAAAGTCAGCTTCTATGTTACATAGGGCTGCCCCCCAGTCGTCGACCCAAGGTTAGCCAACCAGAAAGGTCATTAGTCGGAAAGATTTCATTGGTCGCTTCGTCACAGAAAAAAATTAGCATTAGCCATAGCCACTTAGCACAGTCATTCCTGCTTTGCCGACAGCGTCATTAACAGGCGGCTCGCTCAGTGTGTGACGTGCACTTGTAGATAAAATATAGGCCTATATTAATGAAGGTTCATAAGTACGGTTTTGTATTTCTCTGTAATGTAGCACAGTGTTAACAATGTTACTGATACTATTCTTTCTCACACCTTGAACTCAAATCATTGCGTTTCCTCGCCCAAAATATATCATTTAATAATTAAATTAATATTGTAACCATGCGGGCAACTAGTCGACTAATGGCCCTAAATGACGACTATTGGTCAACTAGGAAAATTCTTACTTGGGGGCAGCCCTAATATTATGTCACTTTAGAAACACAATGATACGTATCAAACGTGCAAAGGTAATGTATTTGTGGCTTGCAGAAATGTACAATGCTAACATTTTCCTCTGGTGACTGGGCTGGTATCCGCCACATGAATTTAAATGGGTTCTTCCTTGACCCATGCTACACTCTTACAGCAAGCTTCATGAAAATCAGACCAGTACTTTTTCCGTAATCCTGCTGACAAACAAACAAACTGAACCAAAAACAACTTCCTTGCTGGAGGTAACTAGAAACAAGGTACAGCACAATTTAAAATCTGACCTGATGATGACATTGATGAAAGGATCACTAAAAAGAGCAACAACGATAGAGTGGCTAAAGACATGAAAAGACAGAAGGCATTTATCTGTAATAAAAAACTGATCCCTACACCAACATGGGCACAGCAAGGCAGCAGAGGAATGTAAATTATATTATATGAAATAAAGTGAAAATGCTCTTTAAATATTCGGAATTCCAGTTTGAAAAAGACATGCAGTGCTTTTCTCTCAGCGGTTTAAAAATACTGCACTGTATGAGGGACCTTCTGTCCACATTCAAAGAGCAGGTTTGAAAAGTCAAACACGCAAAGAGCACTAGAGAAATAAACATTGTCCTTGTGGATGGCTTAGCAGTAGTCACAGCAGTATGTGGGTGTTTTACAGCATTATACCTGAAGTGCCTTTCTCTCAAAGAGCCACTGAGGCCAACAAGGAAAGAATGCTCTGCTAACCTCAATGACTCTTGTAACAAGCTGAAGTGGGATTTTCTGCTGCCTCTCAAGGGCCCGTCTTTTATTACTAGCAAGTAAACAGAAGCAAATAGACCTGTGATGTGAATTGAAAAGGCTGGAGGTGGTGTATACCTAGCCAAGTGCATTAACAACACCATTTAAGTGCTTCCCTCTGGTGTTCTTGGGGAGATTTCTAAAGAGGCAGAGGCATTGTTGTAAAGCTGGTTTCAGTAAGGCTGGTGTTAACACATGCTTGGCTACAGTGCAAGGCCTGGGAAAGAAAAGGCGACACTGCAAATAAGAGATTCAGCTCAAAGTCCACAGACTCTGTGCACCTCATCACACTGAATCCCACTTAACACGTGTCGAAACAGAATTCTCAACAAGAAATGACAGTCTGGTCAACCCTATGGCCATCAAATAACGCTGTTATTTATAACGAACAACAAATATGAAGTCACCTTTTGATCACAGTAGACATGCTTTATATCCCTGCAGAATATTATCAAATTATCACTACAATGTCTTTGTCTTTTATACTCCCTTAAAAGAGATATCAGCTGTAGAGATGTCTGCCTTCTCTCCAGTATAATGGAACTAGATGGCACTCAGCCTATGGTGCTCAAAGACCCCAAACAATACATCTGAAAAACTCAACAGCAACATATCTTTCCAGAAATCATGACCCAGTTACTCAAGATAATCCACAGACCTTGTTGTGAGCAGTTTCATGTAGGAACTATTTTCTTTCTGCCAAACTACACCCACCAACCTTGTCACCACACAGAAAGAAGCATGCTTTTACTGCAGTAACGCATTAATGAAATTCCACTGCTTTTGGTGGTAACCAGAAATGTAACTAATTACATTTTAAAATAAGAAAAAGCGGTGACAATTACTGAAATTTAAATGGGATTGTTACTAATTACTTTGTCATGATCATAGCAGACAAACGCAGCCTATTCCCCAGATTTTTCTCCAGTTATGATCAAATGTCACCCGTTGTGATGCGTGGATCAGCTGTGCAGCGCGCAATTCCTCCATCTTGAATATACTGTTCGTGCACACTGACAGGGAAAGAGAAGGTGGACTATTGCACACAATGTTTCTGTAAGTTATTAATAACTTAACATTACTGAGACTGCTGCGGGACCTGCCGGTAGATGGTAACACTGGCGAATCACTAGTCACTAAAATTAAGTATGTTTATAAACAAACTAGTGGAGCCACTAGTGTCTGACAGGCCTTGTGCAATTTACTGCCGAGCCAATCCGGCAACATAAAGGAGATCAAATTTCAAATGCACAGAGCACACATGGTCCGTGTACTTTGCGGCCATTCGTTATTCGTTTTGAAGTAGGTAAATTTACTTTACTTAAACTTGTTTTTCGTTTTTTCGATTTCCAATTTCCAAACGAGAAACGGGAGACGACTCGTTTCCCGTTTTTTTGTTTACCTACTTCAAAACGAAAAAGGAAAATAGGATTGTTTCCCATTTTCCTTTTTCGTTTTGAAGTAGGTAAACAAAAAAACGGGAAACGAGTCGTCTCCCGTTTCTCGTTTGGAAATTGGAAATCGAAAAAACGAAAAACAAGTTTATTAACCACAAGTCGGGAAATAAAATACGACCGTAATTCTTTTAATCAAACTTGCTTTGCCTTAACCCAGAAACCATTCTTATTCTTCTCCTGCTTTGTTTGCGATGGCAGACTAGACTACGGCGCATTGCTGCCCCCTGCTGATATTACTGGTTTGCTGCGCTTGTGCTGTGCCCCGTTACAGCAGCCTACAAGCATGCTGTGTCAATAAATCAGCTCAGACACTGTTAGAAATGTAGTATTTAGCCTAATAACATCATGCTACAGCAGCAGTAATGTCAGCTTTAGTCAAATGGCTCTAGCTCTCCCGGTAAATGTCATAAACTCTGGACACATTTTCCCTGTATGTTGACATGATAATGGCCGCGTTTCCCAGATCACTCTTAGCTAAAGATCTTTCACTAAGAAGGAGTTGTAAGATTGAGCTGACCCACTCTTAACAGTCTTCTTAGCAACCAAAGGCTCACAGATCCAGCCGCAGCAGGCACATTAATATTACACTAAGCAAGGAGATGTTAAAACAGTGCGCACCGTAGCCTATATATTTTGATCTGTTTCATACTTCAGATTTATATTGTTTGGCGTTAAGTGGTGACAGAAAAGAACGAATTTCATTCTGCAGGGAAACGTGTGTCCTTACTGTGCATATTGAATCTTGAATCTATATGTGTTATGAAGACCCTGTGTGCGCTCCAAGCTGTGGCACAAGTTACACACCGAAATCTGGCAGAAGAAAAATAGCCTAATAATAAGACGAAAATTAAGTAGGCTGTGTGGGCCACCCTGATGAGGTGGTGGGTGATCGATGTGCCTGACATCGATTGATTTAGTTTCAGCACCACAGTAGTGGCCAGCTCCTGTTAAGAGTTTCTTAAAGAGTGATCTCAAGTAAAATCTTAAATGGATGCAGAAAGTAAAAAGAAAGCAATAGCCTAATTTAAAAAGTTGCCTCTATTGAAAATGCATTTAATCTCTGATTCAATTTGAAAGCTATTTCTCAAGACAAGTTCTGTAATTACCTTGTCCGTTTTCATTCTGTTTATATCTTAACAGGAGCTGGCCACTACCGCGGTGCTGAAACTAAATCAATCGATGTCAGGCACACCGATCACCCACCACTTCATCAGCACACAAGTCACACACAGCCTACTTATTTTTCGTCTTATTATTATTATTATTGTTATCAATAAAAAAAAGTTTCCACTAATTATTTCGGTGTTTATTTCTTTTATTCTTAAGTTTTTTTATTAAAATGCGTAATATAGCCAACAATATTATAGACCAAAAGTTAATGTAATTTATTATTGTAGAATGTATTTAGCAAATCACCACTTTCAACTGGAGACACGGCGCAGCAGCACACCAGGAAAAAAAAAAAAAAAAAAAAAAAAAAAAAGCCATTATAAAAAGCCGACAAATAGTGTTAATTAATTGACATGAGACATTGGAGAGGTTGTCTGGGAAACGCGGTCAATATCATGTCAACATACAGGGAAAATGTGTCCAGAGTTTATGACATTTACCGGAAGACCTAGAGCCATTTCACTAAAGCTGACGTTATTACTGCTGTAGCATGATGTTATTAGGCTAAATACTACATTTCTAACAGTGTCTGAGCTGATTTATTGACACAGCATGCTTGTAGGCTGCTGTAACGGGGCACGGCACAAGCGTGGCAAACCCGTAATATCAGCAGGGGGCAGCAATGCGCCGTAGTCTAGTCTGCCATCGCAAACAAAGAAGGAGAAGAATAAGAATGGTTTCTGGGTTAAGGCAAAGTAAGCTTGATTAAAAGAATTAAGGTCATATTTTATTTCCTGACTTGTGGTTAATAAACGCATAATAGAAAATCAGATAAAGACTCGTTTTTTGATTTCCAATTTCCAAACGAGAAACAGGAGACGATTCGTTTCCCGTTTTTTTGTTTACCTACTTCAAAACGAAAAAGGAAAATAGGATCGTTTCCCGTTTTTTGTTTACCTACTTCAAAACGAATAACGAACGGCCGCAAAGTACACGGACCCACAAATTGATCATTAGAAGGTTTTTGTTTTTTGGGGTAACGAGATAAGAGGGCTCTTTCAAGCCCCTATTATGGAACTTGTTTCAGGGCGGGAATGTTGGGTAGTTATTCCGCCTCACCAATCTTAAAAAAATGTTCAAAAACGTTTCCGGCAGTGGAGACAGCAACAGAGCCGAGTCTCATTATGTTCCACTCAGTGGTGGCTGTTGAGTCAAGTGCAAAACCTAGCAGTAAAATTCGGCGTACCAGTCCGGTGTTTGGCTCAAAATCAAACCAGTTTGAACATTTTTACACCGCCTAAACCCTAAGTGAAACTGCTTACAACAAGATCTATGAATTATCTTGAGTAACCTGGTCAAAGATACGATACGATACAATATAATATACTTTATTGTCCCCATAGGGAAATTCGTCTTGGACTCAGAAGCTGCACAAGTACTGCTGCCTTCCAATAATAGTCCAGAAGAAATGAAGCATACACCATAACAACATAAAAACACACACTACACATAACAGTACTGCACATCTGCTATTCAAGTATTGCACATAACACCAGCACACAACAGAGCACCATAAGCAAAGCACAACAAAACCCCCAAAGCATCAAGCAACATTATTTAAAGGCGCTGTATTTAAGAATGTGGCCAAAACGGTTACTGCACTCAAATTCAAAATAGTGCCGCAAGTCGTGTCCGCCCCCCCTCCCCTACAGATTTGAGGTTGCTGGACAGCGGCGCGCTGGAGACTGATTTGTTTGCCTACGGGCGGCTGCCGTGGCAGGGCCGCGTCACCGCGTCCTTGATCTTCGGTTTTCCAGCGGACCGTTCGAGCAAGTCCGGCTTCTCTGCTGCTAACGCTGCTGCCGGGATACAGCTCATGAGGAGCCAGCTGCTAACGCTATGTACCGGGACACTGCTAATGCTGCTTGCCGTGCTGCTGTAGCTCAGTCGTAACTGTAACTGATGCTGAGACTCTACTGACTGTGTGACTGGTAGACGGCGGTGGGTGGCGCAACAGGCCAAAACACAAATTCAAAACATAAACATGATTTGCGGACCGTAAAATATTTTTTTTAATGCAAATATTCTGGCTGTACTATTGTTGTCGGTGAGATCAGTATGTTATATGAACATTATTCCTTAGTCTCTGTGACATATTAGGAGGATTTTATGACTATTTGCTTTATATTTCTTACATATAGCTCCTTTAAAATCTGTATTGAGGTTGGCACAAATGAATTTTTAAGACGATTCAGTTTAAATTTGGGCATCCTGTAGCATCCGCCTGACCTAACTTCTGGAAAGAGACATTGTTGTTTTGTGGTTTTTCATACATACTTCTTTGGCGCTTTGAGCACCACGAGCCAAGTCCCATCTAGTTCCATTATACTGGAGTGAAGACAGACATCTCTATGGCTGATATCTCCAACATTCGGCAACTCACACCAAAACAATCTAAATTATAAACAGCACTACAGCAAAATATGTATTTTTGATTCTGGGGTGATCTTTGCCTTTAACGTCTTGTTTAAAAAATATGTATAAAGTCCCTTGTCAACATGAACTCAGTTATTTCCTGTATGTCTGACTTGAGGTCATGACTCTGTGTTAAACTTGCAGGATCAACAGATCCATTTGATGATGAAGTGTCTCCAGATGGATCTGCTGCTTACATTGTTCTGTCTCACATTCACAACTTCATCAGCTCAGTCTGTTTGATATATTGGAAAAGCATCAACATGTTAATGAACTTTGCAGCATGAGAGCTTGTGTCTAATTACAAAATGAATCTCATCAGCAGGTCCTCTCCAAGGTGGAAAACGATTGCAGCGCACATATTACAACAAGCTCAGCATGTTTCGTTTAACTGAACAACCCTGGAGTTCTCCCCTGTCCTGTCTTCACACTGAGCAGAGAATAAATACATTTCTCTCAATTCCTTCTGTCTCCTCCTCAGCACCATTTTCCTGCAGTTTGCAAGGAGTCTTAGTTTGTGTGCTTGGAGATGGAAGCGCAGCGGCAATGCCAGTGAAAACAAAACTGCTCTGTGATTTCACCCTCACTTGCTTCAGGCATCTCTCACAGCATCGGGAAACTGCAGCAACACAACAAACTGCTGCAGAGTGCTTCATAAATGCCTCCACAACACCGACAAAGACTTGTGGATGCAAGTCAGTCAAACCTCTTCACATAAAAGATTAAACATTTACTAAACATTATCCAACACTTTGTGTTGTATATAATATTACCTATTTAGTACATCAATATTTAATTCCTTGGCAATTCTTTCATGTGTACATGCTCATTCTGGCTGTTTGCTCCATAGTGAAGCACTGTTTATAGAGGCAGGGAAGTACCTTAAAAGTGAATGTAAAAAATAATTTCCACTTGCAACATCTTATTGTTCATAAACACTGTAAATCACACTGTAACTTCTACAGCAGTGATATCTTTATATTTCAGTATAATGTGTGCAAACCTTGAAAACTATTGCTTGATAACCACTGCTGACTCCTAAAGGTTTATTATTTAATTAATAGGTTCAGTCTGACAGGATGGATCTGTTGTTTTTAGTGTGGCAAGACTGCCCTCTGGTGAATTACCAGGATATGTCTATCAGGATGTGATCACACAGCTGCGTTAATATAGACTCATGTGCAGGTATGAGTGAGTGGTTTAAAAGAAGGCAGTTGGCTCTGTAACTGTAACTTTATATTATTGACAGTGGGTATTGAATGATAAGCTCAATAATGCATGTTCATTTCAGTGCATGTCCTGCTGCAACAACAAAGTCTCTTCTGTGTGTTTTCGTGCATGAAATGTGTAGACGGCAAAAACAAATCTCCCTCCAGGAAAAAAAAAACACTATCTATCTTTAATATAAAAGGTATTTATAAGGGTAATGTAAATGGTGATATCTTACAACTACCTGGGTATTCACCTGAACAACAATCTGGACTGGACAGACAACACTAATGCACTATACATGAGAGGACGGAGCAGACTCTATTTGCTAAGGAGACTCCTGAGAACCATCTTTGACTCTGTGGTGGCATCATCCTTTATGGAGCAGCATCTTGACAGCTGACAGGAAGAGACTCAACATACTGATTAAGAAGGCCAGCTCCGTCCTGGGATGCTCCCTCGATAGCAAAGCTATCATCTCTTATGGACAGCTCGTCCCACCCCATGCAGGACACTGGGCAGCTCCTTCAGTGACAGGCACGTGTTTGAAGGAGACATGCCGCACGTCCTTCCTTCCTGCGGCTGTCAGAATATACAATCAACACTGCTCCCAATAGACCACACATACTAAAACTTCCCATCTTATCTTAACATGAGCCAAAGCAATGGATGCTTGTCACTAGCAGGGCTGTATGCAGCACAGGCTAAATCCAGTCCATGCCAACCAAGACGTCTCCCAAGACCAAGCCTGAACAAGGATTTTAACAGTGTCCATTAGCATTGTGTACTGGCAATAAACTGTCGATAAAATATCATGATACAAGAGTTAGGATTCAATATATTGCATTTTGTAAACAAAGCGATGCATTACTTTTTTTAAATTTAATTATTGGAAAACTGTCATAATATGAAGAACACACCACCACCATATGTATAAAATTAAGAAAATGCTTTTTTTTTTGGTAAAGACTTTCGACCACTTAAAGCACTTTTACACTACGTCACATTCACCCATTCACACACTGGTGGCTGAGACGACCCTACGTGATGCCACCTGCTACTCAGTAACCATTCACAAGCTCTCACACACTGCCTGAACAGCCATCAGGAGCAATTTGGGGTTCAGTATCCTGCTCAAGGATACTTCAACATGCGGACTGGAGGAGCTGGGGATTGAACCGCCGATCCTCTGATTTGTGGATGACCCGCTCTACCTTTGAGCCACAGAAGCAGGGGACAACTCTCCCTTAATATTTAGAACATGTGCATTTGCCCATGCCCCAAAAAACATGAAAGCAGCAGAACACTTTTGACAAAATTAAAGGCATTTCTACCATAGATTGATGCAGAAAAGGCAAAAATTGATCGTTGATCATTGCATCAGACTTAAGAATATCATAATAATATTAGTAAAAATAATACTGACATACCCTGCACATGCATGGACACACCTCAGTCAGGGACATAGCTGCCATTGAGGACACTTTTTTTTTTCTGGGAGTTTTTTTGCAACCCAGTGGGAGTTTTACATTCTACAATGAAAAACACACACATGGTGGGTCTTGAACTGCATCAGTCGAGCAGTTCTGGACTCAATGTATTACCAACTTTTACACCATAAATAAATACATAAATAATGCAGTATTTATCCACTGACACTTTATTCTTGCTTGAGGGGGAAAGTCTTTGAAACAGCATTTAGAACTACATGTTGGAAAAGTAACTGGGAAAATATACAGTTGACAACATGAGCAGTCCAAATTGTTGCGTGTGCTCAGAGCAGAAATGCAGGAATAGCCAGTCAGACACATTTAGCCGTCTTGAGAGTGATGTTTTCTCGGTGATTAACTGATACAACAGTTTTCTCTTAATCGCCCTGCACTGTGCTGCTCACTGTTTTCTTTATTTCATTTATTTCCTTACAACACAGGTGTGCTTTGGGATGATCACAATAAAAGTCCACTCTAAATTGTGCAGTTTGATTTCACAACACTGTGCCACAGATGTGGGGGGAGCGTGCTATTGGCATGCTGACTGCAGGAATGTCCACCACAGCTGTTGGCCGTGAACTGAATGTTCATTTCACTACCTCAGGACATCTCCAATGACGTTTCCTTTAATTTGGCAGTACATCCAACCGGCCTCAAAACGGCACAAGCCGGTTACAATGTCAGGTCAAGACGCTGCTGAGCATGCAGATAAGCTTCCCTGAGACAGTATCCGACTGGTCTCAGATGCTCTTGTTGGTGAAGATGCTGGATATGGAGGTCCTGAACTGGTGTGTCTCCATGTGGCCTGCAGTTGTGAGGTCGATTGGATGTACTGCCAAATTTACGGAAACAACACTGGACGACTGAAATGAACAATCAGTTCACAGGAAACAGCTCTGGTGGACATTCCTGCTGTCAGCATGCCATTGGCATGCTCCCTCAAAACTTGTGACACATGTGGCATTGTGTTGTGTGATCAAAGTGCATATTTGCATCCTTAATCTAAGCCTTACATTTCCAAAGCATCTTTAATGTCACCATTTTTTACAAATACCAAAATATTTCCCAAATATCAATAAGCTAAGAAGCTTTATCTCTCACTATATAGGTAAGTTTTTCAAGAGCCAAACTCGCTGTTCCATCTTTCAACCGACGGCCAAGAGAGGGGCAACACACATTCTTCCAGCAGAGCATAATTGAGCGCCTTGCCTGTAGGAAACATATTTCAACCATCATTTTCTCTTTCCCAGGCAGGATACAACTGTCTGGCAACATGCCTAACAAACAGAGCCTAGGACTTAAGGTACTGGGGATGCGGTCATCTGGGACACAAACTGCAGCCCCAACCACAAGGGAAATTTTTGATCTGAACACACTCCACACTTGGTCCTTTTCAGCCCTCTAAGCGGCCTCAGAGCGGTGACTCAGCATTTTTGGGCATATGTAAACACTCCGAGAGAACTCGGATCCCTCTGAAGCGAACCAAACTCATTCAGTTCGCTTCAAGTTCGCGGTGCGATTCGTTTAACCTGTGCATTGTGAACACAGAGCGTTCCAGGTTCCCTTTGCACATGCCATTGCACTGGGAAGCTTGAAAAAACAGACGAAACCACGTCAGCCTGTAACGCTTGCAAGGATGCAGGATGAGGAGTAGTTTGGTCCACAGAAGATACTGCACGTCTCCAGATGTGGAATGTCCAGTACAGCAAAGGGCAACAGTCTACAACACAGAAACACTCCGGTTTTACTCCAATTAAGTTTATCTGAAACCGAATGGCTTCACTACTACACTGCAGTGCCACATCAAAGTAAAAACAAAACTATGTCAATACATATTATACATATATAGGCTATAGTTTGAACAGAAAGAGGACTGAAGCCCCGTCAGAGCTGAAGTTGACCAGAAAGAGAACCGAGTCCTCTTTCAAATGAACTGACAATGTGAACACAAAAAGAACTGAGTCCCTTTTCTGTTGGTCCACATTTTCATCTGCTTTATGAGGACTGAGTTTGGTTTGTTTAAAAAGGACTACAGAGTACATGTTAAAACACCCTTAGTGCGACCATCCCAAAACACACCTGAGTAGTAATGATGCTTGGTAATCAACATCTTGATATGCCATACCTGTCAGGTAGGTGGATTATCTTGGAAAAGGAGAAGTGGGAGGACAGATTTGAACAAATTTAAGACCAAAATTTAACAAAAATATATCTACTGAGTGCATTAAAAGTCTCATATTTCTCTTTAACCTGTGAACAGTGGGAGCAAAAACAAAAGTGTTGCATTTAAATGTTTGTTCGGTATGGAAACATTAACTATGGCTCCCTTAGGCCTCGGCCAGCATGCACAATACCAGGACTTGTGCATTACTCTACATAGGTACTGCTTTAAATAGTGGAGATAATTTATTGTTTTTATCCTGGCTAATGATATGTCGTAGTTATTTCGCAGGTTAAGCTCTCCTGGGTCTTTTCTGACGCCATTTTGGATCCAAACAGGCTGTTCAGGGCATTTAAAAGACATCTGGAGCTCTCAAATGTTAAGTGTGTTAAGTCTAAAGAAAATTCATAAATAGCTTTCATTCTTATTTCGTTTTTAAGTGAGAAAAAGTGTAATATTTTTTACCTTTTAGTGCAAAATATAAGTTGTTCTCCTCTCACCTGACACTAGTAGACTCCCTGGAGTTCTGTCCTCCTCGTCTGAGCAGCAGGTATTTCTGTAGGTAAGACATTTTATCCTCGTCAGTTCTAGATATATCTTCACTGGGTTTTAATTCATGTCTACAGCCTCTTAGAGCTTTAAGCTTTACATGCTGGCGTCTGGCAGTTTAACATGTATGCTCATCCTCTCCAGGTTTACGTGTTAACTCAGATAACTGCAATAACAGCAGGCTAACGGTCGAAACGTCGACATTCTCTCAACTGTCACTAACTAGCAAACATCGCGAGAACAGGGGACGGGCGCGACAAGACCCTGTACGTAATTGAGTTAATTAAAGGAGAACTTCACCCCCCTAATAATCATTTATCAATCACTCACCCCATGTTAGGTTGAAGAATTCATTAAGGAAACTTTTTTCTCACGAACTTCCGGTGAATGAAGAATCCAAAAAAACCTGAGAAAATTCCTGATGAACTAAAGTGATTGGGGTCCAGGTTTAACAACAGCAAAACTAACCCAAAACATCCGTTTACAAGCTCTCACACAACTCAGTATAACTCAGAGGGGTGTAGGCCTACCATGAAGCCAGGTTAGGGTGTTTGTGAGGTATGTTGAATTTAAAACCAGGTTTTCCATCTTACGAAGATGGTTTTCGGTAACTTACACTGCACCAACACATTCTTCTTTCAAGATACACTTCCGAACGTTTGCATACTGTCTCTTTCAAAATACATGCATTCCATCAGTACAACAACGGGAATTGCTGTCCTTTTTCCTCCAACAACTAAGGCACATGGTGAGGTTTAGGCAACAAATACATGTGGTTGGGTTTAGGGAAAAAGAACAGGGTTTGGCTTTATAATCTTACGGGAAGCAAACACCACTCTCCCAGGTGAAAGTCTGTTTATTGGATGTCCGCCATCCTAACTTTGATTCTTGTCTTTCCACGTTTTTTCCCTGACACCGCCGAGCACCATTAATCTATAACAGTGACCAGCCACGTATCATGCCAAAGTTTAAGAATGGCATTTTTCGTCAGTGTCTAACGCTGCAAGTCACTGCCCAAGCGCCGGATTTCGACAACTTCAGGGTGAAGCCTTCTATAAAAATCTACAGCCTAGCATTATACATCGATATTTTACTATATGATTAATCAGTATGTTTACTTGAATATGAAATGAGGTATAATTCCTTCAATCTATACCATAACGTTAAGAATTACGTTTTAGTGCTTGGTCCCGTTTTACACTGCTGGTATATTACAGCTAATAGAACACAGATTAGAAAATTGATTAGTCTCTTGACATTTCCAACGGATAATATTCCATTATTACCATTCATTTGACTTTCACTTGGCCTAAAACTAAAGGGATTTCCACCTGTTGTTTATTGTGGAAAAGTGAGTGTGATTACATGGACATGTGTAACCTGTTTATGAGGATTATCACAGTTGTGTACATATTCAGGATATGGCGTTTACATGAGCACAGAGAAATCAGGTTAATTATATTCCCCGTATACATCCTGGTTTCTTTTAGAGTACTCCCAATCATACGGTGGGTTATTCATGTCCACGTAAATGCACTTTGTGTCAGTATATGTAAATGAAGAAGTAAGCCTACGTTAAATGAGCAAGCTGATAACCACCATTGTGAGACCCATTATCTCTGACTAGAGCTTTAGGGTTTGTCAAGCCAGCTCAGGCAAAGAAAGCCTGGCTCTGTCAAGCTTGCTCAGTGGTACGGCCCTTAAGTCTCATTTATCCAGTGCCCATTTATGCATTTTCACTAAAACCTTTGTTTTCAAAACTGAAGGTAAAGTGAAACTTATTTATACTCTCTTTGACAAAAACAGTGATTTTACCTGGCTGAATAAGGGGGTTACTGGTCTGCCACAACCTCAGTTAGTTAGCTTGTGAAATAGTGTGATTTTGGTACACTAAGGTTTTGATATATTTATACTGATGTTAAACGTGGATCCCTGACGTTTTTGGATTCTTGATTTGGATTTTGAGACCACACCGACCTCTCCTGTTTCAAATCACTCTTCAAAACTCATCTTTTCAGTACGGATTTTAATGTGTGAATGATGTCGTGTGTATTTCACTGTATTCTATTTTATCATTTTTAACTAATGCAAAGTGTCTTTGAGTGCCTCTCTGGAGGATGGACACCACACAAACTCGTAAATGACAAACATGTGAACCCAAATGTTTCCCCTTTGTCCCAAACACACCTCATCAATGAAAGGACTTCTTTGTTTTATTAAAAACACACACAGTACAAAAGCTCTACATATTATTTCAAGGCAACATTTTCGTTTTTCAGTTGCTGAGAAAAGGTCACTTACAGCTTAGAAAAATATGCCAATAGAGGTCAAGAAAATGGACCCATTTAACATTTTCAGTATTTTAATTTCCACAAACTCAGAGCACATACATATTCTAAATAACCTGCAAATAATGATTTATTTACAGGGTGCCAAATATTTGGGAATGGATTTTTCAGCATTCTGCTTTACTCTAGACCAAACAGACTAGAGAATGACTGTAACCCACAACCTCACAAAGTCTCAAAGCCCTTGACAAAAGGTGACATCAGTCGGAGTCTATTTGTTAAAGATGAATGGATGTGTGTTGACAGTGGCCCTCTCAGGAGTACCGAGGCAGTGTTTAGGGTTGTTGGTTTCAGTCCAGTCCCTCCTCTTCCTCTATGTGTATGTGTGTCTATAGTCCATGAAGGGTGGAGCTGATGATGTCCATGAAGGTGGCCTCCACACAGTAGCAGAGCTGGACATCAGAGTCAGATCCACCAATGTCCTCTGCTGTCCTCTGGGGAGATGTCAGCTTGGAGGAACCTCCTCCTGGAGCCACAGCCGCCTGAGGCCTCTCCTTCAGATTCTGCAGACCTGAGGCAGCAAAGTAACAAACTTCTCATTAATGTAATTACTTAAACCACTGGTGGAGCAGATGTTTACCTTAGGCTAGCTCAGGCCATGTCAACTTTAACAATATTTTAATAGAACAAGGCGAGCTAATTGCTAGCGTGCTCAGTTGAAAAGGGAAAAAAAACAATGCTTTGAGATGGCTGTCAGAGATGGCAGAGGTATGATCACATAATCCAGTTTGAGCTACAACAGGTGGTGTGTTCCACGTTTTATTTCCCCAACTGCTCTTGGAAAGAAGTAGGCGGATAAGGTGGATACCAAATTGTTACCTTTTAAAGTTTAGATTATTATTCAAGATAACCTCACAGGATAAGGGCACGGAAAAAACAAGAACACAAGCTATATTAACAGGGCCGTCACTCTCTTTTCTTTTCTTTTGTAAAATAAGAAACATGTCCAACGTTGCAGGGGCGAAGTTTAATCATTGCCCGTGGGAAACCACTCCCAGTATTGGCATTGTGTCCTTTTCCCTAACCATGGAAGCAGTTCTTTTTATTAAATTAGAAATGCATCGATCTTGGTTTGATTAGCTTCATCAGGTGTAATGCAGGCCTACTTTAGGTTCAGTTAAGTGTGCAGCTATATTATGCAGTAAAATTTAAATGTTGGCTCAAGAACAGGGTTTCTGTTATTTGGTAATAACCACTTACCGAGGAGGTGGTGAGTGGCGGGTAAATGTTTGTAGCAACTAAGTCATGTAATAAAAAAAACCCCAAACAATGGGAGTCTCTGCCTCGTTGTGATGTCTTTTACAGTCACACTGCTTCTGTCCTACTGTATGTCAGTGTCGGAGACAAGTGACAATCACAGGGACTTCACGGTGCATTCAGGTGCACCTCAAACTCTGAAATCTACTTAGCTTTGTAGGGCAAAGTGTGTGGGTGCCTACTGTGGTGCATTTCAGTGCACCTCGTAAACTCAGAAATGTAAACTCGAATGGCTGTGAACGTTATTTTCCTTTGTTGAAATACGTCTGTCATCACTTTCTTGTACTTTCACTACATCATTTTAATAAGTAGATGCTAAAATTATAAAAAATATCCCATTTATTTCACATGTAAAAATTCTATTTTAAGAATTAAACCAAGTTGTTACCAGCAAACTCCATAATATTCTTGTTTAACAGGTCTCTACTGCAGCATATTTAAATAATCAGATACTAAAGTCATAACTGATATGCAAACATTTCAGGCAGTAAAATATGCATGTTCGAGATAAATTAAACTCTCTCTACTCTCGTTATTTTGGCTGGTAGAAAATATGCCTGGCTGGTGGATTTTTTTTTTTTTTTTACCAGTCCCCTTGGCCGGTGAGTCAAAGCTAATTTTGCTCACTGTCCCCATGTGATGATGTCTATGATGTATACAACACACATACTAAGAGGAATTGTCACTAATGGTATTCTAATGAAAAGCCACCCAAGTGAACTATACTCACGGGCGATGAGAGGGTCGATGTCTCTGGCTTTGGTGGCCACATCGGAGGCACAGACCTGGCCCACTTGTACGAGCAGAGATGCGACATCATCATAGAGCGGAGGAAAGGCCTGGCAGAAGGACACCAGGCATGGCAGGATGGGCATGAAGAAGGAGAAGCGCTTGGGACGAGTCAGCACTACAACACAGAACACACACACTAAATACAGTGGCTAATAGGCTGGCACACACTGTGCGCTTACGTAATGGAGAATGCTGCACTGACAGCCAAAGGCCAGATGGTGGCAGCCAAATATAGGGATACAGACATCAAGACACGATGTGTGACAACAGCTGATATAATGTAATGCATTGTGAGTTACAGTAAACAGAGAGTCTGCCGGGAGAAAATCCAACAATGGAGACACAAAAGTAATTAAAAAGACGTAAAGTGAGTAAAGGAGGCTTCAGCTAAAGAAAGAAAACAGTTCACTGACCTGTGAGCAGGGTACCCATGACACTGATGGCCAACCTGGCTACACTGAGGGACTTGGGTAGTGCATACTGGGTACACAAGTACGAGAGCAACTGGATTGCAAAGATCTGTTTGGACACACACATTTTTCCCCACTTATTTATGTAGCAAATATGCAAACACTCGGCAGAGAGCACAGAGCGGAGCTGCTTTAAAAAAAAAAAAACATGACAGTGTAAGTGAGGCTTTGGCACAAGCCCAGGGCAAGTCTGGGATTTAAAGCCAGGAAAAAGCGGGGAGAGGAGAGGGAAAGGAAGGGGAGGGGAGGTTGGGAGGCCTCACCTGCTTTTCCAGCTGGGGCTGGGCCAGCAGCTCTGGGATGAAGTCCAGACAGATATGGATGGAGGGGATGCCTGCCACAGTTAGAGGCAGCAGAGCTTGAGGGTAACCCTGACAGAGAGAGAGGCAGAGAGAGCAGGAAATATAAATCTTAGTATATAAATGCTAGAATGATAAGGGAAGAATACACAGCTGATTCAATCAAGCAGTCATTAAAACGTGTGCGTGCATGTGTGTGTGTGTGTGTGTGTGTGTGTGTGTGTGTACACGAATGCACACAGCAGCTTCTGCTTGGCAGCGAGGACGAGGGTGGATTAGCGTGACAGAGGGAGGATTGGTTTGATGAAGTCCACCATATGGCCGTCTGCTACTCCTGGGAGTGCTGCAGTCACTTACCACTAATGCCACGGCAGAATGCAGTGACTCATGGGGTCAACATGACATGGCTCTTTTGAAAAACTGACTCAATGGTATTTTCAGTAATGTGGCACTGTCCAATCAGCTGCTCACACAAAGCATAATAACATTACTTTTTCTGATGAATGTATTGATTTATTCAACAGGTATAATGAAGGCATTACCATTAAGGACTAATCCCCCCCACAGTCCCATATAAAATATCTACAAATGCAATTAAAAATAAATAAATACATAAAAATTAATGTTTAAAAAAATAATTAAAAAAAATAATACTATAACTACAAATGTAAAAATATAACAATCATAATAACAATAATAATAATAACAATAGTCATCATCATCATCAACCCATCCTTTTGAATATAGTGGTTTAGACAATGATTAAACAAAAGAACATGCAAAACGACTGCACGATTGATTTTCATTTTTGGACCTGGACCTTTCATTAGGTGAATTGTTGGAATGTATACACTGTTTGGTTATTCATTGCACCACCTTCTCAGTGCAAAGCGCACTCTGGACACAGATGGGGCAGCAGAATGTCGGGGTGCAGTGAAAGTGAAACTTTTTTAAGTTTGCTTTCACTCACAAACAGCTGCTCCTCCCATCCATCGATCTGATCTGATCTGATCAGCTGACTGAATAATTCTCCACCCCGCGACTCAAAACTCCACAAACTGCTGACTGATAAAAAAACAAAAGAACTCTTGAAGACGACCACCTGAGCTGCATTCGCAGACCCGCATCTACCTCCGCATTTAGAGAGGGGACACAGACTGATACACAAGGTCACAAAGTCAACTGTGTAGTTTATCAAAGGGTCCCAAACAGACTCAAATATTTCAGATGACTCCCTCAAGTTGAACTTAATTTAAACATCAGGATGTCTTCGAGCTATCAGGATGCTCTGGGGGCAAATGGTGACCTAATTATGGTCTCATTATCTTGTATGTTACATTAAACACAGAATTTGAGCATTAAATGGTTCTTTTGTCTAATAGTGTAATTTTTAATAACGCTAAAAATCTTCGCTCCCTGGGTCGGACTGTTGGTCCTGTAGTTTGTCAGTTGATGGTTGTTGTGCATGGCTACAGAAATCATTCATAGTATTGCAAGTTTTTGATTATTACATTAGTTCAGTTTAGTTTTATGTTGTTCAGAATAGTTTTGCTGAGATCAGGTTTGTATCCTCCAGCTCCCAAAGTGTGTGTAAGCAATAAACAAATCAGCTTTGCATCAACATAGGAGCATCGGCTGTTTGTGTTTCTTCACTGGAGTCTGACTGTCATTCAGCCGTTAGTCTATCACTTTCATTTAAAGCAATGTAAAACAGTTGGCTGTCACTATCAGCTGTATAAAAGTGGTTTAACGGGGCCATTATAAACTGAGTAGAGTTGGATAAGACATCCCTTGTTATATCTGGTAATACACGTTGTCAACACCATTTTTAAAGCCTCAGCAAAGTGTTTTGAAGACAGCTGTACTTTGTAATGGCGAAATTTGGAGGGAAGCAAGAAAATCTAGTCGTGCACTAATTACATTGAGAAGCGGGAGTGTCACACAGAGCCTGAACAACACGTCCCTGTTGTCCTTTCATTCAGTCCTGTTATAACTCTCTTTTATGTCTGTGACTCTGTAAACCCGCCAGCCTTCCCACACTATCTCAGTAAAACAACAAATCAAATGTACAGCCCACTTCATCTTCTTCCCATTGTGTTACCTGAAAGTGGACCAATTTGGCAATGTTGGGGTCGGCGATGAACATCTGATGCAGCAGACAACAGATGAGACACTGCACCTCCCTCAAGTCACTGAGCAGGCCTCCCTTTGGCTCGGCGTCCTCCACGCCCACCCTGGCTCTCGGCCCCAGGCTTCCCTGTTTCGATTTCCCTGGCATGGGGCCCCTGATGCTACTCAGCAGGCTCTCTGTGTTGGCCCCCAGCTGCTGCTCTTCGGAGGTTGGCAGACACACTTCCAGGAGAATTTGGACTGCTGCGCTGTCCTGGGGTTAAACAGAAACAGGTGGTTGCCATGGCTCAGTGTGAAAGGTCAGCTCTTAGATATTTATGCAGATTATTTCTGCATTCCTGCTTTACCAAACCCCATGACATGAAAATAAAAATATGTCTTCTTTAAAAAACGTGAAATCTAAGTAGGTGAGTGAGACAAAATGTGTGGTTAAAATACCTGCGCCAACCACAATAATTTTTAGTTTGGAGTTAATGTACCTGATTAGAGTGGAGACAACTGGAGGAACAAGTAAAAATAAGAATACTATTGGTAGCCTGCAGGAAATCCTTAACCAAGAAATGGCACGAATTTTGGGTAGCTGTGCATCAAAAACTAATTCCAGTGTGGACTAATCCCACGTTGTCTATGTATGTACATATTGATCCAAGTTTCAATTTTACTTATTTTCTTTCATGCTCAAAAGATCTTTGTGTTTATGTGGTGTCTATTTTATTGATGTACTTTTGTTTATTCTGTTGTCAAAAATCAATAAAAAGAGAATTCAGAAGTTAATAAAGAAATACCTGCGCAGCTAGAAGGGCGTTTTTCAGCTCCTCCCTGGTGACCTCGGGTGTATCTGGCTGTCCGGGCACACCCAGGTTTGAGACCGTCTGGCTCTGCCGATCAAAGTCAGCCGTCTCCTTCAGGTGGCAGTGTAGGTAGGCTTTTGCGGCCAATAGGTAGCCATTCAGCATGTGGAGGACAATGTCCATCAAAGGAGGACACCTGGCAAAATAAAAAGAAAAAAAAAATGAACCTGTAATTCTGTTTTTTATTGAATATACATTTAAATTCAAAAACACCTCCGCTGTCCATTCCATTTTTCTGGGTAGATTACAAAATCTGAACATGTACGGACATACAGCTACAGTTATCTGGTGATTGCTAGAATAAAAACTGTTTTTTTCTTTCTTTCAACTATTCTTATGTATTAGGGAAACAATATGTTGTATCAGTAACCACTTAAACACAGCAGTTGTGTACATGTCATAGCTGTATTCTTAACAATTGTTACGCAGCCCTTTAGAGTACGCCCTGTAGTTACCTGTACACCCTCTGATCACAGCGCAGCACGATGAGAGGGTCCACCATCAGGTCGTTCTGAGTGTACCTCTGCTGTCTGAGCAGCTTAGCTGAAGGTTGGAGGGCGTTTACGGTCATCACCCACAACCTGGAACACAGATACCAGTTTTCACTTTCACTCAGATCATACTAAGTGTTACCAAGTGGAGGAAATACTCTACTTTCTCTCCCCAGCATTTTGAGCCTCTTAACTCAAACTGAATTTCAAATTGAGATGTCTAACATCATTTTAAAAGTAGTTGACACTGAATTTACGAGACTGAATAAGTAGCAGATGTAAAATAGAAGTAACCTCCGTACACTATCACTGGCCTCCATGCTGCTTTCTACTGTTTACTGACCCTGTTTTCCGGCGTCACAAAGGCATACTTGTCTCCTAGCAATGGAAAGTAATGGGGAGTCCATTGCCTATTTTATGTGGCTTTACTTGGGTTTGAGGAAAAACTTGTGCACTAATTTTGATGGAAAAATGTATGTGGCACTTTTAAAAAGATAATAGTAAAATTACCAGGTAACAAAAATATCATATTTATCCAGATCAACTACCAATGATGATCCGATCATGAATTGTCCACCCTTTTTACATAATGGATTTATTAAATTTTGGAGGAAAAATACTCAGATGCTATGAAAACATGATAAGAGACACACGTCATTCAGTAGGGGTTTAATTCAGTTTCTCACAAATTAGCCTGTGGCAGCATTTCACCCTCCATCTCTCTTATCAGACCGATGCTAAACTATACACAGCAGGTGTCTCTTAGAGCTCTGAGCCTTCTTGCAGCTCGCACACTGGCATCAATCAGTGGATCTGTGTGAAATTTGACACTGCTGCCCTCCTGCTGGCTTCACCAGAGCCCAGCCCTCTGCAACATTCAATACTATGAGAGGGAGTGAGGAAGAGCAGAGGGAGGGAGCAACAATCCTTACATTTCCCTCATGGAGAGTCTCCCTCAGTTTTCCTGCCCTGAGCTCTTCTTGTTACAGAACCCCTTCGGATCGATAGGATGTCTGCTCGGAGCTTTGGTAACTGTGCTCCTGTGAGCCCCGGGGCAGCGTGAGGGTCACCCTTTTCTGTCCAGAGGGTTCACGCAGGCTGACAGAGTTGTTTGGCTCAATACCTCTGATCTATTCACACAGTAATCATTGAACAAGCTGCCCGGGGTTAAGGGCAACAACTCTTGTTCCACAGGTCTCCCTTTAATCCATTTACCGAGTCTCACAGCAACTTTACACAGCCTTGAGAGAGACGACACTGAGTCAAGTACTACTGTTAACCTTTCACTGAAAATACATACCAATAAAATCTAAATCAATCTCACCAGTAGCGAACAACATCACTTAATCTGTGGATTCATATTTATATTTTCCATTTTTTCAATTTACTTTTTTCTCATTAAAGGGTAAGTCTGGTATTTTTCAACCTGTGCTCTAAGTGAATAGTGGGAAGAAAGATTTTTTTATTGTTTATTTTTTTTTAAAATTTGACTAGTATTGAGTGAGACTGCTGCAGCTGGCAGCTGCGAAACAGGTTGCAATGTAACCACTTGGGGCATCAATTTTCATTTGTCAACATTATGGAGAGGATACTTACAGAGACCGACCTTTTTGTTTAGCCAGAAACAGCCCCCAAATCACCACTGTCAAACCCACCAGAATCAAATAATCAGTAATTTTATCATCATAAAACATATTTCATTCAAAGTCAAAAGAAGCAAAATAAAACATTGTCTGCCCATTGTTTGGACAATCACCATAAACCCTCAATTCACCCAGGTAGATGTGAAAATATGATGGCCCTATACACGTTAAACTCACTCTGTCACTCTGTCTAAATGCCGTCTGGTAATAGCAATTTCAGGGCTGCTTCTAGTTTAAACAAAAAGGATCTTACTCTTTAACAAAAAGGTCAACCTCTATAGGGATCCTCTCCATAATATCAGACACTTAATAAGTAATAATCTGAGCCTGTCAGTGTCAAAAACCGACACTTATGAGCCCCATTTCCACCGAGCAATACGGTACAGTTCAGTTTAGTACACTTTTTTCAGTTTCCACTGTGAAAAGTTGTGGATGGTACCAATGGAACCGTTCTGTACCGTCCTGACATTTGGTCCCCCCTCTGTTGGGGTACCTAGCACACAGATCTGGTACTAAAAGGTGGAGCTGTGAACACTGCAGTCTGTTGATTGGTCAGTAGAGGACGGTCACTCTGCTCAGGGCTGAGTTGTGGCTGGTTTTGAGGCTCATGTAACCACTGTTCATACCGTGGAGAGTTTTTAGTGAACTGTAATTATAAAATGTAAGGATGTTTTGCTGCCTCTTGCAGCAGCTGTTGTCTGAGAAAGAAAAACTTTATTCACTGGGCCGACAGTCGGCAACTTTTAAGGTGGAATGTTAACTTGTAATGTTACTCAATGCATGAGTTGATGACAGGAATCCATCAACACACCTTAAATTTCACTGTGACAACTTTGACCATTACTTTAGTTTTTATTATCTCTTTTGGATGACATAACACTTCCAATAATGAGTGGATCTTAAAGCATTTAAAGGCTTTGTGGAGAATCGTGTGGGCTCCGGCAACACTAAACACCTGAGCTTACCTGAGAAGGACTAAATGCATAAACCTGCTATTTTTAAATATCCCGTGGAGAGACACTCTCACTGCAGCCTGTTCTGTTTTATTCTTAAAATGTTGGCGTACAGCCTCGTTCTGTGGACGATAAACGAGGTGCAAACTGATAAAGGAGGAAATAGAGTGAGTGCTGGGCGGAGCTGTGAGTGACAACAAACCCCACCCACATGAAAGAGTACTGTTTGGGGTGGGAACATTAAATGGACCTATGGTCTAGGTACCATGTCTGAAGGGTTTCTTTAGGTTTCAAAGGTACCATAGTGAAAGTGTTTGGAGTTTGGGGACGTAAATTGAGGGTGTAAATATGTCCCGAGTGGTTACACTGCACCCTGACTTGCTACTCCTGTCTGCAGTGCTCTCAATGAATACTGGACTTATTTCAAAACTTGTTGCTGCCATTAGTCACTTAAACACAAAATCACGGGGAAAAAAAATAGGGTCCAGGACTTCAAGTTAAGCAAAACATCCCAAATTCTAATTAGTGAAGACAAGATACTTATTTGAACTTCACTGATTTTGAGTCCCAATACTGAAGTGATGCCATTAACGTAAGGCATACCAATTAACGCCTTTAGGCAGAAGATACACCATATCCACCAGATAATTCAATTATGTGGATCTTATATGACATTTAAACATGCACAATGTAAACAAACTAATTATTCCAATTACCACAATGCATTATTCCCATGTGTCAGACAGTGGTATTCTCTACTGAGGCTGTCACAGTGGCATTTTTCATCCTTTGTCTCAACATTTCAGTTTTCAGCAGAGTGCGTACCTGCGAGGCATCACAGTGTTGAGGCCCATCCAGAGCTTGTTGAGGGTCTGCAGTATTCGGCGCGGCACAGAGGGCTCCAGCAGCAGAGCCATGCTGGCTGTGAGGGCCTCTGCATAAGGGATCAGGTCTCCGGGTGAGAGCAGCGTTAAATGCTCCAGGATACGCATCAGCCTGGGGCTGCTGGATGGTAACTTCTGGAAGGCTGTGACGATAAACAGCTGGGTTAATTTTCAAATCGGAACCAAACGTTCGCACTGAAATTAATAGAAAACAAAAACTCGTGGAGCATCAAATTAACAGTAGCAACATCTGGCAAACACATTTGTTTAGACTTATAGCCGTGGAAGGCAGAAATCTGGAATAGGAAAAAAAATAAAACAAAACAACAGAACATTTTGAAAATTCACTCCGCCTGCAGCTCTCCCTCCTCTGTCCAACGCCCCTCCCTCCAGACGACCACAAGCTCATGTACGTGCTTTATACAGTAACCCAGTGTTTTCCATACATAGATTTGTTTAATCTTATTTCATGTACAACTGCATCCTTGCCCCGCTCTCTCTTTCAGATGTGAGCCTTTTGCTCTGGTTAGCAGAAGGTTAAACTATTAGCAAAGTTTTATCTGCATCTTTGAAACGCATTGCCAGTGATGATGTATGTTTTTTTGTTTATTGTCAGATTCTCCCTCAGACTCCCTTTTTGATAAGTCCGTCTTCCTTATTTGGGGCTGCTCTGCAGAGTAGGCAGTTGACACCAATGCTGGAATGGCAACTGTCTTTGCAGGATTCTCCGCCATTGAATCAGGCTTTCACCAAAGGCATGTGCACGCGCATTTGCATTTGTAGAACAGCCAATACGAACAAGCTTTCTCTGAAATGACCTGTGACTGGCCAAAGTCTCCTCTCACTGGCTTGATTTTCTAAAGCCTGAAAACAGAGCTGAGAGGAGGTGCAGAAGTCTAGTTTTGCTCAAAGTTCCTTATGGGATTTTTGTCCATTTATGCCAAAACAAAACTACCTACCCCAGCTTTAGGTGCTAAAAAGAAGCAAAACAGTATTATCATCCTTTAAACTTAATCTACACAAAGTGTAAATCAAAGATGAGTGTCAAATCTACAGGATGAAAAAGATACTGAGTGGGTCATACACTTGAAAGGTCAAGTTCCACACTAATGCTGCAGTCTGTTGACTCTGTTCAAACTCAGATAAAAACCCCAGATAACCTCCTATCATAAAGCCCTGGGAGGCAGAGGAGCTATTTTCCTATTCTTACCATGCTTTCTATTCATATTCATTGTCTTTCTTGTCACCATTATCCTGCAGAGGGGTGCAAAGCAGAGGGAGCCTTAAACACAATTGTGCATAGCTGCATAAAAACATAGAATATCAATATGTAGAGGTGTATATACATTAACCTGCATAATGGTGTGTGAAACTGATTATCCGTTACGCTTTTGCATTTTGTCAAGGATCTCTATCAAAGAAAAGCCAATTACAGCATAATCCTCTAAACCTTGAAGGATTAACCATTGAGATAAGATTTCAGCTGGATAATGGCTTACACCTGTAAATGTATTAGATGATATTAGCGTCTCTCTTCCCTGTTCCATTCAAGACCGGTAACAATACGCTCTCACCTGCACAACCCCGGCTCCCAGGTTACTATCACTGCTGACGGTTTGTTTCCAACTGAGATATTTCCGGATTCACTTTGGCTGACTTTAATTATTTTACCACGCTCAATCCAAACAATGTCAGTTCACCCGTCCCTCGATGTTTTTCTTTAGTTTGTTTCTGTTTACCATATGCATATACGTGGCATTGATTGTTAATACTTCAATTATATTTCTCACATTTCTAAGAATCTGGCAATTTTAGCAGAAAGGCAGGAGCTGAGTCTTTAAGGAATATTTGCCTCCCCAAATGACTATTTGTACATCAATTACTCACCCTGTGTTACATTTATTTTTTCTCACATGCCTCCAGTAATTGAAGAATCCAAAAACAGGAAAATAAGCTGCTGAATTTAAGTCTGTGTCTAACAACAGCAAAACTACATCTCACACAACTTGTGCAGTATAATCCAAGTCTCATTTAACCAGTCATATCCTCAGTATGTCTCAAACACATGCATTATCACTAAAACCTTAGTATTTTACAGTGAACTTTAAGTGAAACTTATCTATGCCCATTTCAAAATAGACCCCATCCATAGAAGCAGTTCATTTACATTGCTTCAGGGGCCGTACACATGTCGCGTCTTCCTGGAAAACACAAGGTCGGGCACTGGGCGCTACTTTTGTGTCTTTTTTTGGGCCAGCTTTCAAGAGTGCAGCAGCGCGTTGCGTCTGAGGTTGCTAAGCAACCTTAAGAAGCACCGTATCAAAGCCTATATACCTGAAATCATGAGTGCAGAGCTGATCTTCTTCCAGGTGCTGTTTATATGTGTGTGGGCCTATCGCCCGTGGGACAGATATAAAGCTTTGGCAGCCCTGCGCTAACATGATCAACTTTTCTGTATATACCACAGACGGATATTTACAGAAGAAGGGAAAGATACTGGTCAGCTGTGATTGGTTGTTCCTCGTCACATGACATCTGCTGCATCCCAAAAGTTTAACTCAGTCTATCTCAGAGCACAGCCGTCGCGCCCCGGCCTTGCTCTGGCATCGCTCTGGCATTTGAGCGCTCCTGCCACACGTCTACATTGAAAACAAAGAATTTGAAGGTACAAAAATCATGCATGTGTACGGCCCCTTACACGTTAGCTAGTTACTGTGTGACTTTCATGTTTTAAAGGGTCAGTCTGGATTCACCAAAGTCACACAATAACACAGACAAACTAATCAAGACAGTGGTAGACCAGCAGCTCCCGTGTTCAGTGGGGTGAGTTACTGTTTTTGTCAATGGAGTCTGGCTTTAAAGAGAGCAGTTTAAAATAATAATGATGAGGTTGTCAACTGGATAAATAAGACTTGGATTATACAGCATGAGTTGTGTGAAAGTTTATAAACTGATTTTTAATATAGTTTTGCTGTTGTTAAACCCTAACCCCTATTACTTCAATTCATTGTTTTTTACATTTAGTTGCGCATGCACGCCACAAAAACAAAGTTTCCTCCACAAATTCGATGTTACATAGAGTGAGTAACTGATACACAATTGATCATATGGGGGTTGAAGTATTCCTTTTAACCATCTGCCCCAGCCTCATTTCTTTCAGGGGTTATTCCCACTGTCCTCACCCTGATGGAGCTGGCTCTGAGTGTATCTGCAGGTGTTGCTGGGGAGCATCATCCTCCTCAGCAGGGGCAGAGTACCAGTCACCTCCTCTTCACACACCCAGTCCTCCACTAGACAAAGGTGGGGGTAGTTGGTGGCCAGCAGCCTCAGCAGGGCAGAGTGCAGACCTGGGAGCAGGGGAAAAAGAAGGAAAGGTTACTTGTAAGTTTATTATCCACAAGAATTTTAATTTTCTTTGTGTGTGTATATGTAATTTAGGGTTAGAACAATCTTGGTATGTAACTTGTGTGCTATGTAAAATCATAATAGTAAAATAAAACATGGATGTCAAGGTGTAAATGTTAAGTCTCACCTCCTAGCTCCTGCTGCAGTCCCTGTGCCTGCGTAACCAAGTACTTAATGGGGATCTGGTCCATCAAGGCTGCTGAGTAGGACTTTGGCTTCCTCTGCATCAGGGCTTTAAAAAAGACAAAAAAGGTGAGTGAAGCACAGAAACTATAAGACAGTAAACACAGAGGGTGAGAACATGAAGCAAGAAAAGGACAAGACAGAGCATAAGTGTTTCATTTGGCAGTGTAAGGACGCCAGAGCCGCTGTGCTGATGCGTTAGAGGAGCGGAGGTGATTTTTCATTGACGTGGGTTCATTACCACTGCTGATGGGCTTCATTACTCCTTCCTTGAAGGCTGCGGGAGCACTTGGGTAAACACAGCAATTAAAGAGATGGGCATAAACTCTCACATAAATCTGGCCTAATGAAGGGCAAGAGGAGAGCTCGTCATGGGAGAGAATAAACACTGACTAGGCTAACTGCTAATGCTCAATCTAACCTACAGCTGTCCTAGTTAGCTCAGCTCCCGCAGCCATTGTACTTGGCTCTTTGTCAGCCCCTCCATTTATTCTCTACGAAGCGGCCAACATTCAGTGCCGAGAGAGAAAAGGATGAATGACTGCACATCCAGAGTGAGAGCATCTCCTACAACTTAACAGAGGACAAAAGCTGCCTTTCTCCTCTCACTGCCTGACAGATTTCCTCCATCTTACACACAATGCCTCCTTTAGCGGAGGAGATGACAACGGATGCACTTTAGACAGGCAGAAGAAGAGGAAATAAGAAATGGAAAGGAAGCGAGCCGACAGCACAGTGGGAAGCCAGGCACAGTGCGGTGTTATATGGGACACAGCTATTGTCTTGTACATACCCAGTTGTTTGGTGCTTGCCAACAGGTTCTCCTCATAAGACAGGATGTAGTAGAGAATAAGGAGCTGGGTGGTGATTGAGTAGCGCTGTCTTCCTCCTCGACTGCCCTCCCCTTGCTAACCAATGGCAAAGAAGAAGCAAAACAAGAGCTACAGGTCAGGGAAGGGCAGCAAAATATGGCTCTGCATTATCAGTAACTGTGGGGATGGATAGTTTTGAAAGATTTTCTGGCAATATAAAACCTTGCAGTTTCCATTTTAACAACCCAATTTGCTCAGTCATTATTAACAAAGTGATGTTATAAAATTTGCAACAAAGAAAGCTTGCTTTAAATATCAAAGAGTTTTAAGGACAAAAAAAAAAAGATCTTAAATTAAAGGTAACACTGAAGGGAGGTTCTGGTGACTCAAGAGAGAGCTAGGAGATACAGCTTATAAATAATGTCTCGATTTTTTTAGGCTATGCCGCAATTTACAATATACATCTCGATTTTTTATTTAACAACTATCTGATTTAACCCTTTGGTGCATATGATCATGCCACTGTGATCATTCTCGTAAACTCAGCTGAATTTAGAGGAAACACAGCTTGTATATGACATTTTGAAGGGCTTTAATTTTGAAATTCCACATCAGAATGTCCTGATACTGTCTGAGGGTCACTCTGAGGTGGTCTGAGGTCACACTGGTCTTTGGAAATGTAGACTTTATTATTAAATTTAACTAATTATCCGCACCACAAAAACAAACTTTCCTCTGAAATACAGTTTGCAGGTGGTAGTTACTTTTTTTAAAAAAACTGTCTTTACTTTTATTTATTATTTTATATTTACTCATATTATATTTACGGGGGTGGCTATGGGAGGTCGCTTGTATTGTGAAGTCAGTTCTTATGCGCTCTTACCGTAATACCTAGTATATACATGTACAGCAAAACAATGTGGTGGCTAGTCTGTCCGTCTTTTTCGAAGCGGAGGCTGCAGCCTAACTGCAGTGTGCTGATCTGGGTGGGGTTTTAAGTGATGCAGCAGATTCGTGGTACTGCTTCCTTTAGGAGCAATTGTTTAGTGGCATATTTTGCAGAGTCCTTTGTTCCACATCTGCCCTTCTCAAACTGAACTGCATTTGAAGTGAACTCAGGACAAGGATGGATGTTTTAACTGGTTGGTGTGGTTTATCAGTTTCCTTCTGTGTGTATGTGAGAGGGAGAGCTGCACATAAAAACAGACTACTTTTAGTGCATTAATAAAAATCTAAAATATGGGGTATGGTATAGTGGGGTAGGGTATGTTGGACATATTGGATACATCTCCTACCCCTACCTTCAAATATTCACACATACTGTGAGATTTCATCAAAATAAGATGTAATACAAAGAACAAAGTTTCTGTAAAGCCCTCAGGCTGACTCACCCCCGCAGAGCTCTGGAAGACACTGAGAATCTCCTGCTCTGTGATGGGCTGGTTGGTAGCCTCTGGGTTGGCCTTGGATGCCGGAGTGAGGATGGAGTTGATATAGGCGTCAATTAGGGGAATCAGTTGGGTGTGGATGGGGGTGGTTGTCTCGCAGAGCTGGCAATAGATCCAATCCTGAAAGATGCACACAAGGACAACACCGGAGGGCAAAATTAATTTTTTAAAACAGACTTTACATATAGCAGCTAGTTATGCAGTTGTCAGCGGGGCATTCAGTGCACATCTCCTACCTTGATGGACACTTTGTGCTTGGTGAAGGCTCGGCTTCGAAGCAGCTGGTAGATGCAGTGAATGGGGAGGAATCCTGTGATGTTGGCACTTAGGCTGTTGGTCACTGCAACCCTCACCGCATGGGCTGTGACCACCTGTCCATCAAAAATAAAAATAAAAAACAACAACCAAAACATCAAATCAAGCGCTTCCTGAACTAACAGCCAGCCTCTACTTTTAAAGTGCTGTCATGCTGTCATGTCGTGCACACTGCAAAATCTTTCCTGAATGTTGAACTGCAGACAAGCAACACAAAACAGTTGTTTGGAATTACTTGGGATTCAAAAGAGAACAAATCATATGCAAAGAGTGCATGAGACTTGACCTGTGTCGCAAAGCAACACAACTAACTTGCTGAACCATCTGAAAAAAACACCAAGGCCAAGAAGAATCGCTGCTAACATCACTCACTGAATTCCCCTCCTTGTCCAGAGTCAACTCAGACATCCATAAAAATAACAACATACAGCATGTCATCATATGTATCCAGCTCCCTCATGCAAATAAATAGTTTGTCTTTGGTTGCATTCTGTGGGAGCATTTTTAGTTTTATTTAGCCTACATATGGGGTTGACTTTATTCATATTTTGTTTCAGGGGGATGCACTAAATTCGGGTGAAGAAGAACAAATAAGAATTTTCTTTAATTAGCAGGAATGTAGCACAGCAGTAAAAGGCTATCAGCTGTGTCATATATCAAGTACATACACAGATGTAGGACTGGGCCAGATGATGATATATGCAGTGAGATGATAGGAATTTGTTATAGTGAGGTGTCTATACCTTTACCAAAAACTGCTGGGTGGCGTTACATTAAAAGTGATTTATGGCCACTTTAAGGGGGAACATTTTATTGCATTTTGACATGATGTTCAATTAAAAGCTTCCACAATCCTGCATTTACAGAAGTTCTCAATGGGGAGAATAAATGAGCGTTGATTAGGAAAAAAGTCTACATAAATACACCCTGGAATTAGCAGGGAAAAAATTGCATAAGGATTTAAGGATTACAAAGTAGGTACCTGTTCTGTGAAGATCTCCTGTGTGAAGATAGTCTTCATCTTGCTGAGAGAGCTGGGCTTGATGGCAATCTGTAAAAAGTTAAAAAAGCAACAATGGTAGGTTTACCATGAGTGAAAACAACCTGCAGGCAACAGTGCAAGTATTTTGTAATTCCCTCCTTTCATATTTCATAAGAAAAATTCTACATGGCAGGCGCAACACTGAATTGAGAGGATTGCCCTAGGGGTGGAAACAAACAGGCTCTAAATCCAATTACATTACACATCTTAGTGGAAAATACACTGAGACAGGAAAACTACTTAGCACACAGGCAGGAAACAATAGCGTACTTAATAAGTAATAAAACAGCAAATTGGCCACAGGGTATAGAGTGTCTTGGTAGATATGTGTATGCTGCAAGTGTTTCATCAGTGATATAGTCTTTATATGCGCCACTGCTGCAGTGGAGGAGAGGGGCTGGTGGCTGGTCAGCCAGACTGATGTATTGATCACTGCCTGCCTGCCTCCCTCCCTCCCACCTACCACCTTACCTTCATCCCCAAAGTGGAGCACACCAACTCAATAATGGAGCTGAGCTGGTTGCTATGGAAATACATGGCAACCAGTAATAGCATCTCTCCAAAAGAAGCAGATACGCCTGCAGCACTGTAAGGAGGAGGACACACATATGCACGAGAGGCAAGTGAGAAGAGACACTCAGACTTGTCGTTAATCCTGCATCTTACAGGACAGAATTTTAATAAACTGATTATGCTAGTTGCATCAACCCACACACACACACACGCACGCATGCACGCACGCACGCACACGCACGCACACACACACACCTTCTATCAGCCTGCATCCCTTTAGTAGCAACCTAAAGTCACTTAAGCCTGGTGATTTATGCTTTATGTACTATAGTCAAACAAACACATTCATATGCACTGCTGCAGTTACATTGATGTTGTTGTTGTTGATAAATCAGGCCATATTAACTTAATGTTAACATAAAAACAAAAGCTTTGCTGAGTTTATCACTGCCTGTTTCAGAAAAGTACAAGCAATTGCAGAGACATGAAAAGACATTTAGACACTTGGAAGTACCACATTAAACTTGTTTTTTTAAATTAAACAGCTCCTTGTTTATTCTGAGTATGACCGTTCTGTCTTTTTCCCTCATTTGTTTATTTGTTGTTGTTTTTTTTACGATTATTTTTGAGCAGGTTTTGGCCTTTATTGACAGTACAGCTGAGGATGAATAGGAGATGTGGGGGAGGAGAGAGGGGGGATGACATGCTGAAACACACCTTTTACTTCACCTTTTTGAGAAATGCAAATTCATTGTAACATGTGTGACCACTTCAGAATCTAAGTGTTTACAGATATGAGATACAAACAAAATGAATAATAATAAGTATTACTTAAATATATAGATATCATTTAAATGTTCATATTTTACAAGAGACATTTTTCTTACCTCTCAAAGTATTCCTCCTCTTTGATCATCCAGCTAAGCCACATGACCATCAGCTGTTCCTGCTCTGGAGTGCTGGACACACACACACACACACACACACAGATAAAAATGCTCACACTCGATATAACAAAGTGCCAATATCCAACTCCAAAACATTCAGAGAGGACTTCTGGCAGGCAGTGTGCGTTGTCAGAAAATCAAAACTCAAGACTACTGTTAGTTGAACAGGGCTTGTGATCCCGACCGACTGTGTTTGTGTTTGCTGAATAAAACAAGACTTCTGAAAGTAGGAGGCAATAAGACGAGTTTTATGTACCTGACCAGAGTAGGGAAGGCCAGCAGCTTGCAGAAGGACAGGGAGACAAAGCGAACGCCGGCAGGAGTGGCCGGTGGCCGGCTGGTCATCAGCTGCAAGAGCTGCTCCGCCTCTTCATCTGTGGGTCTGCAGAGGGATCACATTGAGTGTATTATCTCGAAGATATGACCTTTTTAGACTTAATCCAATACTTAAAATAAATTCACAAATATATGTGCTGCTAAGATAAAAATAAAGCATTCAGATTTAAAAACAACTTCACTTTCAAATCTCAAAATCATAATCAAATATCCTCTTTGACCTACCTGAGGCCGGCGATGCCCATGAGGGCACAGTACAGTCGGAGCAGGGCGCTGGCCTTCACCACATGCTCCTCTCTGAGGCCAGAGTACCCTGAGCCGGGCTCTTCTCCCACATCTCTGTCATTGGGTACGTGGGTGCTGCGTGAGCGTGGCAGGATGGCAACCAGCTCCAGCAGCAGCTGTCTGCGCATCTGCCACAGCACAGAGCTGCTTTCTCTCTTTCTCTGGCGGTACAAAGAGGAAGTGAGAGAAAGACACAAGTCAACTGCTGTGCTTCAATCTAAGTGTTCACATTAGGGCTCCAACAAGAGAATGTTTGCCATTTTTTACGATATATGACAAGCAATTAATAGATGAACAAAATTGTCAATAATTTTCTGTCTATCGTTTAATTGGCTAATTGTAATATTTGGTCTCTATAGCTAATTCCCCCATTGATGACAACTGTACGGGGGGTGAACTTTTATGTAACTCACCCATTTACATTTTATCAAGGCTTAAAATTTTGCATAACTGAAGGGTGGGGCTGCTTCAAGTGATAGGCTGTTTGCAAGGCGTCGCTACAATCTGTGAGTCAAATTCAACCCACGCTCTTTCACAGCTCCACCAATATGGTCATTGCTAGTCCAGATATCAAAGATGGAGATGTCCAAAACACCAAGCACGAGACTTAAATGTCCACAAACCGATGGGTAATGTCACTGTGGCTACGTCTGTGGCTACGTCTTTTCATATAGTCTATGAGCTACTGACATGAGCTGGCTAGCTAGCAAGTGCACCCCGCGGTTCCTTCGCCTCACTCCGCTGGTTAGAGACTCTGGGAAGAGAACAGACGGCATCTCTAGAGATGAAGTATTGGGGGTGCAGGGTTTAATAAGTTGATGCAAAATCTAGAGCCACGCTAAATTGTCCCTGAAGAGATACCATTATGCATATAGCACATGCAAAAAAATGAAACAAATACTCAAATTCAGTCATGACCAAACAAATCTGGTTTGAATTAAAAAAAAATCTGATTTGTTACTGGGATGAGGACAGTTGTCCAATTAAATGGCCTAGTCGAGCTATAACTGTAGCTCCACTTAACTGTGCATGTAAACGTAGTGAATGAGGACCCTTATAAGTATAGAAAAAAAAGTGTGCGTGCATGTTTGAGAGAGAGAAAGATTGTGTCCATAGTTTTTACCCTAACGGCCGGGCTCCACCGGCTGCAAACGTAAGCGTCACGTCAGCGTCACGTCAGCGTCACGTCAGCGTAGCGTCGCGGCGTATTCATTTGGGCTCCAGTGACTGCCGACAGAAGCGTCACGTAGAGAAGCCAGCGGGGTTGTTTACCGTTTGCCGAGCCAAGAGGCTGCATGTAGGGTGCATGAAATGTTAAAGCATTTTCCATTTAAGTTATATATTTGAGTTATCTACAAGTTTACTGTACTGTTTGCCATCTACTTGCTTTCAAATGTCCGCCACGGACATTTACACAATGTCACGGATAAACATGGGTAAATGCATGCAATCATCACATATCACCTCTGATAATGGTTTATTCATTTAAAAACACATTGTGCTCGTTTAGCGCACTATTTCATGTAGTTTTTATCTGCTGGAGGGTCGCGTAGGGGAGCGTAGCGTGACAAAAATAGAAGAGCCGCGTAAAATAGAGAGTTGTTGCACGACAGATGGGGGTTGTCGCATCGGACTCAAGCTGCAGACGTGTCGCGCCGCTGACGTGCCTGGTGGAGCCCAGCCGTAAGAATGATTAAACCCAGGCTTAATCCTGACTAAGGTGATTCTGCTCCTACTACAACATACACAGAACATGTAAACACAAACTACTTTAACTTGATCTCATTTCATCAGATGAGGTGTCCGCTCTTACATGGTGGCACTCTTGTAAAGTGCTCGATGAGTACACCACAACATCTTGTCTTATCAGCTCACACAGAGTACTTTTGCTCCAGTGTCCTCTGCTCAACATGATGAGACAAAATTATGGCACTTTTTCAAGACACCGAAGTAGATCTTACTGTGTCACAGTCTTCTCTTTCCAAACTACTACTGTGACCAGTTTAGTGTCTTCTTAAACAAATAAGAGTGTCTGTGTGCAGCAAATTAAACAACACTGAATGCAATACTGAATAAAGCCCCTCACCTGTTGTCCATTGCGAATGAACATGCTGAACCAGGTACGGACTTTGCTATTGGTACCGAGCAATAGACCGCTGACATAAGAGACAAGGGGACTGACGGCCTCATCTGCTGTGTCTGGTTTGTAGTCCAGAGTCAGAGCCACGCCCAGACCAGGCAGGTGACACTCCTCCACCTGGGAACACACAGGATAAACAAACACACTGTAAATAATTGTGCTGCTTTCTGTGATATTCCACAATCAAACATCATGTTTCGTTTTAGCCCTCGTGAACATCCTTCTTCAGCATCCTTTATCACTTGTCGCTGCGTGTTATCGGCTCTTTAAACAGTTCTCGGGACATTTTTTGGTCGAGTGTAAGTCCTGCTCACTCCTTCTTCAGGAAGGCAATGAATTGAATTTCTGCTGCCTCCTGGGGCCTCGTTCAATAACTGACCTTGTGCTGTAACCTTCTTGAGAGCGGGATGAGTAAGAAGACAAATTTCTCCCTTCAGGGATAGTATCATCATAACATAAATCAGTAAGGACAAAAATCTTTCTAATCTTGATGAAGCAAATGTTTGTGTGAATAACTAGAGAACAAAGTCTGTCACTAGTCGATTCAATTAATCTGCTTAATTATTTCTTGATCAATTGATTAGATTTTTGGTCTTTCAGATGTCAGAAAATTTTAACAAATGCCCCTCTTATTGTCCAAAAGTCCATTTTTTCTATCCGAAAAGACAAAGGAAAATAGCAATTATGATGCTGGACCCAGCGAATATTTGGCATTTTTAATGAAAAGAGGTTTAAGCGGTTAATTGATTATTAAAATTACTTTCCCCTGGATTGAAGCAGTTTCAGCTGTTTGAGTGTCATAGGCCTGTTGTTCAGTAATAACAGCTCAGAGTGTATTTGCTGGCAAATCATTCTTAACTTAAAAAGGCATACAAGGCGAACACATGGAACATTGTGCAACTGATTGTTTGCAAACAGTTGGTTAATCACACACCCAGCAGTTAAAGAGCAACATTATCATTCATTCAAGTCGTGTTAGTGTCCACCTACAGATAGTCCATTATCCATTTGTCCTTTTTGCTCTACTTCTGGTCTTTTTTTGAAGAAAGCTGCAGATTCAGGTAATAATTCTCTGTAGGGTCCTTATAATAAGTGACCCCTTTTACATTGTCAGTGTTTTCACATTGTTATCTTTAAAGCGATTACATTTCGCATTTGAAAATTCACAACCTTGGCACTTTTAAGGAGGCATGAATGGATAATGCATGGCTGTTTTGTTGCCTTAAATTTCTTAAGATGTTTAAAGAAACTACCAAATCGTAGAGGACATGTGGTTGAAGTAAATACTTATGTCGAGATCATATTTAATTTGTTGTGCAACCATGTTTCAGCAAATAATTGGCAAAATTCTACACAAACATCCTATAACACAAACACTTTGTCATAAAGGCAAACAAACTGATGAGATGCTACAAACTGTGCTAACAAGAATTACTTTTAGTTTACACACGTATAATTAATGTGAATAAAGCGAGGACTGCAGAATAAATACCGAACAAATAAAACTCCAGCAGAGTATAGCAGCTGTGGTGGATCCGTTCTCATTTGAAACAGATACATTTTTAAAGGTTATGGATTAAGTGGAATTCTGGCGTTAGTCTGGCGTCCTGTGATTATATTACTAGTGTGACTGACCACCATGGCTCTGATGTTGAGGGCCTGAGAGGGGTTCATCTGACAGAGCTGCCGGAGGGCTTCGGTCCTGCGTCGACCACCAATGCTCTCCTCATCTTGACGCTCTCCATTCTTGATCAAACCTCTGCAAACTGCAAAGACAGACATGCACATTTAAAAGGTAAGTTTGGTCATTTCCAACCTGGACCTGAGTTTGCAATGTTTTTGTGTCTAGTGACTAATAGAGACTGCAATATCTGGAATTGGATCAGCACTTAACGAGAATGCTGCAGCTGGCAACAGCGAAACAGGCGACGGTGTAAACACTCGGGGCATGTTGGCGTCCTCTATTTACGTCACTTACCCGCACAGATTGTAAACATAACTGTCTGACAACATTATAGGAAGGATACCCACAGAGACGGACCTTTTTGACCTTATGGTTTAACTAGAAACAGCCCCAGAACTGCTATCGACAAACTCACCAGACTCCATTTAAATTAACAGTACTTTTAGCATGTACAGAGCCAGCATATATTCACATCTTACTGATTTCGGGGCTGTTTCTGGTCAAACAAAAAAGATCTTAGTCTTTAAAATAAGGTCCATCTCAGTAGAGATCACTTCCATAATGTTCTCAGACACTTATATTAATAATCCTAACATGTAAGTGGCAAAAACATGCCCTTTTAGTGGACGTAAATTGACCATGCGAACATGCCCTGAGTGAGTACAGCCTCTGTTGCCCATCTCGCTCAAGACTGGACCAATTTCGGGGCGTTGGTGGCTTAGTGGTAGAGCAGGCGCCCCATGTACTGCCTCCTGCAGCGGCCCGGGTTCGAGTCCAGCCTGTGGCCCTTTGCTGCATGTCTCTCCCTCTCTCTCTCACCCCTTCACGCTTCACTGTCCTGTCAATTAAAGGCAAAAAATGCCCTAAAAATATCTTTAAAAACTGAGACACAAATGATGATTTGCTGCCAACTAGCAACATGCTCAGTCAATCTGATTTTTCCACAAAGTAAGGAAAATATTATACAATCAATATATTATGTCATGTCTGTTTAATAATATGATCCTTGCCTAAAGGTCACCCCTGTTATGTTCCCCTATAAAAACCCTAAACCATAGAATCATGACTCATTTATTTGCCTGTAAATAAAATTTAACAGCCACCACAAGACTGTGTTTCCACAGCCTTACCTAATTTTTCCCTGTACTTTTCCACAGCTGACAATTTAAACGGCAAACTGTGTATGATTGGCTGAGACTGTAGCATGCACTAAAATGATATTAGTTTCCATCTCTGCCACTTCTGGATTATTTAATTTGCCATAAAAGGAGCCGGTGGAGTTACGTCTGGTCACCAGCTCGTGTTCAAAATGACAGGTCTTGATGCTTCTAGACAGAGCCATTTCCCCACACTTCACCCTAAGATCAATTCATTTCACTTTCAATTCAATGAAACAAGGTCTTTGTCCTGTAACAAAGCCAAAAGAATTCCTTAATGTTGACTGCTGTGTAACACACACAAAAGCTATTGACTTAGACCTGACCCTCTGCGTGATAAGGAGGCACTGGAGACAGAGCGGGCATTTTCTTATAATGCGTCTCTCAAAGCACACACAGCACTCTGTGAGCCAGAGCAAGACAATAATGTTCATCATCAATCAAACACAAATACACAGACACCCTCGGGCCAGCAGCATGGCAAGAATTAGAAGGGGGACAAAGCCAAACTCAGGAAGAAAACACATGATGGCAACTCAATGGCAATCTGCCTATAATCTGAAGCCACTTTTACACAGAGATCCCACAACAATGCTGCAATGAAAACCCTTCATTACACCAGCTTTGTTTTTCATACAAAACCAAACAGCATTGGCATAATGCCGCCCCGGTGTGTGATTTTAAAGAGCATGCCAGCGTTCCAAAAGCAAAAGAGGTGGGTACATGTCCACAGGATCCGTCATTTCCATGCTTACCATTCATTGTCTACATAAGCAGCTGTGCAGTGCATTCTGGTAGCGCTGTGTTGTGTTTTGAGAGATGAGGCGTCCACTCCTCTTTTTCATGAAGTTTAGTCTAGGCTACTTTATGTGAACTGTTGTCTGTCTAAAATGTCTCAAATGTTTTCACAAACATATTTCAGTGAACTATTTCCTTAATATAAGACAAGGTTACCAAACAAGCTGCCATGTTGGTCCTATCTGAAATCTGGGAAAAGAAAGCCTGGGTATCTAGTGGCACGCCCATCAAGCATCCAATGCTGGGAACCGGCGCAACCCCTCATGTCCAAAAACACCCCTCTGGACATGTACCCTAACGCCACAGCATCCGTGTCAAGTGTGCACATGCATGGTGCAGTGCTTTCAAAACAATAACAATGGCATAACATGGCAAAAACTATCATTTACCGCCCCTGTTACATGGCAGTTGATCTCGTCCTCCACTCAGAGTAAGAAACTCCCGGACCTCACTGTCTCCCCAATTTGCAGACATTTTCAGTTGCTCTTGTTCTTCTTTGAGTTAGCTGCTAACTGCTTCTAGCTGCTTTTTAAATCTCCTGCTAGTGGGTCTCACATATAACACGTCATCAAAAGGTGACACCCATCCCATCAGCCAACACTTGTTACACAAGACATCAATTCACCTCTGTTACTATTGCTGCAATCCATTGTATTTTGAACTTGGAAAAAAACAACAAACTCCAACTCAGAAAAGTGCAAAAGAATTCAAAATCAGAAACTCAGAGAAGATGCATGGAGCCCCATTTCACCATAAACACATATGCCTCACAGCAACATGGCAGCAAACACAGTGAACCGAGCAGAATTTCCTTTTCATCTATTTTTACTTCATGTAGTGTTTGTGTTGTGAAACATGCCGTAACAGATTTTCACTTTATTGACTTCTGACTTGCGAAGGATTGCAGCATACCTCCAAAGCCAGCTTGAAGGAAGAACAACTTTGTCCCCCATTCCATGATCGTACTTTTTATAAAGAACAGCGATGTGGGAAAACAGTGCAACATTCCTGCTTTGAACAGGCTGTGTAAAAGGCGCTATACTGACGCTATCACAGAGAGCTTCTAAGACAACGTTAAGCAGAGCCGTACTTCTGCCGCAGCAGGTATTCGCACTAACCATATGAAGCTAGTGCTGGCAATTAAACAGCCACTCTATCTCACATTATCAGCTGACAGCATGTGCAGTGTCGTGAGACAGATGAATTACCTTCATTGAAGCTGTCGGGGACATTGGCAACCAACAGACACAGAAACCAGTCTCCATTGCGGACGTGAAGCAAAGCCTCTGCCACATCCACAATGGGGAGCAGGGAAGGCAGCTCTAAGAAAAAGACAAAATAAACACAAATTTCAGATGACAATCTGTCAACTGCAGAGGACAAAATCACTGAAGTGGATAATTTCCAGGCTGGTTTCATAGACATATGAGGTAGTTTTTCTTAAATATGCAGATAAACTTTGCTCAAATATATGAGTGTGTACAAAAGCCATTGTATTCAGCACCATTACACTTCCACAGCACCTTCAGGTAAAACTATTAAGAAGATGAAAGGCATTGGTACCTGCTTGTAAAATGCAGAGGACATCAGCGACCTCATCCAAGTAAACAGGACTTTCAAAGAGTTCAGAGGACTTTAAGAAAAACTCTCCGTTTGAGTCTACCACCTGAGAAACAACAAGGGAATGGGAAACAGACGGTGTGGATCAATCATCCTAGTCATCCTATTACGTGAAGATGCAAGTATTGAAGGGTAATAGTAGTACAAAGAAACATAATTTATCAGTCAATGCGAAAGCAGCTGCTTGAAATGCAGGAATTATTTCTGATGCCAACTTGAGCTTTGATGAAAAAGTAAAGGAAGCTGAGCAATCTTGTCTCTTTCATCTGTTTCCACAAGTAGCAAAATTTTAATCATTCAGTATTTTCTACTATGTCCTTCATGCTTTAATGTCTTTATATTTAGAAAACTCTGCCGCTCTATATTCAAGCATGAAGGATGTCTCTTCCAAATATGTTTTTAACAAAATTCTCCAACTCAGACTCAGGCAGCTAAAATTACCACAATTTCTGTCTTTGCAACCTATCAACAGTGCTCGTTATTGCAGTAGTTTAAGGTGGCATAATCTCTCAAGACAGAATCTGCAATTTACATTATAGAAGGAAGCAAAGGAAGAAAAAAAAGTTTTGTTTTGTTTTGGGTTTTTTTTTTTACCGATGGATTTCCAGATTGAGGGTGGCATAACCAGCACTATCTTTCACATCAACTGCTAAACATACAATATTTAATTCTGTGCTGTTAGGGGACTCTCAATCAAAACAAGAACAAAAAAACAGAGCAATGCCTTCACTGCAGTTAGTTTCTCAGGATAGGATTCCTTCAGTGTTCCTTTTTCAGAGGCCAAATTATCAGCAGGGGTCTCCTCCTCTCCAAAACAAACGGACCAGGTGATTTAAACCAGTAAAAACACTGAATAAAGCAGTTATTCTCCGATACTGTTCGGCTTGTCACAGAGGAGCTGCTTGCCCAGCACCTGCACGTGTGTGCTTACTTTTCTACTATGACAACATCAGACCCAGACATCTGGGAGGTTTTTATTGAGAGACAAATTATCCTCAGAGATCTCCTTCTCGTTTCACTTTAAAAATCAGTGGTTCTCTGATGCCATTTGGTGCAGCAGGGGCTGGAGCTAAGCTGCTGCTAATGTTTGCTCAGCCTATGTCTGTAGTAACTTCAGATCCAGATGTCCGATAACTAAAATCCTTCATCCGGTTAAAACATACAATTAAAAACGAATAAAACCTAAAAAGTGTACCATAAAAATTTGGCTTAAAAGTGGGCAAAAAAATCCATTTATATCAGCGTCTGCCAGATAACCACAACTCTGACACCGCACAAATGGAATATGATGCCACTGAGAGGCGACGGCGAACGAATGACATGGATTGTGTCTTTGTTAAAAAATAATAGATTTCTCTGGGTTTGAACAATGTTGGAAACGTTTAAGATAATGTAATTACACAACACACAAAATACATATCATTAATCAAGTAGTTTCTGTTATTCATTTCATAAGAACTGACATTTTGTACCATTTAATCATTTATGTTGTCACTGTTGTTACTGAATCATGCAGGGACGTCTGACTGTACCTTATTCATGATAGCCAACAGTTCACTGAGGGTCAGACGGAGTCTCCTGAGAGGATCACTGTGTTCAAACTCCAGGGTCAGGCCATGCTGCAGCTGTGACACCAGGATGCTTTCTCCGTTAGAGCCACCCACCTTGTGCCTGGTGGAAAAGACAGCACATTGTGTATAATGTATAAAGGCAATACAGTCTACTTATTGCCAGACTCTAGCAAAGATCATATTACCATGAGTAAGTGAGACATACCTAAGCTGCTGCTCCTTCCGTGCATCCTGCTCCAAGGCGTGAAAGTCAACAGACAACAGCGCTACGATGGAGTTCACAGCTTCCACTCCAGAGAGCAGACGGAGGATAAGTTTCTTGTCTTGTGCCCAGGACTGGCTCTGATCAGCTGGAGCACATAAAGCCATCCTCACCAGGCAGGGCAGCAGCAGCCTCAGCTCGGGGTCACTCAGGGCAGCCAGGCGTGCCACATCCACCTTCTGCATGGCTTCAAAAGCATAGGAGCTGACAAACTGCAGCCCTGCACTGTCTGCCATCTCTCTGCAGCTACACCTCGAAGAAACAAGACGAAATACCATTTACAGGGAAGACTCTTGTCTTGTATGTTATCTGAAACAAATAGTCTTTCAGGCAGGGTGTTTGAGCAGATGATATAAGGGTTAAGAAAGCACTACAGAAACTATACAAAACCACAGAAAGCCCAACAAGTAGAGTTCAGCTGACAGAAGATGCTGAGTAAACAGTACCTTTCTCACAAAGTACCAATATATAAAAGTAATTTTTATTTATCATTGGATTATAGATAATATGTGTATTTGTTGCTTAAGTTCCGGTTAGTAAGTTGCTTCAAACAATGCATCGCTAAAGGTTGCTAATGTCATTGTAACGTTGCTAACAAAACAAGCTAACACTGATAGCTTAAGCCAATGTTAACGGTGCTAATGCTAATTAGCTAACTCTACAAAGACTACATACTTTAACTGAGCTATCTGGCGTGGAATCTAATGATTCGGGGTCAACACATTATATTAATTCACGAGTCGCACTTAGAACTGTTAATATGATTTTTTAAAGCGCAAGCATGATTATACAATTGAGCCAACTTCAACTATTAACGTTAGCCAACAGCTAACCAACAGTAGCTAACACTCATTCACTATCCCATAGCGACTGTTAGCATGCTACTAGCCAGCTAAGCTAGGCTAACTTGTCAGACGATAATACTAGCATGCGCTGTCTGCCCCGTCTCTATTGTGTATGTAAAAACAATAACTCGACAAGAATTATCTTACCTCACTTATTATGATGGTTAGTCTCTTAAAAAAGAAATGTCACCATGGAGGCCTTCAGACCTCGGACTCTGTTGTGTACCGTCAGCCTCAGAGCCACTGTGACAGAGACAGAAGCTTGTCCAAGATGTTGCCGGTAGGTTTATGGAAATGTCTTTGGATATGTAACGCTCTGTCTGTTATGGTTTCCGCATATCCACGTGGATCTTGTCTTTATCTACAGTGGTTACGACGCCGGCATGTGACAGTGTGGGAGCCGGTGTAGTCAGCACCGTGCAGCAGCACTGACTGTGACTGAGGACAAGTACAGCACTCCAGTCCTGCCCCAACTGCAAGCAGAGGCAGGCAGTGGTGTGATGAGCATGGGCTGGGCAGTATTGACACATGTTACAAGTGTGATGGAAAATGTATTTAATTTGCACAGGAAAGCAGTGGCAAGTTTCAGGCTCCTTGGAATAAAAGCAACAGCTCTCCTAATAGTGACACCATGAGTATGTGTGGAGAAGTTTTCTGCACCATTAACAACAAATGGAAAAATACATAATGTAGATACAATGGATGGATGGATACACAGGCTCAGGGGTCCAAAGTGTCAAGGGGGGCTAGTGCTCACCTGCAAAATTTAAAATGTCAAATAACACATAGCAACTACGAAGAGACTCGAAGTGACCACAAAAGATCACAAACTACAAATATCCCTTTTCCACCAACATTTTTTTTTTATCATAGATAGATAGATAGAACTTTATTCATCCCTGAAGGGAAATTCAACTGTCCAGCAGCTCATAAAGAACAACAACCACACTTTCCCCCATCAACAATAACACAGTGGTATTAAAATAGACATAAAATACGCTAAAATAAGTGCACAAATAGAAATTAAATTAAAATAAAATAGCCCATTCCTCAGTCTAGTCCAGTTGTGGCTAATATTATGTGTGACTGGATTCAGGATATATTAAACAGTCTTATTGCCGTGGGGATGAAGGGTCTCATGAAACACTCCGTTCTGCGGTGCAGTGAGATGAGCCGACTGCAGCAGCTGCTCCTCTGTCGCTCCAGGAGGCTGTTGAGAGGGTGTCTGCTATTGTCCATTATAGCTTTCAGGTTGTTCAACGTGCCCCTCTCCACCACAGTTCTTAGTGGGTCCAGTCTCCTGCCAAGCACTAAGCCAGCTTTTTTAACCAGCTTATAAAAGTGCACCAGCCACCACTGTGCACTCTTCTACGCTGCAGTGTGCTGGGGAGGCAGATAACGGACAAATGATGCGGAACCCAAAAAGTTGGTTCTTTGCTGGAACCAGATTTTTCTTGATCTGAAGAGCAAACCATGACAACCTCACTGGACATGTCATATTCTAGGCTACAGGTTAGAAAGACTCATGGTCCATTGCTTCAGAGATGGATCGGCAGTTTGGTGCAACGATGCGGGCACTGCGCTGTACTGTCGTTGTGAAGAGGGAGCTGAGGCTTTTGATTTACTGGTCCATTTACGTCCCAACCCTCACCTATGGTCATGAGCTCTGGGTAGTGACCAAAAGAATGAGATCGCGGATATAAGCAGCCAGAATACATCTGCTCCTTGGGGTGGCTGGGGAGATAGGGTCAGGAGCTTGGACATCCAGAGGGAGCTCGGATGTCTAAGCTCCTATGCATCGAAAGGGGTCAGTTGAGGTAGTTCGGGCATCTGATCAGGATGCCTCATGGGCACCTCCCATTGGAGGTGTTCTGTGCACATCCCACTGTTAGGAGGCCCCGGGGCAGACCCAGAACACACTGGAGGGATTACATATCTCATCTGGTCTGGGAACACCTCGGGGTACCCCAGGGGGAGCTGGAAAGTGTTGCTGGGGAGAGGGGTGCTTTGCTTGGCCTGCTGCCCTTGCAACCCGGCCCACCATAAGCGTATGAAAATGGATGGATGGATGGAAGTTAGAAAGAGAGGATGGAGAAGGCAACTATAGAGAAGTGCGTAGTCATCTCATTAATAGTTGGTCCATGCTTGTTTTAGGATAAAAACAAATATCTGTAATAAAGGGGGACAGGGGAGTGCAAACAAAAGTCTGCTTATAATCAAAGTGGTCCGCCATCTTGCTACTATTGTTTACTTCCATTATGCAATGAGCAGTGCCTTCCTGCTGATGATGCATCCTTAATTACAATAGTTCTGATCAAAACTGGTGGAGACGCGGGCTGGTTCACTCGATAACACCAAGATTCTGAGTGTCCTGCACTCAGTCCTGTCCAGAGCTAATGTGATGGAGAAGGGGTAAAAGAGACACAACACGACTACAAAGACACAAAATAACCAAAAAAAAGACTGACACAAACTTACCTCAAAGACACCCAAAACAACCACATATAGATACAAAACAATCACTCAAATCATCCCCTCACAGTCGTGTGCCTCTGCAAACCAGTCAAGCTGCTGTTACAGTTTACATCTATGTCATATTTGTCTGTCCACAAACATATGTAGGCTAGATATTCTAAAACACGTAGGCTTCACACACATCTTCAACTGAACAGCACAGATCTATGTCACCAATTCAGTGTCTGACCAAATGCTTCCCCTTCTGCTCCTGAGATCTGATGTTCGGATATATCCAGTAAGTGTTTTTGCAGAACATTATGATGTCACAGTGAAGCTGACCTTTCATCTTTAGAACATAAAATGTCATCACTTTATTATTTTATTCTGTGAGACAATTGTTGTAATAATTACCGTATGAGTTCTTGAGTCTTGGCCAAAAGATTTTTGTGAGGAGACCATAACATTTTACCTTCTACCACCAAATTCTAATGAGTTCATTCTTGAATCTAAATGGATGTTCATGCCAAATTTGTAGAAATGTCCTTAAGTCCCTTTTGAGATATCTTATTCACAACAATGAGACAAATGTGAGGTGACAGTGACCTTGATCTTTGACCATCAAAATCCAATCAGTTCATTGTTAAGGCCAACCCTAACGTTTGAGCCAAATATGAAGAAATTCCCTTAAGGCCTTTTTGAGATGTCCTGTTCACAAGAATGAGACAAACGCAAAGCAACAGTGACCTTAACCTTTGATCTTTGACCACCAAATACTGATCAACTCATTGTGGAGTCTAGGTGGACGTTTGTGCCAAATTTGAAGATTTCCCCTCAAAGTGTTCTTGAGATATCATGTTGATGAGAATGAGACAGACAAGGTCACACTGACTTTAGCCTTTGACCACCAAAATCCAATCAGTTCATCCTTGATCCATCCATGTGGCAGAAAGGGCCTGATTTCTTCATCTGGTTAAGGTGCAGACATTATTAGAATATAAAAGACCCACAGGTCATTAAGAATGTGTTGCCATCTAAAAGTACCGTATCATAGATCATATTAAGATTTAATGTGGCTTGGCATACTTGGTTTTATGGTGATGAGAGGGCAAACAAAGATCCTGTCGATTTAGAGCTATTTAGATTTCTCTCACTCACTTGTGCCGACCCAGTCATTGACTTGTCAGTGTAAATTCCACTACATTTTCAAGGGCACACTGACAGCAGTTACTGAAGGAAAACAGAGCAGGACCTCTGTGTATTCAAAGGCTGCTGACAGCAAGGAAAAAAAAATGCAGCAAATTCTCAAAAGAACGAATTGCCAGCTGCTACTACACGACCTCGGGGCAATTCAGCAATTTACATGTAAGATATCTGACTCGATTATTATTTTATGCAGGGTTATTCCAATCCCTTGCCCTACTTGTGAATATAGTGAGTGTTGCAGACCTACTGTACAGTAGAAGCAGGTGCTTACTGCAAACAACCATGATTTCCCAAAAAGAAAACATGGCACTGGACTGAAAATAAATTTTCAGGGTTTTATTAAATATTGAATGTATTTTCTACACTCAAAAGAAAGACCACATACATTTTGCTGGTCAAATCTTTCAAGCCAACAAAAGCTGGCCAATATGCAAGGTTAAGAGCAACACCAGTGGATTTTCCAAGAGTCAAAGTACAATTTTTCCTCTGAACAGGAGAAATCCAGACAGTTAACACTGCATATCCAACGAGCAGCCATCCACAGCTGGTTATAGTTTATTTACACCACACATTTACTTTCACACTGAAGTAAAATGGGTCTAAATGTATCCATAACCAATCGGAAGTGGTGCCAAAAGAGACCTCAGCCAATCAGAGTAAAGGAGAGGTACAGTAAACTAAAGGGATGTGCTGAAAAGGACACAGCATGTCTGCCGTCACATTCTAGCTCTCGTTTTCTCTCGCTTTCGCCCTCCTAAAAAGAAAAGGTCAAACCTGAGGGTCAGCTACCTCCAAGAAATGCCAATAGTTCTCCTTCCGCTCCGCTATTGGTGTCCTTGTCCAATTGCACATCTCAGTCCCCCTCCCCAAAGCAACAATAAACACAAGCACAGGAAAATAAGTTGACGCACTTTATTCCTAAAACAGAAGCCACACCACCAACTGCTGGCATGGCCTTCATATATAATTATTTATATATATTGCCGTTTGGTTTTTGTGTCTAAATGTGTGGTATAAAATACTATATACAACAATGTACCTCTTTATTTGAACACAGTGAAGTTCATTGCTGTACAAGTCCTCTGTAGCTACAGCTTTGCTGTAAGTCCTTCATGCTCAAAGGCATGGAACATAATTCTCCACTCTAATTCTTCTGTACATTGTGACAATACAAATATTCTGTCTCCATTACAAAAAATAATACTCTAAAAGCAACCTACTGGGACTTTATTTAATTTTTATGGGATTTTTTTCCTGGTTGTTTTTTAATTAAGACGATTACATATATCTTAGACCAATTGCTTTAAAGCAGGAAGGTGATATAAACCTTCTCCATTTTTTATATATAAAAGAGGTTAAGAAATAAGACAAATTATACATTTAAAAACTTACAATAAATAAGATAGATGCAGGCATTTCATTTGGATACTATTTCATCCAAAGGAATAAAAAGGAATTTCAGGTCTTAAAACCGAAGATCCATTCTTGAGTTTTTATCCTTGATCAAATATGTCCCTTTTCTTCCGATAACTTTACAGATAGACTCGTCTCTCCGATACAGACTGGCCAGTGACTGTGCTGCCATGCTACATACCATGACAGCCAATCTGTCATTCTCTCACGTTCATTAATTGCGACTCATTTTCTGGTTCCCCCCTCATCTTTATTCCCTTGTCTCTATGTGCATGTCTTTGAATCACAGGGACAGCAGTTGTCTCATCCCGTCTCGGTGCAGGGTCCAGCTCCGTGCGCTGGTCTGGTTCTTGCAGTTTTCTTCAGTCTTGATGAAAGCCCCTTTGGAGTCGTCGCTTTCCTCTTCTTTGAAATGTTTCCCCCTATATTTAACCCACCCCCCCCCGTAACAGGCTGTTGGCTACAACATGTTCATGATGAAGTTGTACATCTGGTTGAGCACCACAAAGTGAATGGGTAGACATGATCGTCGGTCCTGTGTAGCTGGGTCACACGTCAGCCAGGAGAGGGCGTTGTACTGCTCCAGCACAAATCTGTTCAGGCATGCAACAAGAAATACATTTAGTCTTTAATGTGGAGTTAGTTATAGGTTATAGACTTTAAAAAATAATTAATAAAATAAGCCTTTTTTTCATGCATGAGAATCTCAGCACACATATAATGCATTTTAAGCTTAAAAACTATTCAAATATATGTTAAGGTCTTGTATATCAACATCATGAGCATCCAAAAAATAAATCTGCAATACAAAAATCCCCACAAACACACTCAGTGGGGTGGTAATAGTATTTTGTGCTCTAGTGTTGTTTACCTGAGTACATCTGAGGTCTGATTGGAGTCGAGGGGGTGGGAGTGTTTGCTGTGCAGTAGTTCATCTGATTGCACTGAAGACACATGGAGGTGCAAAGAGGCCTGAGAGAGAGAGAAAGAGGTGGTGTCACTGGCTTTGTAATGAAGTTATTAACCTTTTATTACATCTCATCTAAATAATTACAGCTCTTTTCAAAGAGCACTGAGAGCAGCAGTGAGGGTGTAGCTAATTCTAGATAGAAGGGATATCAGTGCAAATGGTGGCTTCTTGGGGTCTCGCTGTCACAGAGAGTCCAGGAAGTTGCTGCGCAGCGGCTAAGAAATATTTATTACAAATTAAACAAACAAGATGTAACATGTTAGTAAGTAAGTTTTAAGAGGTGCTACCAGGTGGATTTCTTTTTACTTTTAGAGAGAGCCAGGCTAGCTGTTTCCATAAGTCCAGTTCAGACCAAAGATTCACGATGAGACCAGTTGAAACATGCAACTTGTTGCAACGCCAGTTTGGATACATTCTAAAAACCTGCTGGTTCACACAAATTGCAGCTTTCAGTCTTATTTTGTGGCTGAATATAATTTGTAGCTTCTTCAAATATGAATAAGGATAGTTATAGTGAGATACTGGCTACAGCTGCATTTGTAATAGTAATAGTATAAACGGTGAACAGCTTGAGTCGATATCAGACGGCTCAAACTTTTCTCTGCAACGTTTTAAAATGGTTTCGTCTCGTTCTCTGATTAGGATTTTGGGGGATCTATCGATCTATACCAATAATCAGTCACCGATAACGGGGTCTATTTAAAACTCTCTATTTATTATGTAGCATTATTTCCTATTTTAACTATTCTTAACAACATTGTATATTAAGTATTAAAATTAAGAGATGACAGTGTATCGTGAATTGCCAACTGCTTATTTTTTGGCAGACAACATGTGCAACATATTCACCTCCCTTTTAGAGACATGACTTAAACCACAGCATCCTACACTTGTTCACTGGGAGCAGCTTGGAGTTTAACAGATGTAGCTCTCTTGTGGAATAAAATATAGAAATATTTATGAGATAAAAATGACAGTAGTTGTCTGAAGCCTTTGTCTTCCACAACAGACAGCGGCTGGCGATAAAGGCATTAGGGTTCGATTATTCTGGCTGGTGTTTCTTTTGGTTTCATGTTGTCCTTGCTGTAGGGTTGCTCTCGTTGCAATGTCTCTGTTATCGACAGCTGAGAGAGTGACGACTGAGTTGCCAAACAGTCCCGCTCTCTCTGTCTTAGTGCTAAATAGCTTTGAAAACTCCTTTACTGTTTGCCCCTGTTTATTGTCTTTATGCTGTGGTAAGCTTAACAGGTGCTGTAGCTTCATATTTAATGGACAGACAAGTGGTATCAATCGTATCATCTAACTCTTGACAAGAAAGCATTTCCAAAGATGTTGAACTATTTGATTAAAGGAATGTAATTACCAGTAATATCCCTTTAGTTTGTTTTATTATTGTATTATTTATTGTTCTCCTGATGCCCTGTGACTGACCATAATTGTTCCCAATAAAACAACATGCACTAAAAGATGCCTTTTATTATCAACACGAGAGAGCAGCAGAGCCTGGTACCTTGAGGAAGAGTGGACACTGGTTCTGAGCCTGCGGACAGGCTGACCAGAACCAGTCAGGTAGTGGGCCGGCTTTAGCCGTGGAGACAAAGTAGCCAAGTGCCAGGGGCTGCTGCAGGAGGTTAGGAACCTCTTCATGAGACTCCATACGGTCCGTACTCTGACCCTGCAAGGTAGAAACTCGAGGTTAGCTTTGTTTCCAAGTGACAGACTGCACAACACCATGACCTGTGTGCATGTACATGCTGACTTACCTTACTGCCGTCACCTCCGTGGTGGTAATGAGAGCCAGGGGAGTGAACTGGTGAAGTGGTGGGTGAGATGTTGATGATGTCTGGGTCCACCAATTCGTTCTCCTGGTCCAGCAGGTCAAAGATCCCGATAGCATCGGACCCATCTGAGGAGAACAGGAGAATAATTCAATTCAATTCATTCATTCATTTTTTTGCCACTCAGTGTGCAATGAGTGCGTTGCTGGGGATGTTTTGACAAATTTTGCAGCATAGTGACATTACAGCTCAAAGTAACTTAATACAATACAGTCTGTGGCTTTTGTTTGATATCTAGTATCGGCAAGAAATAATGAACGTCCCGCTGAACCCTGATCAAACTTTCACACTCTACACAGAAAAAAGGAACAAACAGTAGAGCTGATTTGTTGAGTAGTGTGGACGCAGAAATCAGATCTAGGCCACGTTCATATGCAGTCCTAAAACTGATACGTATACGATCCCGTGCGACCACTGTGTGAACGGTCATATTAGAGTTAATGTGTGTTTCATTATGCTTCAATGCACAGGCGCAGATCAGTCACCACACAGTGTCAGAGCAGTCCACTGAAACTAAAGGAGACTGCCGTAACCAAACCACTGCTGCGGTAGGCTGCCCCAGTCGCCAGCCAATAGAGCCTGACTCCTAGACTCTTTCTGACAGGAACAGCTTGACTAAATTTTGAGTGTCGCCTTGAAAGCTTCCTGAAGTGTCTTTGCCACCAGGCAACCACTTTAAACTTTTGTAGCAACGATAGAGGCTAAAAAATTGTAGTGAAACATGTTATACCTATCAGAATCAGAACTGAGCATTAAGTCCTGTAATGTGAATGTAGCCTAAAATGCTCCTCCTGATCTTTCTGTTATTAGCCAAAAATATGTATTTTGGGGGCAATAACTTGTACTGTAAATTTCAGAAAATATAACTTGGACATTGGCTTCAGCCTTTAATGCCATTATGTGGTTAATCTAGCTATTTACTGAGTATGGAATGTGAGTGACTGTACTTAAAATCTCTGCCAATAAACATATTTGCACAAAGGACGCTGGAGAGTGCTGCAGATGCACTAAGTACGTAAGCACACACTGCTACAAAACAGACTCTTAATAGACTGGGAAAGTAAACAGGAAGGATTTGGTAACAAACAGTGCAGATTAAAGGGGAAACTCAGTAATTGCTGCATTTCCCCTTTAACATCTGTGACTTCGTTTAGAGTCCAGCAAATAGGACGAGCCGCACTGAATTAAAAACACAAGAGAATCACAGGGAGTGACTGTAAGACAGATGAAGGAGCAATGCTGACCAGTGGTGGCGTTCAGGATGTCGATGTTGGGGTCGATGTTGGTGTAATTGGAGCTGGCCACTTGGACGAAGGCAGATGTGGGGAAGACCAAGATGTGGGTGCAGGAGGTGTCTTGTGGGGTGCTCAGCTGGGACGTCTGCATGTTCAAGGTGGTGCTGCGGCCAAACACTGAGCCTGTCGACACAGAGTCTGGAAGGAGAGGGCAACGGGTCAATAAACAGTGTGGCTAAGAATGAAAATGAAACAAAGTGGGAATCCTTGTCATAATCTTTGTTTCTAGTATGGGTGGAATCTTTTAACTGGTCTGGGCTGAGCTTATTCTTCATGTTTGATCCCAGGACGTCATAGAACTCACAAAGAAATATACTCAAACTCTCAACAACACTGACAACATTTTGGATCCCTACAGAGATAGCCCTTTTTATTAAAGGGTACGATGTATCCTTTCTGTTTAACCAGAAACAGCCCCAAAATCATCACTGCAATTTCCACCAGACTCCATTTACATAAACAGTAATTTTGTCACTGTAAAACACACTTCATTAAAAGTCGACAGACACAAAATAAAACACACAAAAGCTCTCTTACTTAATTTTTCCACTGTTCCAACAATCACCAACTCTGGTTTGGTTCAAATAAACCCTAAAATCACCCAGTTAGACGTGAAAACATGCTGCCACTATACACACTAAAATTACTGTTCATTTAAATGGAATCTGGTGGGTTTGGCAACAGCAATTTTAAGGCTGTTTCTAGTTAAACAAAAAGGATCTTACTCTTTAACAAAAAGGTCGACCTCTGTTGGGACCTTTCCAAATGTTGTCAGACACTTGTAATAATAATCTGAGCCTGTCAGTGGCAAAAACAAGGATATTTATAGGATGCAAGTTGAGGGTTCATTTGCCTTGAGCAGTTACATTGCAACATGTTTCGCTGCTGCAATCTGCAGCCCCCCCGCTTAATATCGCACCGGTTTCAGACATTGTTGTTCCCATTAATCGCTTACACAAAAACATGAGAAAATAGGATACAAGTAGTATCTTCAACTGAACACCAAGTAACAGCTTCACAATTGTGATTAAAATAGAGTCCTTTTCATCTGTGGGATTAAAATGAAATGAAATGACTGTTCAAGTATTAATATGTCTTAATTATACAGTATTGGCTGCATTAGCTTATTTCGCAGTTGTAGGCTGTCACATATATTGTTCATAATTGTGAAATAAACTAGATTTAAAATGTCAAAGTAGTCGTTACATTTAACACTAACAATTCTCTTAAGTTTAAGTTCTATGTTAAAGTGATGTAAACTCCCCCTAGTCATAGTCATATGAGGCCAACACATCCTTGCTAATCTCTCTCAGCTCAAAGAGCTTTTTATGAAGGAGATGTCCTCAGCCCAGCATCGCTCAACACAATCCTGGTATGATGCACTGACAATCCCCCACTCGTTTCCCAAAATAAACCCATTGATCTGGCTCTCCATCACACCGCATTGAGATCAATGGGCATCTGAGAGGTAGTGCTTTATGAGCGAAAGGTACATGATCTTCCCTGCCATCAATCTGCTCTGGACAAGGAGGGGACACGCATTGTGATATGCTGCTGCCATCCATCACGCCCCACACTCACACAGACATGAACACACCACAGCGCTGCCTTTCTCGTGGAGTGCTGCGACTCAGACTGGAAGTGTACGTTACAACATTTATAATATTTGTCATGTGCACACATTGTACCTGGCATGATGATAAAGGATCCCTGGGGCTCCATGGCAACCAAGCACACGCTGAGGATGCTGGGAGTATCGGAGGCGGAGATGCCACACATTCGACACATTTCCTTGAGACGGCGACTCAGTGACTGGAGGTTTCTCCTGCTCAGCAGAATACTCCAGTCTGGAACACCGAGAGAGGAGGGGACGAATGAACATGTGACACACTGGTATGAGAAACACATGAATGTCTTGAATGCTCTAGATTCTAGGTCTTACCTTTTAACTCTCCGTGTCCTATCCTGCCCAGTCGGCCAATCACCACCCTCCAGGGGACTGATGTCATCTGCACCAGTCCCAAGCACCAATCCCACAGCTTCTGCAGGCCGAGCCGTCGCACAGAGCCTTTTTTCCTCCGTGCCCTGCAGAACACGCATCAACTCACATGTCAAAACCACTTTTCAGAGTATTCAGAACAAACGTCAAATGAAGAGCAAGGCAGAAGTAAAGTGTGCACACGGTGTGCTTGGCTGTTAGTCAACAGAGCTGGCTTTAACATTTTGTGAGTAGGCAGGTGAAGGTGAACATCTGGAATGTGTGGGCCTGTGTAGACCGTCCTTGACTGACAGCTGTGTGCCTTCCCTCTCAAGCCTAATTTACACTTACACAAAAGAGTCATTTGACAGTGCGTGCGACCTGATTGATTAAAAAAATCACAGCTTTGATATCAAGCAGACACGATTTAAGCGTTGGTGACAGCTGCTGTGCACCTTTTGTAAGGTCGTGGGCATTTGTTGTGCAGCTGTGATTGAATGTGGGATATTTACAGAGAAAAATCAACCAGCTGAGAATATGGAGGATGATGACAAGTCGCTTTAAAACATGTGCAACACTGGTGTGGGTGCTGCAGTGTTCGGACAAATATGATGGACCAGATTGTTAGAATTACTTTAATAACTGCACTATAAATAAAAAACACTGCGTGACACTTTGTTCCATGCCAATTATAAATATTTTTTTCCCCAGTTGTGTCACACATGTTAGTGAAACAGTTCAAACATTTTTAAAGTGGGGTTGTATGCTGTACTTATTCATTGTAGGGCTGCACTGGTTACCTGTCACTCAGAGAATTGGTTTCAAAATCTTGCTGCTTGTGTATAAATCACGCTGTGGCTCCATGACCAAATATATAAAATATATATATTTCTGACATGCTTGTGACATATGAACCTTCTAGGACCCTGAGAACATCTGGGGCCGGCCTACTGACCATCCCAAGAGTCAGAGCAAAACATGGTGAAGCAGTGTTTTGTTATCATGCAGCACAAACCTTGATCAACACTGAGATCACGATTATTCATTGGATTTAGGGACAAATATTTTTTCGTGCTCTTTCACATCTAAATAGGTAGAGCACTGCTTTCACTATCATTCCTGATAATGTACAAATCTTTGTGTCAAAATAAGACTGGTCCATATTCACAGAGCATCTCCGAGAGACAAGTCTCAGAGAAGTCCGTCTTTGGGACTTGGATGGATACGGTAACACGCTGTACAGCTTCGCTAACGCTGGACAAGGACAGCAATTCAGTGAGGTAACGTTAGCAACATTATTCGTCTTGGCCTTCATTCAATCATTGTACTGCAGTTTGGTGACTCTGAGGTGGTGGAACAAGTTCTTTGTGTTGCTTGGCGACAAAGACACGATACTCATGCAGTCACTCAAATCCAGAATTCTTCCAAATGATGGATCAGTTAAAGTAGTGGCTGGCTGTTAGTTTAGTAAGCGCTTGAGAGTTTTCTATGAGCTATCTACTGAAAGTAACATACTGACTATGGGTCAGTACCTTGTACAACCCCACTTCAAAAAGTCTAAACTATTGCTTTAAGCAAAGACAGTTTAATAACCTCAGGACCAATGTGAGGGTCCTGTGGCGTTAAGTGATTCCTACTGAAGGTAATAAAAAGTGTGAAGCTCGTAGGTTTTAATGAAGCGCACACTGTGGTGGTCCTACCTGTTGGGCACATCAATGTTGATGATGCAGGTCTCTAGGAGTTCCCCATACAGGTCAGTGCATGTAGCCAGGAGCCAGCGCTGGTCGTGGGACAGACAGTACCCTACGAACAGCACGTTGTATTTCTGTGACGCCTCCCCAAATGTCTCCCCAAGCTCCGTCTGCTTGTCCTTCGTCGGTGCTAGGATGAATGGAGGCGTGTACAGACGTAGACACTCCGGCCTCTGCAGAATGGGAGGTGAAGATGTGAGGATAAGGGATTTAGGATAAATGTTCAGCCCTTCTACACACAAATGGATAAAAATTGGACATGCTGCAGATATGTATATTTTGTGCAAGCTTGATTGACAGGATATCCTCTCTTTCAATTCCAATTTCTGCTGAATTCATGTTCTGTACATCTTTATATACAAAATTCCCCTCGTGCCACTCCAATTGTCCCATCCATACCCCAGTTCTCCCAGCAAGGCAGCTCGAGGTTTGCCAGTGTGTTAGAGGAAAAGGTAGCACTGGCTCAAAGGAAGGAAGTCCACTGAATGAGGTCCTGAACTAAAGTGCCCCTTTGTCTAAACCTGGAGTCGAGATCCCATTATGGAGGTCTCAGGGAGCTAGCCAAGCAGATAATGGAAAGAAAACTCTGGAGGAGCAGAGGGTTACAAGTTCCCCTGGTCCCGTTCCAGAAGAAAAAACTACAAGGATGGTTAGCACTAAAAACTCTATATCTCACTGCCTTCCTTCGTTTCAGTGGCAGAGTGAACACAGCCGGGGCAAAAGGCTGGGTCACATCGGGTCAGGTTCATGTTTAGAGGGAGAGCTGAAAGCAACCCAAACGCTGCTGCTGGGGCTACAGTGTCAGCCTCTGTGTGCTTGCCAATCGATCAGCGGACAACGCTAACATGTTAACGCTAACACACGCAGCCGACAGGGTGCTGTTACTAATCACCTAGAGAGCTGAAATGCAACATTACGCTGGGGCGACACCTTTCTCAGCTTTACAGATGGATTATATCACAGCAATTAGAGCGCAGCTGATAAAACTTGGCGATGTGTTGCTTTTACCTCTGGGCTCTTCAGTGCGGTGTCAATAGCCAGACCCGGACCGAAGCCGGTCAGTGACTTGACGTTGGTTGAGGTGGGCAGTGGCCGTCTGCACTGAGCGAAGACGGAGAAGGCAAGAGACTTGAGGTGCTGGGCGTAGATATGACGGTCCTCGCCTCGTACTGGCTGAAGCAGGTACTGGCAGGGGACAATCTGAGGGACAAAGACAAGTTGTTGGACACAGACAACACACGTGTAACTCTTTCTGCACTCTCACCAACAATGTGAACAAAAGTCAGCATAAAAGAAACAGAAAAATGTTTTTTAAAAGCTATTTTTTTTGGCAAATTTTCACTTGTGTAACTAAAAATACATTAATAATTTGCATTAATGTACATTAAGTGACCAATATATAAAAACTCTGTACACTGCAGTGCAATCCAATGTGGAAATAAGGGCTGCTTCCTAATGATGATTTGAATAACGAGTTGAGAAGTTCAGTAAGTTCCATTTCACATCGTCATTGTTTTCAGCTGCGTCATCGTACATAGAGTGATGCAGATCATCAGCACAACAGGCTGTGAACTTTTACAAACTGACACCTGTCTTAGTATGACTCAAAACTACACAACTGTGACGGAAACAGAGAGGAGTGATGGAAACAGGGCGGAGAGTGACACAGAGCAGTGACTCTTCCTGTTCTGTGTGGAAACATGATGTTTTCACATCGCAGATGATGAACGAAGGCATCTGAGTCTTACAGATAAATGCCACTGATAGGAAAAAGCACACTGCAAAAGCACATGACACATGTGCTCCCCTCGAAAAGTGCAATACAAACAGGTGAGAAGATACAACCCTAATATAAATCTGAAATTTCTAATTGTTGTTGACACTTGGGAAAAAGAAGTGCTGATTCTCTTCATGGTAAATTTTAGGGATGCACCGATAAAACTCTGGAACAGAACCAATACCACTGTTTTGTTGTTGTTTATTTTGTTTTTCTTGTTATTTATTCCCCCTTCTGTGCCAGGAAACAAAGAAATCGTCATTCTTACTAAAGAACTAAGTGTTTTCAAGTTTTCAGGCCTTCAATACATTATCTCTGAATGAGCACAAATTCTATCATACAATTTGTTATTCGACAAGCTTCAATAAAACCTAATTTAACATGAAAAACATTTTTAAAAATGCTTCAAAAGCCTTTTCAATGTATATATTGTAATTTAATCTAAAATCTATTTCATATTGCTGTGAAAACATCAACAAGGTCCTCCCTCAAACAGCTGTATTTATTCAAGTTTCTTGCCAAAAACTAAATCTTACAGGATTAGATTTGAACACATTTTGATGTTTTAATTTACCTTTGGCCAATACTCATTTTTACTCATCATAACGTAACTAAATGCAGCCTGTGTGAGCTGTTGTGTTCCTGCTACTCGCTGCCATCAGCTTACATTAACCCTTTGAGAGCTGAGCAAATATGCTAGATTTCTTTTAAAAACCTGGGAAGAGGACAATGAGCAACGAAAGAAGATATGATATATGATATGAAGATATGAAAGAGTGCTAATAAATTATAATAATTCTGTAACATAATTTTAAAAATGATAATAATTAGAAAAAAAGTTTTCCCTAGCTGTTTTCTTTTTTTTTATTAGTGGAACTTTTCTTCCCAAGTTGCTCATTGCCTTTTTTCCCCATGTTTTTGTAAGAAATCACACCAATCTGCTCAGGGTTCACAGGTTTAAATACTTGCAAAAGGCATCTGAAAGCGGCACAAGAAAAGTGATGTCGCTCCAGGTTTCAAAGGGTTAACTTGCTCTCCTCGAGTTTTGTTGTTTCCAATGTAGGGTGCGTCCTCTGTACGTCAATAGTGAGTTTACTGCATCCTTTCCTCCCAGCAACCTCCCAGAGAAGATCCCTCTTCGTCCCAAACACATTTCCCCTTTTGTCTTGAGCCCTGCTTTTTAGCCTGCGCAAAACTGATGTGTCTCAACAGGAAAACATCCGCCACTGCCATCTGTGAGTGCCATCTTATTTGCTAAATAGTCGTGTTGCATTACACTGTCATGTCTGTGCCGCTTGGTACATATAAGGTGGCCAAAATATGAGAAACACCTTCCAATAAAATGTAGTCAAACACAACAGCCTTTAAAATGTACCATAGAACTCTGTATACAAACACGTAGAGCAGTTTAAGTGAGGTGGTATTTAATGCTTTTGTACCACATTGTATTGTTAAAACATTTTTATTTTCAGGTCACTCAGGAGATACTGTTTTATTATAATAAAGAACAATCTACTGCCTCTGATGATGATGGATATGTCAGCAATGATGCCATTGAGCATAATCTGTTAAACATTAAGGAGTAATTGACATGCTGACATTGAATACAAAATGAATGTATTTTCACTCACCCACTTACCTTCATCATAATGAAATACAATATGGTCAGCAATAAAAATGTGGCTCTCCTGGGGTACTTTACTTACCTGTACAGAAATAGAATTGCGGATATGCGGGGGCAGGAACTGAAGCATCTCGAGGTAGCAGCGTAGCAAACCCAGTGTCCACACACTGGAGTGGGCCGGCACTGGCCCAGGGCCACCGTCTGCCTCCTCATAGCTGAAGGGGTCCACAATGTAAACAACAATGGCAGGTGGATACGTGATGGCGTGGGACTCCCCATCTGTGGGCACACCTACCTTCTCTCGTTCCAAAGTGCTGTGGGAGACACAGGAAGATCACATAGTTCTCAGTTTTTTATCTCAGGTTCAGAATAGTCAAATCACACTGAAGACTACTGAAACATATCTTGGAACCCGAATGTATCACTACACAAAGATGGATTAAAATAGCAGTGATCAAAACTATGCCCTCATACTGGCACTGAAGTGTCCCTTAGCAACCTCTTTGCTTAAATTCAAGGACAAGGATACACATTTACTTTACTATGGAATTTTTAGACCGTTATTGTGTCTACTACAATTTCACAGAAGGAATGAATTATTCAGTTATGTGCTTTACAGTGTTGGGATAACGTTTTGCTGTAATTCCACTACTTTTGGCGGTTACGAGACAAGTGGCGAATTACTTTTCCATATAAATATTGCAATTACAGTTGCAATAATTTAAATTGGGCTCGTTATTCATTACTTTGTCTTGATCACAGCAGACAAATGCAGCCTATAAACCCTTTTACTCTGCCTCTTCACAGTGGGAATTTAACGCCTCACTGTCCTGAATGGAAGGTACAATCACAAACTGGGGGGACTTAGTTGTCTTGCCTCTGAGCTCGGGGCGGAGGTTGTGACAGCATCGAAATGACGTCTGTATAAATGGGTCAGCTGGCAGGATGGGATCACGAGCAGCATGGGTGTGATGTTTTATGCGTGTGATCCATCGCAGGAGATTTAAAAAGCAGCTGTTAGCAGTTAGCAGCTAACTCAGAGAAGAAGAGCAGCGCCTGAAAACAATGAGGTCAGGGAGCCCCTTACCCTCCAAGCAGAGGACGAGATCAGCCGCCTTATAACAGAGATGGTAAATGACTGTTATTGACATGTTATGCTATTGTTGTTGTTTAGAAAGCACTGCCAATGCCTATGTTATATGTTACACTAGAGACTGATGCTGTTGTGTTACATGTCACGCCCCTTAGGCCTCTTGATTCTGCGATGCCGGGATGCTATCTAAAATCCCAAACTGGAGCAGCTTGATGCCGTCATCCCTTGGTTCTGTGTAAAAATGCAAAGGGGGCATGAAGAGGGGACTTTTAAGCGGCCCTATAGCGCGATCTCTGTAAAAACGGCTTATTCCCCGGATTTTCTCCGCTGTTTATGATCTAACGTCACCATTAGTGATGCACGAATCAGGTGAGCGGTGTTCATTCCCTCTGTCTTGTGTGTGTGTGTGTGTTTGAGAGTGACAGAGAGGAGAAGAGAAGGTGGACGATGGCAAACAATGTTCTGTACATTATTATTAACTGTTGTTATTCAAAGGACTAGCACATCACTAGAGCCCAACTGTTTGGCAGCACAATAAATGACGTGAATCAATCAAGCATTTATTCAATCAATCAGCATCAGACTGTCACGACGCACAATGGCCAGCAGTTCAGACAATTTGAAGTTGCTTTCCTGGAAATATGGACATTATTTTCCCTCCTCGAGGGAGTAATCAAATTACTTTTGAGAGAAGTAACTAATCAACTAACTCATTTCTAATTTTCAGAAACTTGCATAATAGCACTTCACATTGATTTCAAATACTAGTAACAGTAAATCAACACTTGTTGTGATTTGCTGTCACTCGTGCAGAACGGAGCAAATATATTCTTTTCAGAGTTTATGGTGTTGAGTTGTTCGTGTGTGGGCTTGTGTGTCCTGCAGTACCTTTCAGGAGGCTCAGTGGACCCCTGGGCCTGGCTGCTGGAGTTGTCCCCTGAGGTGCCAGTATTCTGGGTACCAGCCTGCTGTCCCAGCTGTCCACTCTGGGGGCCACCTCCCTGGCCCTGAGCACCCATGCTCCCAAAGGGGGGGAAAGAGCTGGGCTTGGCAGACGGCATCCCGCTGCCAGGCTGGCCTGAGGATGTCACCAGACTGTTAGATGACGCAGAGCCATTCCCGGACCCACTGTTGTTGCTGCTGCTGTTGTTGTTGCTGCTGCTGCTGGGAACGGAAGAGCCTGCAGCGTTCGCTGAGCCCTGCTGGCCGACTGAGCTGGAGGTGGAGCTTGACAGTTGTGTAGATGATGTCTGGCTGGACGAGGGCAGGGGGCCGGGCTGTGTGAGGAGGGAGCTGTCGAATGGTTGTGATGCGAGGTATGGAGCTGAAGTGAGAAAGCACAGTGACTTCCGTTAATAACATCAATTACACTTTGAGAAAATGAGAAAAGATACTCAGCTTATTCCATTTCAACTTGACCTCCTCCTCCACTGATTTCAAGCTCTCTTTCAAACAGTCAAGGCTCTCTGGCTTGTCTTTTTATAACTACACCATGGTGGAAATTCAGCAACAAAAAACTGACTGAGCTGAGCACTGAGCAACAGAAAAATCTGTATAATCGAAAATACAGCTGTAAATGACTCATACCGAGGTTGTGGCGGCACACTTGTGCATAGAGTTTGAGCTTAGTGAAGGCGTCACTGTTGCTGCTGGCAGCCTTGAGGAACCAGTCGCTAACTGGCTGATCCACGAGGTTCTTGGCTCCATTGCCGCCGACAAGGACAATGCCATCGGGGTAGCCTTTGGAAATGGGCCGGTGCTGGCCGAGTCGACATGACTGTGAGAAAGACCATGAGTTTGTCAACTGGTACTTAAATATGATTGTAACAACAGTTAGTTGCAGTTGCATTTGCAGTGCTTTAAGTGATCACAAATTTGTCTCAGCACTGAAGTGTTTGCAGCCTTCTTCAGAGTCTCTACCTCGTAGACGGCAGTGAGGTCTCGGAAGAAGCTCTTGGCGCCGCTGAGCAAGGCCTCGTTGTCAGGGCAAACCACCAGGTACCCAATGTCCCGCTGGGAGCCGAAGGGATCCAGCAACAGTTTCTCCCAGTAGGGCAGACCAAACGGAGACAGCACCACAAAGTCATACTCATAACCCACCAGGAAGGTGGGGATGGGCAGGGGCTCTGGGGACTCGTCTGTGCCTGTGAGGGGGTGAGGTGGAAGGAGGGAGAGAAAAAGGGGGAAACAAAGTGTGGAAGTGACAGAAAGAAAGAACAGTGAGTGGTGTTTACAGGTAAAGTGTCAGGCCCCCCCACTCCTCTTTCTGCCCGAATGTGAGGTCGCCAAGCGATCTGACAGCTCCTCCCAACAGAGCTGACATCTGGACCACAGCAGAGGGACCACACTGCCTACTGACCTGACAACATTCAGTTTTTCTACCCCACAACACACACACTCAGAATGTCACACACACCAACACTGAATGTATTACCACCCTCAAAGTTTCTATAAGAATCTTGTTGTTGGCAGAACTGTCTGAGACCTTGTCTACGAGTTCACAGATGTTTTTGAAAATGGATATTTTCCTATACATTTTAGCCTCGCGTCCACATGCAAATAAAGTTTTAGCTCACTAAAACTGAGATTTTTGAAAATGCCTTCTAAGGTGCAGATTTTCAAAACTCCTGTACCTGTGAAGATTACAGAAGACAGCTAACACTGGCAAGCGTTTTGAGTCACTTTGCGTTCTAGTGTGAACAGATACATATTGTAAAACAAAGTGTGTAGATAGATTTGTTTTAAAACCTATAGGAAAATATCTGTTTTCAAAAATATCTGCATATGTGCATACAGGGCCTGAAACATCCACTGTTTATGTGGTGAAATACACTGATACGCTGATGTCTGATTGAACTGGATGGTAGCAAACCATCAGTCAGAGCTGTGTTTCGAGTAAATAAACTTCACAAGTTTGTCCCCAGCTTTACCGTAAGAGCCCCGTCCAGCCATCTTGTGGAACTGCTGCCAGGTGAGGGGACCCTGAACACCCCACGACCGTACCGTCCTCTTCTTCTGGATTGCGTCCTGGAGTACAGGCTGCAGGGACATCAGCACCCGCAGCACATCCTGAGAGCACAGCGCACTCACGTCCACTGCTAGAGAATGGACGAGAAAAGTGGACGATTTAAGATTAATCACAACATGAGAAACTCAAAAAAAAAAAAAAAAAAGTCAGCGTGCATCTCAACAAATCTTTTAGGCCAAAATTTAGTTATAGTCAACTGTCCTAATGTGTGGTGAATGATTTGGATTACTCATTCTTTGCAGAGAGCTGCTTTAAATGTATAAAAACAAGCTACACTGGCCTAAGAAAACATAGGAAGTGTCCAACTGAGCCAGTGTTGGCATGGATGAAAATGTAGCTGACATATTTCTCACCGTTTTGTTTGGCCCAGTGGTGCAGGCAGGTGCTTTTGACCAGCGCCTCGTCCACCTTGCCACCCGACATGTTGTCCATGAATTGCCTGCCGTGCTCCAGGGCCATGTAGCAGTCGCTGTGGTAGTCCCTCTCCTCCACCCTCACACAGGGCGGCACAGGGGCCCCACTTGGCCCCCGTGTCACTATGTCATGCTCGAGGATTGAAATGGGTGAAAAAGGGTTGGTACACTGGTCCTGTAGGAGGAGAATCAGCTCGTCTGGGACACGGTCGCCCCTCCCTACTCCAGTTCTTTCTAGCGAGGAGAGCCGTAGTTCCTCAAAGCGCTTTTCTGCCTCTCTGCTGATGTCGGATCCGCGGCCGATGATATCCAGCTCGTCCTCCAGGAAGAGGCCCGAGCCGTTGCCGTATCGCCGATTGACCACGGCGCTGAAGCCGCAGCTGCAGGGTTCCTGAGCCTCACCAATGGGGTCGCTCAGGTACACGCCCACATCGGCTCCTTTTATGTTCATGTTACATACGCAGATGCAGCAGCTGTCGAAGTTGCAGTCCTTGAAGAGGTTCATGACTGACTCGGAGAGGATGAGGGTGACGTAGAGGCTGTGTGCCTCGGGGATGGAGGGTACGGTGGCCGGCTCGACCGAGTTCAGCGGTCGGCAAGTGGAAGGGGTGGACGCTGGCGAATACAGGTCGGAGTTCTCGTACTTGAGGGAGCCCTGGACACTGGAGGGGCCTCGAGGTGTGCGTGGGGTGCGCGGTGTACGTGGGGTAGGGGCAGAGAAACGCGGAGTGGCAGGTGAAGGCAGGATGCCAGCGCCACTGTTACTTGGTGGAGCGCTGTTAGACATGAAAGGCGTGTGGGTCTGAGGGGTGTAGGTCTGGCTGTAGTCTTGGTCCATGGTGCTGCCCACACTGGGGATGTTACTGAGGGGAGAAAGACAAAAAGACAGGAATTAGGAAGAGGGTTAATTAATGCTCTAAAGTTAGGCTAAATTTTGGCGAGGGAAAAACTGGCACAGCCATTTTCACAGGGGTACCTTTAACTCTCACCTTGAAATATCTGAATAAAAATGGATGGGTACCAACAGGTCTCTCCTTTACAGTAATGCCCACCTTATGAAATGTCACCCCAGTGATAACTCTGGGAGCATAGTCTAGTGTGTGGAGGGATTTTTGACCATCTTTATCAGTTCTCAACATGCTGAAATTTAGCACCACATCTGTGTAACAAATGGTTTCAACCTAAAATATCGGGGCAACAATTTATGAGACATAATTGAGCATAAGAATGCCCATCATATATTTCCATCATAGTGCTCTCAGCCAATAGACTCTAATCTTTAAAGTGAGAATAGGTCTCTAACCATATTGCAATGTTTATTGCATGTTTACCACCAGAAAAACACTAAACAACACTAAACATTACTAATTTCCCATCACAGTGTTACAAAACAGAGGAAAATCTCATTAAAATCTTGCCTCAATTAGATGTACTGTGCATCTAATTTGTGGCATGAAAATGGAAGCACTACTACACAGAACACACTTGTTTTCCCTGGTCTATTTTTTTAGACCAGAACAGCAATGTTCAGTACATTGCTTCAAACCACAAATACCATTATCCAACTGTCTCACAGCATTTGCGAAGATAGTTTGAGTAATAAGGCAGTAGGGCACGACAACTTTCACTACAAAAGGAATGCAGAGTGAGCTTAGACTGCACACGTGTTTACACATGAGGGAACAAGAATGCAGGAGAGACAGAATGAGAAACGGGTAGCGAAAAGAAGCAGAGGGAGAGAGAAAGACATTCAATAAACATTTCAACGAGTGTCCCTCTGAGGTAAGGTTTATTTTTGGGCTGGCAAGCAACAGTGAGGAAGCGGGGAGAGAAGGAGAGGGAGAGTGTGTGTGTGTGAGAGTGCAGGAGAGGGAGAGGGTGAGCACATCATGTCCCTAGCTGCATGTGAGGAACAACTCCTGGCACAGACCCATTAGAAGAAGGAAGTCCCAGCACAGCTCTCTCCTGCAGCCAGGGCACGTTCGACGTTCGACTGCAGATGCGAAGGCAGCACCAGCACATTATAAGATCTTTACCAATGACTCTCTGGATTCTCGCCAGGCTTCGCAAGTGCAGACACCTCTTCCTGCTGCACAATCCTTCATAACAAGACTCAGCACTCTTATAGCACTCTCTAGAAAAAGACAAAATAATGGACCCTACTCTTATTCAAAGCACTTAAAATTTGACCACCTTCAGATGGCACGCATGCACATATGTTTTGGAAATGTGTAAAGCTACAGAAACTTTGGGGGGAAGTGACAAATGAAGTGGTTGCCTTGACCTCTTCACTGTATTCCTGCAGCCAAAGTGGACGATGCAAGGAACTGCCATAACGCTTAACTGATTGGGATACTCTTGCACATAGCAAGAAGGAGTACTCTCAAATTTTGGTCGCCATAGCAGGAGATATGATGAACTCACTGTCTTTGGTTTAGCTTTCCTCACTGTTCAATGATCCAGGGTGCTTTGGTTGGTTTTAGAGTCGACTGATTTGCAGGATGTATGGAGAGCTGCAAGATGACGCTATGAACTGATTGTCTTGACTGTCGTGTTAAAAAAACAAAAAGAGAAAACAAAAATCCCCAAATAAACAGGCCTTTTAAAAAACAAACTTCAAATCAATGGGGTATTAAATGACTTCAAACAATAAAAAAGTAAGATTAACCAAAAACACGGTGGTTAAGGACTGTTACCCTGTGGCGTCTTCCACACTCAACACTTGCTTGAGCACATCTGCTTTTAATGAAAGGTTTCCGAGATGCCAGGTAAGGTTGCGCATTAAAGGGACTCAAAAAATAATAGGACACTAGGACTTGCTAGACATGGCTCTAAAAATAACAATCAGACAAATGTATAACCTTAAAACTGCAATTAGCACTGCTACAAAAAATATTGGAATTCCTTCTTGTAAAAGACAGACAACATTTCCAGCTCCGCCTTTACCTGCTGGACAAAGTGATGCTGACAGGTTACTTGTTTATAATGGTGAGCAACAAGTCTCGCCTTATCCGATCAGAGATGCTCCTAGCGACTAATTTCCCTGAGTAAGACACTGCCAGCTAGAGGAAAAACAGTACAGTTATAGGCCAGTTCCTAATGTGTCCATGGGAAGGTTGAGGCAGAGAGAGAGCATCCATGGGGTAAAGACCATAAGTGGTCAGGGAAGGTCCAGTGAAGACCTCGTGTCCTGGTAGATCGAAGCACAATGTACAGTCCAATTCAAAGAAGTAGTCCAATGAGGTTAGTCAGCTTGACTCCGTACCCTTTTGATATGTTCAATAAAAGGTCCCCAGATTTGAGAAAACTTGATGAGGGCGTTAGACAGAGAGTAAAGAATTTTTTCAGGATGTAGACAAGAAACCGTGTAAGTGACCCATTTTGTAAAGCAAGGAGGGGAAGCTGATTTTGATTCTCGCAAAATAACCCTTTTGGCTATGACTATACCAAACATAAAGCTTGCTATAATGCAGGGGGAAGAGTCAAAGAGTAATCAGAACAGCCCAGTATTACAGTGAGAGAATCAGGGATCCCCTGTGCCCCCAAAAGCGACTCTCTTGTTCAGCCTAGCAAGAAGACATCCAGCCAAAGCAAGTGTGCGTATTTTCCGGAATGAACATATGCGTACAGCTGGCGACTTGTTATGGTGTTTGTGGTTCCATCCATTGAGTCTAGGAGCGCATGTTTGTGCCAAAGAGAGTCATTGATGATCAGAGCCGATGGTTAGTCTCGCATATCAGTCCAAACCTCTTTTCCTCTGAATATCTTAAATAATAAGTTTACCAACTAGTAATTCTGGTATTGACTAGCAAAGGCAGCAACGTTAATCTCTAGTCACACACATGCCCAATTACAAGCAAACCTCAGTAAGGAAATGTTCACAGGGTTTGTGATGTTTGTTTAGAATTGAATGTTTTATAGTGCATGTTGTGCAATAAAACTCAGCCACACACACAAAGTGAGGTTGACAATGTTAAAAGCAGAAATAAGAAATGCATCATGGTGAAAGTTTCTGCTCAGAGCGGCGAGATGAGATATAGATCAGTGAGCCACTCTGACAGATTTTATGTTCCTGGGTCAATGAAACATGCAGATGTAATACATTTAAGTCTGTACAAATGTAATAAGGCTCTACTCTACTACCCTGATTACAGAAAAGCACAAAATCAATACAACAAAACAAGGTTTGTTTTGGGATTTTTCTGATAAACATACTGATAAGAATTCCCCACGTGTGTGAATGGAAAGCAGCAGAGGTGTAGCTGTGTGCAGCTGAGAGGAACAGTGACAGATATACTACAGACTCCAAGCTGCTATGAGCAGCGAGGTGGCATGGAGCCGCTGTGGGGACCCATCTCACCACTCCAGTGATAATCCTCATCTTCAACCAAGACGGCATTTTACACTCATTTCCCTGCTCCGCCTGAGGCAGCCATGCATGGGAAATTGAGCAGCATGCTAAGGGGATGTCCAGGGAGAGACCAGAGGGTGGGTGGACAGAAAGGGAGCACAGTACACGCTTCCATGCACAAAAAAAAACAAGCAAACCAGCCAGCACAGTCTTGGCATTTCTTCTGCAAGTCTAAATTAGGACGCCTCAGTAACCTTCTGCCCAGATCATCATGATAAAACAATAAGGAATCTTTGAAACAAGCTAGAATTAGACATAAATATTTCATGTAGCCAAGTGTCAGCAAGGCGCAGAATTGATATCACTGTTAAACTGGAATATACAGTACAGGCCAAAAGTTTGGACACACCTTCTCATTCAATGCGTTTTCTTTATTTTCATGACTATTTACATTGTAGATTCTCACTGAAGGCATCAAAACTATGAATGAACACATGTGGAGTTATGTACTTAACAAAAAAAGGTGAAATAACTGAAAACATGTTTTATATTCTAGTTTCTTCAAAATAGCCACCCTTTGCTCTGATTACTGCTTTGCACACTCTTGGCATTCTCTCCATGAGCTTCAAGAGGTAGTCACCTGAAATGGTTTCCACTTCACAGGTGTGCCTTATCAGGGTTAATTAGTGGAATTTCTTGCTTTATCAATGGGGTTGGGACCATCAGTTGTGTTGTGCAGAAGTCAGGTTAATACACAGTCGACAGCCCTATTGGACAACTGTTAAAATTCATATTATGGCAAGAACCAATCAGCTAACTAAAGAAAAACGAGTGGCCATCATTACTTTAAGAAATGAAGGTCAGTCAGTCCGGAAAATTGCAAAAACTTTAAATGTGTCCCCAAGTGGAGTCGCAAAAACCATCAAGCGCTACAACGAAACTGGCACACATGAGGACCGACCCAGGAAAGGAAGACCAAGAGTCACCTCTGCTTCTGAGGATAAGTTCATCCGAGTCACCAGCCTCAGAAATCGCAAGTTAACAGCAGCTCAGATCAGAGACCAGATGAATGCCACACAGAGTTCTAGCAGCAGACCCATCTCTAGAACAACTGTTAAGAGGAGACTGCACGAATCAGGCCTTCATGGTCAAATAGCTGCTAGGAAACCACTGCTAAGGAGAGGCAACAAGCAGAAGAGATTTGTTTGGGCCAAGAAACACAAGGAATGGACATTAGACCAGTGGAAATCTGTGCTTTGGTCTGATGAGTCCAAATTTGAGATCTTTGGTTCCAACCGCCGTGTCTTTGTGAGACGCAGAAAAGGTGAACGGATGGATTCCACATGCCTGGTTCCCACTGTGAAGCATGGAGGAGGAGGTGTGATGGTGTGGGGGTGTTTTGCTGGTGACACTGTTGGGGATTTATTCAAAATTGAAGGCACACTGAACCAGCATGGCTACCACAGCATCCTGCAGCGACATGCCATCCCATCCGGTTTGCGTTTAGTTGGACCATCATTTATTTTTCAACAGGACAATGACCCCAAACACACCTCCAGGCTGTGTAAGGGCTATTTGACCAAGAAGGAGAGTGATGGAGTGCTGCGGCAGATGACCTGGCCTCCACAGTCACCGGACCTGAACCCAATCGAGATGGTTTTGGGGTGAGCTGGACCGCAGAGTGAAGGCAAAGGGGCCAACAAGTGCTAAACACCTCTGGGAACTCCTTCAAGACTGTTGGAAAACCATTTCAGGTGACTACCTCTTGAAGCTCATGGAGAGAATGCCAAGAGTGTGCAAAGCAGTAATCAGAGCAAAGGGTGGCTATTTTGAAGAAACTAGAATATAAAACATGTTTTCAGTTATTTCACCTTTTTTTGTTAAGTACATAACTCCACATGTGTTCATTCATAGTTTTGATGCCTTCAGTGAGAATCTACAATGTCAATAGTCATGAAAATAAAGAAAACGCATTGAATGAGAAGGTGTGTCCAAACTTTTGGCCTGTACTGTAAATGGATCATTCCACTAGTTGCATGGTACTGCCTATCCACAGTTGTGGTGTTACTCTCATATGAAAGATCTCAGCTGTGCGATTACAGCAACACTCAAAGACTTCTCTGAAGATGACAAACACCTACTCATTAAACAGCTCATTGAAAAGAACGACAGCGGCATACCTGTCCTTGTTGAGGAAGGTCATGACAGGCACGGGGTTGAGCATCTCCCTGCCCATGGTCCAGCTCGGTCGGTAGATGCAGTCCTCTGGTACTTTGACAGGTGGGAGACACTGGCTGGGTAACGTCTTCAGAGGAGCAAACATGGAGCAGCCTACAAACGGCTGGCACAGTTCTGGCTTGTAGACGAATGAATAGTCCTACAAGATGGACAGGGAATGAGGCAGAAAATAATTATGACTTGCAGAGAAAATCAGCTTTTGTTTCCTGTCCTCTACGGAGGTAAGGGCACGGGGAGAAAAGAATGACCACTCAGAACAAAAGATAAATCGAGGCATGCCTGGCTGAGACTCTGCTGCCTTATATCCCCATAAAACCAACGTCTGTGGCAACGTCATCTCAGTATCTACAGAGCTGGTAGGGAGTTAGTGTGGTGCTCATGGGAACCTTAGCTTGGCAGACACTAGTTGCAGAGGTATGACAGACTTAATCATTGTCCGTCATGATGAAGAGGGTCTTAAAAATTCCTTCATAATGGCAGCTGTTAAGGTGGAATGTTTTGTTGCATGTAACTCAATGCATGAGTTGACGCCATGAATCAATCAACACGTCAAATACCAATCTGACAACTCTGACCGTTTAATCTGTTTTTACTGTCTTTCTTGCATGACATACGTTTAGTGATAATAGGATCTTCAAGCGCTTAAAAATATGTTTATGAATTTAACTAAATCATGTGAACTGTGAATGATCTATTTCCTCACTTGTAGAAAAAAGTGGCGGAGCGTCGTTCTTGTGTGCTCTGGCAGCACTACACCTCGGTAAAAAAAAAAAATGAGTGTGTGTGTGTGAGACTGTGCACACTTCGATACCATGACATTTCACAAGATATGTAGCTAAACAGCCTATTAAATGGCTGAAGCCAGCTTGACAACAAAGTCAAGGACATTATCATGTGTTCTTCTTCTTCTGAGTTAGCTGCTAACTGCTACAAAATACTTTTTAAATATCTACCACAGTGGGTTACAGAACGTCAAACCCATGCCACCCATGATCCCATCCTACCTGCTATCCCTTTTACACTGATGTCATTTCGGCGCAGTTACTACCTCTGATGTCGCCTTACAGGTGAGACAACTCTGCCCTTCCATTCTACGATTGTACTTTTCATTCAGGACAGCAAGACAGCATAACGGCATACAAATTCCTGCCTTGGAGCGGCCATGTTAAAGGGACTATGGAAAATAAAAACCCTGTATTCCTAATGTGAAGGGCAGTCTCTAACCACGTGGCCACCCAGCTCAACATGAGCATGGTGAAGAAAACGCATCCATCAATAATCACTCGCTTTGACTTATGACACCTACTAGTTCTGGCAGTAAATTTAGTCAATTGTAATTGACACTGCAATAAAACCCAACATATTTACAGAGTCTACACCCACCTTGATCTCAGATGGCTTGGGGCTGCAGAAGCTCTCCTCCACCTCGATCTTGAAATGGCCTCCCAGAGACAAGGTGCCATCCAGCGTGGTCATGCCCGTGTTGGGCTCCATGCTGCCGTAATCCTTGCTACACATGTTCATCGGCGAGTAGCCCATGATGTGCTGCTCTAGGGAGGGAGGTGTGGGAAACATCTGGTGCAGGTCTGCAGAACCTGGTGCACAGAGGAGAACAAGGGGCCATTAAAATGTGACAGACTTGGATTATAATGCACTTGAAAAGAAACAAGTTCAGAAGTAGTATTTAAAGCCTCTTCCGACACTGTTGCCCATATCACACAGCTCTCACTACTCAACAAGCTGATAATGAGACACTTAATTAAATTGCCCTACAAACAGCACTTTGTGACACACACCATTTCTTAAGATAACAACGTGGATGACTAAACAATGTAAGATGTGTAATCTCAAGTTGTTAGGACTCTGCTGTCTGTTACTACAGTTTCTGTCAGGATGTATGTTTTCCTGTTCTGCAACCAAATATGAAAAATAAATAAATGTATTATGTAAATACAAAACAGATGAATACTTATCAGACACGCTTTAAGTTTGACGGGCATCTTGCCCACGACTGATGAAATATCTACATAATCTGTATTTCTTTATATATTCGCAGGATCCTGCGGAGCTGTTTATGCAAAGTTAAGAGGTGGGTAAGGGCAGCAGCGCCTTCTTTTTATACTGCTTTCATTTTCACAAGATAATTCTACTCTACAGAGAACTACTCTACTCTACTAGAAGGACATGTTTCCTGGTTAAGACATATCTCTATATAAAGAGGGCCAGAGACTATGTGGGGAATAGCCAAGGCCTCAAACTCGCAAACCATCTTTGTAATTGCAAGGTGCTTCCATGGGGCTAACAAACACAATTCATAGTAAATGGGCAGAGTCTAGAACTGTACCATATATGATCATAAAACTAAAGCAAAATGGTAGATCTGAGACCAATTTGCTTCACAGTAAAATATAGAGTGTCCTTAAAATCTTTTTAGCTCTACATTAGTGTCCCTGAGCTCAAACCTAAGAATAAATAACTAAACACAGAAAATACAGTGAGGTGCAGTTGTGTTCAAGTCAGCAAACAGGGTGGAACTTAAAGGCTAGACTGTGGTGTAACAAAGGAGACAACAAAGCAGGTGGTAAAGGAGACTCTAAGCTGGCATTCGTCAACACGGACGATGGAAGCAACATTGAGGTGTTCTTGGGTGTCTGATTTTTAATGCCCGTTAAGTTGTATGCGCACATTTTTACAATATTACCATTACAGTTGGTTTTACCACGAGCATCTGAAGCTTTCTACATCAGTCTTGTTTTTCTGAAAAGCTTGCACGCAGCTTTTTATGATGGTTTGGGATGGAGCGCTTCGGTGTATCGGGTGCACCACTCCGAATTCTTTTAGTGCGTCTCAAAATGGAAAGCTGCTGTTGAGCGGGTTGCAAAAAACTATGAGCAACAGTGCTTTATATACAGAGAGAAAGAGGAGGGACTCTGCCAAGAAACTTTTTTTTTTTTTTTTTTTACATAACAAGAAGTCTCCTCTATATGTCAGTGGTCTGTACAGTCAGCTCTTGTTAGATGTAGTTTTGGAGGTTTTCCACCTCCGATGAAGAGGGTTGGGGCTGCTTCCCTAAACTTTGTCTCATCCAGAGAGTCCCAAAGGGGGCTCTGCGTCTGTCAGACAGTCTGAGGGGGAGCGCAGAGCAATAACGTAATCCACAGTAGACAATAAGGGAGGACCTTTTCCCCCCTCAAAATATTTCTACTTTATGCTCGACATCTCAGAGAACACAGATATGTGGGGTATGTTTGAATGTGCACAAAGTTTTAAACTTCAGCATAAATCTTGAACACAAATGAGCTATTTAAGTCCAGGAGTTTATGAATTAATTAAAATGAAGTTGACGTGAATAGGTGCCACACGCACACTTGAAAAGGGGTCACCTCCTCAAACAAAAGACACAGAAGAGGACTAAAGAGTTAATCATGCCTACATCAGAGTTCCACCACATTTTGATGGACAAAGCTCAAAACTTTTCCATGACTTCCATGAAATTCATAGCGTATAATATGAACAGAACTATATGGTATACTTTACTTCAAACGTTAACTATTGTATGAAAACAAAACAGTAATCTTTTCCTATGTATTAGTTGGTTATGTTAATTAAATTACATGGAAGGTTATCCAATCCGAGAAAACTTGATGTACTGGAGAATAAACATTTGAAAGCACTACAAAATGTCTGAGAGCCTGACTGCATTATATTTCATTATATTTTAAATTGTCACCTGTCGCCTGAATTTTGTATTTTCCTTTACATCACTTTCACTGCTACAACTCTTTTAAGGCGGCTATGGCTCAGAAGGTAGTCCGGATTATCCACCATTTGGAAGACCAGTGGTTCAATCAAACCCTGGACCCAATTACAACTTTGATTGGCTGCTGTTTGTGATCAATAACAAGACCTAATTAAAGTTTGAATGTCTTATTTTATTTGTTTAGCACTCATAAATATAATTCCTATTCACACGCATTTTTTAATCCCTGGAGAACTAATGATAATGACATTCCAACTGTCCGGTTAAAACAAATCTGTTATTTGACATTCACTGACAAGTCTTTTTAATGATATAACACAGAATAATAATCAACATTAATATTCAGGGGAAACAATTAGCCTACGTTTTAATTGACAGGGGGTGATAAGGGACCTGGATAATGGATAGGAGGGTGCTGGCCCAAAATAAGGTTGAGCACCACTGCTTTAAGCACTCAGCTGTGAGCCAGACACTGATGGACTGTGAAGTTAATTATAGCCACACTCTCCACCACTAGGTGGCAAAGCCAAGGGTGAGCATCATGATGCCTGAGTAGTAAAAGCCTCACTGTTATTTAGTGGATTAAAAGGATATGATGCTGTTTCACTTAGCTGCAATTGTGAGCAGGGGGAATACTTCATTTTAACCCGAAGTGGCTTCTGGCAAAAAAACCCTGTGTACCATTCTTAATTTTCAAGGGATTCACAGCTATGACAAATCTGATTCTAGATTTGAGGTAAATCCATCCTTGTATCCTTTAAGAAGACATGGCACATCAGTGTTAAGGGGGAAGAGAGAGAGACATCAGCGGAGACGGATGAAGAGATACATACTAATGCAGGATACAGGGTCCAAAGTGGATGGCTTTGGTTCCTTGCTGCCAAATTTTTCGTCTGTTCCATTCACTGGTCGTCTGGAACCAGGCTGTGGACACACAAAAAAAAAGTAGTATTTTAGCACCTGACCATTTTGGTAACTCAAAGTGTCAGTTAATAACACTGCTCTTAACTCATCCTTGTTATATTTCTCACACCTGTGGGGGATGCGAGTCAGTATCACACATGACATCTCAGAGTAACTGGTAAGTGGGTAGTGAGAATTGTGAGCTGATGATGGGCAGCGTGAAGACACTGCTTTGGCACATGAACACCAGTGGACACCCCACACACATACATACACACACACACAAACACACACACACACACACACACACACACACTGTGCCAGACCACGCTCTGTGTAATGAGATACTCATTGCAGTCAGTGTGAGCCAAGGTCTCTACTCACCGCCAGATCATCCTCGTCCGAATTGAAGAGGTTGTCCAGGTCGTTGATGGACACCACCAGGTCTGTCTCGTGGATGAGGCTGGTGGAAGCCATGCGGTTGTGAGCAGCCGCCCGTTGAGCATCTGCACAAACAAAAACACTTAAATGTTAAAACTAAGATATTAATGTCCACAGGTAGATATGGGGTGCTTGAGAAGTAAATGAAAGGCTTCGAGCTATGACTGTTTATGCTAACTGACGACCCGGGTTGGCATTAATTTTCCTCTCCATGCAATCAGTTCAGAAAACAGATTTCCTCTTTTTCCAATTATTGAAATGCTTGTAGCAAGACGTACCAGTTATGTGAATTTAAACTAAAAATAATTGAGAATGAATGCTCCTTATTAAGCTATTGAATATAGACTCTTTTGGCATGTTTGAAAGACTGAATTGAAAGTGCGATGCCTCATCTATATTTTTCAGAAAAGCTTGCTCAGAGCTTCCACAGAAACCTCCAGAAAATTGTGACTAGGTGCCAAGTACTGCAGATGCTTGATCGAACAGCAGAGCCAGAAGGTGGGATTTCCACACAATTCTGGTACCAACTTCAATTAGGGATGCAAACAATTAATCGATTATCGATTAATGGTCGTTAAGAAATTACTCGATTAAAATAAATTAATTGCAATTAATTGCGTTTTTAAACCTGAAACCCCCCCCCAAGTCCCTGTGAGGGCGCTCTTGACGCCAGACGTACTTGACACACACGCGAGAACACACGAGAAGCAGGGCTCTGATGAGAACAACATAAACACGAAGCGGCATGATGAAGCAGACAAGACAGAGTGCAGTGTGGAGCCATTTTAAGTTGGTTAATGACGACAAAGACGCCAAATGCACAATATGTGGTAGTATTTTAAAGTACAACAACTCCACAACTTCGTTGAATTACCACCTGAATACGACACATTCAGTCGTGCTACATGGAGCGAGTGGATCGGCTACAATCACCACACATACGGACGGTATGTGATGCTGGGAAAGCGGAGGGCATTACTCAGCGAATATGTAACATGGTTACAAGTAGCCTGCATAATATTTTTATATTTACTCTTCAGAATATCTTTGATATGCTACCAAAATGCTATTGCCTGCCCTCAAGTGTATCCAAAATATATCCCAAAATAAATCTTTGATTAAGAAATATGATTTGCATTTTTTTTGTATATTAAAAGGAAGATATAGCTTATTATGTTATGCATAGATAGAACCTATTGATTCAGAGGGAAATTCAGCTTCTCAGGAAAATCGCCACTTATCAATTAATCGATCATTAATCGATAAGATGAAACAACTATCGATTAATGAATTAATTGATAATTTGCATCCCTAACTTCAATGTCAATAAAATTATGACTGTTGCTCATGCGATCAATAGATTTTCTCCGATTTCAATGTCGTAATTCTCTTCATACTGTCACACAACAATATGGATACTGATCTCGTAAAAAAAAAAAAAAAACTATCCTCTTTGACAAATAAAATAATGATTATAAAGACGACAAATATACCGAGAACACCTGGAAAGGTGTAGTAGCTGAACTTGCTTGTGATGTTGAGGACACACTTTGAATGAACACCAAGATGCAACATGCATTTGGCCTCACTGTCTAGATCTTCTGAGGATGGCAGTACGACTATATCAACTTCATGTGTTTGTGTGACAGCAGCCAAGTTGTAGAAAAAGCCAAGGGGGTTGTTAGGAAATTAAGAGGCTCCTTACCATCTGACGGACCAGCTCCTCCATCTTCACCCTGTGAGGAAACAGAGACATGAGAGGGTTACAAAAACACAAATACCCATGCAACCAGTCAGATCCATTAAACAGTGAATATTTGATTAAACAATGCTGTGAATGTTGAGTTCAGATAATAAGATTAATATATATATATATCAGATAATAATATGACACCAATCGCATGTCGATGAAACTTTTTCTTTTTCTTGAAAGCAGAGTCTGCTTCATTACTGTGTTAAACTGTGGGTGCGTTAAATTCTTTGAACTGTGATTAAGAACTAAACAAATATATTTGACTGGAATGGAGAAAACAGCGTAACACAAAAAAAATGACATCAAGCTGCCAGATTCAGCTTACAAAAGGCAGTTCCTTTCTCCAATCAAGGCACAAATAATAATAAAATACACTGAATAATAGTGATTATGGTGATAGTAAAGGAGAAAATTGGAGAGAAACAGAAGAACAGAGAAGGGGACTGCTTGCCTCTGATGTGGCAAATGAGATTTCCAGTGTGGATCAGAGCGAAATCATGATCCAAGGAATGGCCTCTTAGGCTCCCACCCAGACATCAATATCTGGGAGGGCTGGCTCTGTGTGTGTGTGTGTGTGTGTGTGTGTGTGTGTGTGTGTGTGTGTGTGTGTGTGCTCTTATATGATGGGTTGTGTGTATACTGTGCACTGAGCAGTTCTAGCTGAGGAACAGGAATGTTATGTCCCAGCCATTGATTTCATTACGCTCCAGGGCTTTTCTCTGAGTAACGCAGGCTTTAATCTGTCTCCCTTAAAGGACCAATCCACAGCAGCGCACAACAACCCTGCACCAAGGCCACAATCTATAGATGGTAATGATGCCTTAACCCCTTATCAATAACCTGGCCTTGGGTGGGAATGTGTGCATGTGTGGAGTCTTTACATATTGCAAAAGCATGTTTGACTCCAAGGCTGTCTGCATGAAAGCATCCCATCACCCTTTTTCCTCCAACTCACTTTCTTACCTCATTTATCTGACGCTTCCCTTGCATGTACTTTATACTTTACAACTCAGTGGGATCTGACATAGATGTACCACCTCTGTGTAGTGGTACGGTGATCAGACGACATGTGTCACATGGCCTGCAGCAGAGTCAATAACTCTCCAGTCTGAGGATGTACTAGGTGTCTGCGCTCTGTAGTGAGGCATCAGTAAGTGGTTTAATAATCTGATGAGCAGTGAGTATAGAAGAAAATGTAACAGCTTGTCGAGCTTCAAACTCACTCACAAAAAGGGGTAAAATGATCCAGAATAATTACTGAAATCCCAAACTTTCACCGCGGCATAAAATTCATCAAGAGGAAATGATCTGCTTCAGGTTTATGTTCCACATCAGCCAGGTAGGGAGGTTAAGTATCCTGCAGCTACAAATACCTTGTTCACACAGAACCTGTATTACCTGAGGACCTCTTGTAATTTGTAATGATTGCGAGGTCGTCTGTGATCTTAATCCAGTGTGAATCTGCCGTATCAATAATTAATCAAGCAAAAACTCCCCCGGAAATTACCTCCCATATTTGCAAAACAAAGAAGTCATGTGATAATACTCGTCCCAGGGTCACATTTAGGTTTGTGTTTTCTCCGTGCCTTGTTTCCCAGTCAAGAATAACAGATCATTGGCAAATATAAACGTTTTCACAGCGTTTTGGGTGCAGGAGGTGCATCTCGCTACACAGCATAGAGATTTGTTCGCAGAAAATGCAAGCTCAAATCAAACAGAAGAGTGAAACCTCTAAAGATGATGAGATGGATGATGTGTCAATGTGTGGTAGAATCACTTGTTTCTTTAGCCCACATTAAAAGAGGAAAAGGAAGTTAACACTGTACATCACAGCTAGTAGTGCTGTGAAGTGTTTCTGTGTTGTGTAGAGTGGAGTTACAAATGATGTGTGCATTATATCCAAGGAATAATGTCAGTAAATCCGAGTAAAATACCCCTTTTCCCACCCAAATTAGCACAAAAATGCACGTTTTTGTTAAAATTAGGCGATAGACTCCTTTCCCATCACCAGTAGATCAGAGGTGTGAGCACTGCTCTGCAGAAGACAAGCTACCGTTCTGCTGTTTATTGATGGGTCATGTTTTACATCAGTGACGCACCGGAAAACAGATTAGCAAACAGTAGGAAGCCACATGGAGGCCAGTTACTTATTCAGTCTCTCTCTCAAACTTGGCGCCAACTGATTTTGAACAATTTTCAAGTTCTGCTCGAAGGGAGATGGATGAAATTTGTGGCGGCCCATCATTGCACGGTGTTGGCAAAGGGAATACAATGAGCAAATCCACCCAGATGTCTGGGTGTCTGGGCTTGGAGCTGGTGCTGATGAATACCTGTCATTTGAACTGGGAATGAATGCCAAATGTAACCTTTCCCATTAAATACAAAAGCCACATGTTAGCGGGTGTAAGTGGATTTTTTGTCCAGTGGGAAAGGAGCTAAATACAGGCTTCGCTTATCCCGTGCAGATGCACCACACAGACGTGGGGGGTTATTTCTAAATCAGAGGAGGTCCCCTGGTAATACTAGTGGCATGCATATAGGGCTCAAGAATGAAGAAGGGCCTCTATGGTATTATCAATCTAGAGTAAAATTTGGAGAGGAGCACACACACGTGGTGGATATACACACACCACATAAAGCAGACAGAGGAAGGGCTCCATTGCACAGACTGCTCTTCAGGGACTCTCCACTCCACTGAGAGCTGCCTTCACCCTTATATTCCAGCATAGACCAGGGGGATGGAAGAGAAGCAAAATATTTGAGTGCTCTTTTTAAGCTTAATGGTTCAGTGAGCCAGGTTTGTTGCCGTGGTTAAGACTCCAGGCTCTGTGAAGCTTGCTGCAAACATGCAGCCAAGGAATACACACACACACACACACACACACACACACACACACACACACACACACACTGAATCTCCCGTTCAATGCTGGGGGCGATCCACAGCTAACAGGTGGCCCTTGTCTGGAGCCCGAGCCAACAACCCCAGAGGCAGAGCACAGAAATACGGTGGAAGGAGGAAGAAGGCAGATCAAATAGGAAAATCATAACAACTTAGAGGAAATTGGACAGGGTAAGTATTTGGTGTTCCTCTGGGCTCAACTAACAATGGAGATTCAGGGATAGCTTCCTGTTCACTTGGGCAGTGAAAGCGGATGTATGCAGAATGCGGTCGCAGCGTTATTTTTAGTGCAGTATCACAGAAGATGCTGATGGCCTATTTTCTACCTCGCCTGCTCCCTGATCTTAAAATCAGCCCTCATGTCCCCCTTTTACCCTGGGCAGCCAGTGAGGAGGGTGTGAATCAAGTGGTTTCTCTCCATGCTGCCTTTTAGGGAGGCTTCACACCGCTAAGCTGCCACCGCCTTTTTTTGCATTAAATCCAATGGGGTGTGGCTGCAAACTGGATTGAAAGCAGCCAACTTGGAAAAGGCACTGTGAGTGGCTTATTTGTAGGCAGAGTGGAGTTCAACATGGACTGTTTTTCAGTGTTAAATGGAAAAGTTGAAGTTTATGACAGGAACCACCAGCCTTACAAGTGGTAGTAGAGCTGTATGAATATATATGTATGAAAATGTTGGAACAATGGAAAGACTAACTAAGGTGGTTTTGGTGAGTTTTATTTTCTTCCTGTCAAGTTTGAATGAAGTGTGTTCTACGATGAGTTAACAAGGCAATTAAGCTAGTCTCAGTTCGGTCAAAGAAAGAAACTTGAATTCAGAAAGTATACAGTTGTTAAAAATTCAAAGCCTGTGGAATGTAGGCTTACACAAATACCTTCAAATACCGTATACCCCAGTGAAATGTTAGGAAGGTATGAAAAAATACAAACCGCCCAAGCCTAATTCTGCTTACTATTATACTTTAAGATCAAACATCCACAGCAATTGACATTTAATAGCACTAGAAAGTCTAAAAATTCACTAAATCTATTAACAAACACAGAATGCCGGACAATAATTGTTTTATCTTGATGATCCTTGGAAGCCAAAGTCCTAATTGAAAATAATATGATTAATCACCTAGCCCTATCTAAAATTACGTTTTTAATCATAAATTGTTCATGAGTTGAAGCCCCAAAGACAAAGGATGTCCTGAACACCATGTGACATGTTCAAATATAAATGTAGTTGTCAGTTAAACTGTAAAACGGCATTTAAAATCAAAGATAGTTTTCAGAGAATTGCATCAAGAAAAAAAAACATCTAAATAGGTTGGCGCATCAAAACCTGAGTACATAAATAAGATGCATATAGCAGAGTAACAAGTTGGTGTGGAGCCCATGTTGTGGGAGATGCAGTTAAATGTTTTTGAGATGAACTAAGGTAATGTTTGCCAATACAGCAGAGTACTGCAGTTTGTTGTTATGGAAACAACCTATTTTCGATTTATCTGTATATCATTTAGTTGATAATACACATGTAGGAGCAAATGTAATGGTTGGACCTTGGGCTTGCATTTTACCTGGCCTCTCTCTGATGTTCTCGTCCAGAACAACAATAAGCAACAGGGACCATTTTAACAGGAACATACAATACATCCATTGAAGAGGACCCATTATGCCTATTTTTCGGTTTGTATGTTTGCTTTTTACTAAAATGTGTTTACATGCTTTAATGGTCGAAAACCACTTTATTTTCCTCAAACTGTCTGTACTGAAACACCTGTATTCACCCTTGGCTGAGACACTCTTTAAGCCCCCCCTCCTAAAAAAGTCCAGTCTGCTCTAACTGGTCAGCGTTTATATATGTGTGTGTGTGTGTATGTATGTATGTACATATATATATATATATATATATATATATATATATATATATATATATATATATATATATATATATATATATACACACATATATACACACACACATACATACACATATACATACATATATATATATATATATATATATATATAAAATCCAACACTGAAACCTTTCATATCTGACAGGACCCCAAAAAATGTTCGTAGTGGTCAAACACTAGTATTGCAATTTCCAGGGTCCGTCACATGATGCCCTGCGACCCAAAAAGGGTTTTTCCTACTGACATACGTGGCGAAGGAGATGTCTGTAAATCATTAGATACATTTTTAGGAGCATTACAATCCTCACGAAATGACTTGTTTTACTATCAGGATTTAATCTATTCAGTCAATTTAACCATTAGCAATTTAGCAGTTTGATTAGCAGTTAGAAAGTGCTAATTTAGCATTATCAGTTTGGCAATTTAGTAATTAGCAGTCTATTTAGTCATTTAGCAAGTCTAGAAGAGCTGCAAGATTAAATCATTATATCCCTAACCAAGTTAGCAGAATGCTATACCAGAAGTTAGCTTAGTTATTTGGCTGGCAGAAGTAAGACGCTTGGCTGCCTTAAGTCTCTTGTGCACCTGCTCTATGGGCCACACAGTGAAGAAGTAGTGCCATTAATCCCCGAAATCATCCTGGTAATTTTGATACATGGCAGTTGCACCATTTTGGCTTCCTGCGTTACTGAGAAACTTTCATACGAATGAACAGGATGTCCATCCCTGTATCCAGTTCTCTTCATACATCCATGGTACAGGACAGAACATATGTAAGCACAATAGGTCCCCTTTAAATACCGCAGGGCTTTGACGAGTGATATTCCAGTTCAGAAATGTTCCTCATTCCTCGACTTGTCTTACCTTGTGTTTCTTGCCTGGCTCACGCTCCCCACCGGCCTTATCCTTCTTGTTGGAGAACGTGAACTTGACATCTCCTTCCTCGAAGGCGTAGGGGTCCACCTCTGGCTCGTGATCTCCGTCTGTTATGGCAGCAGATAGGTACTGGTTCCTCCTGGCTCGATACATCTGGACGCGTTCTTCAGACACCTTCAGTGGCCATTTGGATGTGGACATCACCCTGAGAAGACAGAAACACTGAGGTGTGAGGACTCTGGGATAGCGCTGGACGACCATAAGAGAGATTTATAATTCACAAGCAACAGACACCACATAGTTATTTCAAATGCATGCTTCAAAAGCTATTTTATTTACTGCAGACTTATCAAAAGTACAGTCAAAAGAAGAGTTGTATGTGAGTAGAGGAGCAGAAAGCTAACTACTTCAAATTATTCTGTTTTAAATTTCAGCAACAGGAGAGTTTCAGCTGCTCTGTTTGGGCCTGATATCATATGTTGTCGCTGCTTCCATGTTTATCTGCAGACACAGAAATGACAGCGACTGCAAACTACTCTGACAGCTGTCATGCAGCAGAACTGGTTGCATCATGTTTGTTGTCAGACAATTACATTTCCAGCAAGATGTATGGAGATGTGATGACTGCAGCACTGACTGCTCATACACTTACAGACACTTGTTACTGTGACTTGGCTCATCAAAATCTCTTATGTGGCTATGACTGTGGCCTACTTCCTTATATGTGACAGGGCAGGGAGGGAGGGAGAAGACGGAGACTACTGGCTGCTCTGCAAGAAGAGGAGGGACTGACCTAACTTATGTGTGATCCCTCCCCTTCACCACCTCCTATATTTCTCTGCGCTTCTGTCCTCTCGTCATGCCTGTCCAGCTCTGATGTGAGGTGATGGTGTGCAGTGGCCTGGGCCAGAGATTAGCCGCCATTCAGCGCTGTGGCTGGAGGGATTACAGCTCACTAGAATAGCCATTCCAGGCGGCTGGCCCCTTGGGATTGCACAACCCCACCGATAATTCCCACTATGGCCACCCTACGGCCTGCTGGTCACTCCGCCTGCCTTCACACTGGACAACCCCTCCTCGCTCTGTCCATCTGTAATCCTTTTCCTTGCTGGCAGCTTTCAGGGTTCCTACACATTTTCCATTTTTAAAATTCCATACTTTTACAGACTCAGATTTCAAGATAGATTTTTCACATCGTGGTTGTACAGGGATGTGCACGGCTACAATTGCTAGCTGGCACCAGAATGTTTCGAATGTTTTCATACTGTTAGACTAGTGGGAAAGTAGCAAAGTCAGATTCTGTGGCTCGCTGCCATTTTACTTAAAAATTACCCACAACATCTTCAAAAAGCCAAAAAAAAAAAAAAAAAAAGACTGTCCGCTTGACAGATTCTCATCTATTTTTTTTTTATTTTCCAGCACTTTATGGTGAATGTCACTGCCTCACTTGTGTATCGAAAACTTCCCATTTTTATAAGCTTTAATCTAAATCTATGATGACTTTACTGTCTACAAAACTACACCTGCTGTAGCCTAAATTCTTCGCTATACCTCAAATCCAGCAATGTGAATCCATAAATACTGAGTGCCCCAAAGTTTTATGTTAGTATTGTACGGGCCTGCAGCATTTAGAAACTGTCGTATACTAACTATGTATACACACAACATATGTTGGACAATTTGCATCATTAACATATTAGCATTAATATGGATAGAAATGTGTGTTCAGTCACACATAACACTTCTTGCCTTGCTTTCAACGACATCAAGCTCATTTTGGCTGTGCTGGCTACCTGCTCAAAATGCTTTTATAATTATATTATTTTCTGAAATTCTGAATTTTATATTTTAGAAAACACTCTTGCTGTGAGGTGACGGTGTTAACCGCTGCACCACCATGCCGCCCCCTGACCTGCATGTCTTTGGACTGTGGGAGGACGCCAGAGGACCCTACGGCCACTGGGGCCCCTCTGTGTGGAGTTTGCATGTTTTCCCCTGTGGGATTTCTGCTGGTTCTCCGGCTTCCTCCCACAGTCAAAAGACATGCAGGTTAGGTTAACTGGTGAGTCTAAATTACCCGTGGCTGTCTCTCTGTGTCTGCCCTGTGATAATTTGGTGACCCGTCAAGGATGTATCCTGCCTCTCGGCCAATGTCAGCTAGGATAGGCTTCCCCTCTCCCTTTATTTGTTTCCCCATACTTATCCTGACCTGGAAAATTGCAAGAATCAAATTCCATACTTGTCCCTACTCTGTAGGAATCCTGAGCTTCTTCTTGGTGTAAGTCTCCCTCCAGCGCCTTCCAAACTGATAGCCCGCAGACAGTATTTCTTTCACTTTCAAATGTATTACAACAGCAGAGGTTTAACTTTATCTAACCCTACCATTACTCTTCCTCTGTCCGAGCTCTGGTATGTGCATGTGTGTGTGTGTATGCGTGTAGGAATCGATGAGTTGTGCTGGCCCTGCACATTGGTGATGTATGATGTCAAAAGGGCACATAGCAAGAGATTAACATGCTGTATGCAGCTAAGCGCCATAGCGAACATTCTGAAGCTGAGGGATGAGGGAGAGGGAATCTGAGAGCCAGAGAATGAGAAAGAGGAAGAAGGTGGGTTTTGTATCATCACTCTTTGAAAACAATTTTTTCTGGACTATTGAGAGTGCTCCACAGCGGCCTGGGGCCACTCTGTACCAGGGGAAAAGGTGGGAAATGGAGGGCTTGGATGCCTAACTGCTTAGTGAATCTATGAATGGCTGAAGCCTTTATCACCCTGCGTGTGTGTGACACAGAGGGCATTGAACAGTGACTGTTAATTGGCAGATGTCACTCACTCTGTGACCGACACCAGGTTGTCCTGCGATGCCGAGGCCTCGTCCCTCAGCTTGTCCCCTGGCAGCAGTGGTGTGGGCAGCTCGGCTTCTTTCCTGCGGGGTAGATTGAATAATCTCCACGGTGCGTGGGAGCTGTCCTCCTCAAGGTTGACCGCTGCGCCCACGTACACGGTGGGCTCAGGAGGCTCAGAGTAGGTCGAAGCCCCGGGGTGGGAGTGGGGGTGATGATGGGAGTGGAAGTGCTGATTCAGACCCTCTGGCCCTCCAGGTTCCTCACCGCCACCCTTCACCCCGACCAGGCAGGGCTCTGGGGGCGGCTGGTAAAAGTGTTGGCTGTTGGGGGTTGAAGGGTTCTTCATGCCCTCCCCTGAGTCCTCGCCGCGCTCGCAGGGGTGGGGGCTGAGTGGTGGGGGTTGGGGGGAGTTGGCCTGTTCCGACGGCCCAGCGCTGACCCCGCTGTGGAGCTGAGGGGCCTTTTGGATGCCGGACACATCTGTAGAGCGTATACTAGAGAATCTTCCTCCATCCTGGCCCCTCATGGCTAACCTCTGGCCAGCTGTTGCCTCGGCCTCTATTGAAGCCTCATCGCTGGTCAGGCTGCGATGGTGGAAGGGCGTCTGAGGTCTTTTCTGCTGCTTGTCTCCTTTCTCTGGCTTCTCTCCCCCAGCTTTGTGCTTGGTAGGAGGCTGGGAGGGCTGGCCTGCTGACTGAGTTTGGCCTGGGGTGCTGCCTGTTCGCTGCTTCACTGATTTGTATCTGCAGGGGAAGAAGACAAACAGGGAAACATGGTGAGACTGAGAGGCACCAGTGACACTGAGCAAAACGGCAGCAGAGACAGAGATAATCTATCAAACCATGACGATGTGTAATGTGAATTATTTATTTTCATGATGCGCAGAGATCTTGTGCAGCTTATGTAAACTCTCCCTCTAAACCCTAACATCTGCGTCTTCGAGAAAAACAACAATTAACTCAATTCCTCTCACCTGAAACGTGGCAGCCTCACTAATTCACCTCAAATAAATTATGGAAAAAAAACAAACACTACAGTACCTTCAGACGATTAAGTTAAGTCTAAGACTCCACATCTAATCCACAAATGTACATGCACATGGTTTCTGGTATTATTCGCACTCAGACTCAAACAAAATGTCCTAAATAGGGCTGGGGCAATTTCACCCAATCACCCAAATGCTGTCAGTAGAAAAGAAATAATATCTCACATTTAGCTCTATTGTCTATTTGACTAGCTCAAATGAAGCTGATCAAATGATGCATTACACCAGAAAACAACATACCAAGGCTTCACCGTGGCCATCAGGATCTTCGGTTGCCATGTGGACTACCTGCTCTGAAACCACAAGGCCATTTCACTCACCTTTCCTTACCACTACCACTGTCTGCATCAGTGTGTCTTTAGCATCTCAATTGCTATGTCACCACTCAGCCCACTGCTGCGGTTATACATTAGGGTGTTGACGAGGAAGCTGTGTCTCTTTAATGGCCGGGGCACTCGCGTGTGCTGACAATTAGATGTCAAGATAAGCAGACACACGGAAGCCTTCCATCTACAAAACACAGCTAATGGCCATTAAAACTGGCAACGCACAGAGCTTCCCATATCTGTGTCGCCAAAGTGCTGGGTGGCTTCCAACAAATTAACATGCTCCAGCTGACTGGCCCAATTCACTCTGCTCTTGTCTGTGGCCCAAGCCGGCTCTCCTCTCCCTAAGTGGAGAGGGGGAAAAAAAAAAAAGCCTAGCGCAAAGGATTCCCCAGTGGAGGTATGCCCAAACTTGCAAGGTATAAACCAATCAAAACACACAAAATTCAGTTTAGATAGTGCTCGCTCATTAACCATGAATCTGAATTTTCTTATTCAATCTATGAGATTGGTTCAGGCTCCCCCTGTGGAGGCCAGTGAAGCATACAGGCATCCAGCTCACTGATTGGACCTGCCTTCTGCAGTGGATGGCATAAGCTTGTGTTTACATGTACCCTTGTGAGTAAAGCAGCTGGTTGCGACTGTGGCTGGCCAGGACTGATGATAAGCTGAAAACTGAAGGATGCAGGGGACAGCTGCTTTGCCGTTTCATTCAAGAACGAGGCCCCCAAGACATTAAAAATCATTAAATCAAAATGTGATGAACAAGAAGATACTACTGAAATTAAGCTTTTCATGGGGCCGGATTTAGAAAACACAGGTGTGCAGAAAATCAGGAACACTAACAGACAACAAAACATATCCCTGCATATGATGAGTGTGTTAGTGTATTCTTAGGAAGGGTGTAAAGTGCATGCAAAGTGAAAACATCAATCCATTCCATCATCTTGTAAGATAGGTCTTTATTTTGAAATTCCCATGGCACGTCTGTGTCGCCACGAAACAGTGCCAGGCAGATAATGGCAAGCAGCCAAGGAGAAGAAGATGAGGATATTTACTCCCCTCTCAGGAATAAATCAACAGTGTGGAAGTATTTTGGATTTCTGAGACAAGACTGAACGCAACAGACAAAGCACATGTCACATGCAAACAATGCCAATATGGGATAAGATACCCAGGAAACAGGACGAACCTGGCCGGGGATCTCACTCCAACAACTTGTTGGTGTCGTTACGGAAATATTAGCTGCTCTGTTTCATCAATCTTAGGCCAAAAAACCAGATGTGTTGTTCTGGTAAATCCCTGTGGGCAAAAACCTCAGGCTTCAGACCGCTCTGAACACTGTTTCTGTTTCCAATTTCTACTCTGGCTACAGTGTGACATCACAGTGTGACAGATTTCTTTATATAGTCATCTGCTCCAGGCACACTACTGCAAGTGTGTATAGTGCGTAGCCTACACTGCTACACGCTAACATCAGGGAAACGTGGTCTAGGTTGCTGATGTTGTTAATTTCTCTCCGATTTCAGATCATATTCCAGCTGGAACACGTCAGATTGTGTTTAGAAACTTTTATTGGTGATTTTTCAAGGTATAAAGTGTTGCAATACTGTGTAAGTTATTCTTCACCTGGAAGGACAGTGCAGAGATGCCAAGATACAGACAACCTGGAAACACTGACCAATCAGAAAAGACTGGGCTATTTCAGGAGGGGAGCTTAAATAAAAGAACATTAAAATGAGCAAAACCTTCCCTGTACTTAACCTGTTGCGATAATTTACATTTATTCATGTGTTGTTTTATTCTTTTATAGCCAAAACAACAGCAACAGCGGCACAATGAGATAAACTGGGTTCAACTTTTGGAACGTAGCAGCACGCACCACATGTCATGTGACAAGAACCAACCAATCACAGCCAACAGACATCTTCCCCTTCATCTGTAAATATCACTCTGTGGTAAATACAGAGAAGAAGTTGTTGCACTCAGGATTTCAGGTAAATAGGTTGTGATATGGTGCTTGTCGAGAATGCTTAGCAATCTTAGCAAACTGCCGCTGCTCTCTTGAAAGTTGGCACAGAGTAGGCAGTAATACCCAGCTCCCGACCTTGCGTTTTAAAGACACTGCATGTGTGCAGCCCCTATGTCCTGACAATATACATCAGCTGTAACTGTGCCTATATGTCCTAGTAGACAAAAACAACAGTGACTTTTAAACAAACACATATGAACTCATTCGACATCTTCTGAGCTAATTTGTCAACGTTAGGAGCGCGCAACACACACGCTTGGTTATACCACCCCAGTATCCCTTAAGTGCTCCATCAGAGGTCAAGCTATTCTTTCTCCTTCGAATTATTCCCATCAGTGCGGGAATAAAAATGTCTGACTTACAGAAACACACGGCCCAGCGGAGGTTTCGGCCCCGGCAAGGCTGTCACTTACACAAAATAGTGATAAATTGAAAAATATGAAGAATAATATGCTTGTCAAAGTCTAGACATGGATATAACTTGCAGATATTTTGCTGACTATGGCCCTCTGTGCCGCTGTTCAAAGCTCCATGGACTCTGTATAACCTCTTTGAAATGTCTTTGAGCACGCATACATGAGGAATACCTGCACATGCTTCGTGTCCACATGGGAAGTGACTAACCTGGAACAGCTGCAGTATGACCTCTGTGAATGCTCCACAAAATCCCAGGCTCCGACTTTGTCAGCCAGTTCTTCCTCACAGGTACCGTTGGTTGCGGCTGAGAACTTCCGCCTGGGGAGAGGGGGAAATAAAAAAATTCAAACAATATTACTAATGGCTAATTTCAACCCGGAGTATCTCAGCTGCTTTTTATGTATTCATGTGATCAGACCCATCCTATTTTTTTCATGTAATTGTTTTTTACAGACAAATCTTAATTTGTGACACAATATTCTAAAACAGTGCACGGTTCTGATGTTCCTTTGGTGTTCAGTGACAAATGGTCAGAGCTTTGTGCTGAGGCTGATTTCATCGCCCTGCTTGGAGCAATAATATTTTGGCTGACAAGCCCAACAGCTAACTCCAGCCGACACTGTGCTTGGTCAAGGGGCAACAGATCCCGGGTTGCTCCCAATGTGTCAGATTCACTGATGGTGAATAATACAACAGACCATGTGACAAAACTGCATGCTAACGCTCACTTTAATTACTAGAGATTATTATTTACATCTAAGGTTTTCTGGTATTTTCATATGGTTTATGTATCCACCGCATCTATAGGTTATTTTCTAGAATTATCATTAGGTCTAAAAAATGTCAAAAAGTGAAACTATTATTTGCGTATTTTCAAAATAAATCATAAACCTATATGAGTGGACCATGTGGGAATTTAATTTGAAAGGACACACACAGGAAGTGTCCACACTCAGCAGTCAGACAGGAGTCAGGTTAATTTCCAGGGCTGGTACCTGCGGTTATTCCACAGGCTAGTTAATAACATGTCGGGCAGGAAATCCAAAGTGTGGGATCATTTTGAGAAGGTGAAGGACGAACCCAAGGTGATATGTAAACTCATCTTCATTGGTCGACTACAAACATGACGTATCATCTGAAACATGGAAGTAGCTACATGCCCATTAGCCCACAGCGTCATTAACAAGCGGCTCGCTCAGTGTGTGACGTGCACTTGTAGATAAAATATAGGCCTATATTAATGAAGGTTCATTAGTACGCTTTTGTATTTCTCTGTAATGTAGCACAGTGTTAACAATGTTACTGATACTATTCTTTCTCACACCTTCAACTCAAACCATTGTGTGGCCCCGCCCAAAATATATCATTTAATAATTAAATTAATATCATAAACAAGCGGGTGACTCGTCAACTAATGGCCCTAAATGATGACTATTGTTTGACTGGGATAATTCTTAGTCAGAGGCAGCCCTACTTAAGACATCAGTGTAGTGTGTATATGACAGATGTGCAGTCAGAAAGTGCAAAAAAATAACACCAAAAGGCAACAGTGTAGTCAGACACGGGCTGGAGAAAGAAGTACCCTGACACCATCAGGGTACATTGAAGTCCTGAGCAACCTCCGTTTTCTGCTAAACACACCTCACTCAAAGTTTATTCAGAGAAATTAACCAGGCATGGCCTCTCGGCTTGTGCAGTTGGGTTAATTGTATTGTTTTAAACCGCAAATGAGATTTCCAACTTTCCAAGAGTGCTTGAACACTGGCGCACAACCTCTTCTTTACTCAGCTTGTTACACCAATAAGTTGTGAGTGCTCATAAAAAAACAAGTACCGTCAGGAGAGGCTGACCAGTTCTCTCTACTGAGACTCAGCAAATGGTTTGAACACACTGTGGGTGATTTTACAGAGCAGATAAGTAGGAAGACAGATGACTATACACTCCTATAGAGGTTTTTTGTTACCTTGCTTAAATGCCTTTGTGCTCAATTTACATAAAAGTAAAAGGATACCACACGATTTTTTCAAACTCTCAACCACTGATAGCGATCCATTTGTTACGGCCTTGTACAATGGCCCAATGTCCAATGACTCTTTTACCACTCATTAAGCAACAAGTCTTTGACTGCTGGCTACAGAAGACACTTTTTAAGTACATGTTAGAGGGATTGTTTCTCATTCACTTTCAGGTGCTTTCTCAGATACAGGGTACTTTCACAGCTTTTTATTCTACAGCTGCCCAACACAAACGAATTCTTTGGTTGGGGTTCAATATTCATTTACAGCATGGCCGATTAATCTGTGCTACATTTTTTAAGAGACATAGAAAAATTACTTACTTGTTCTGGGCTCGGTTGATATTGCACTCTTGCCAGACGCGCTCCACCACCTGACTGGCGAGCTGGCGTGGAATCTTGCCTCCGTGGTGACTCGTTCTGTCCACGCTGAACGCATCAGATGATGAAGGCATCTTAACCCACTTCTGGGCCGAGTGGGAGTCCACTGGGGAGGGGAAGATCAAGGTTAACTTTTTTGACTTGATCTTCATTCGAATGATCCGATATTGATTCATGAATAGTCCTGTCATATACATTTACATTGTGTTTACTCCAGTACCTGTTTGTGCCTCCTCGGGCGATGTGGGAGGGGTGAGGGTCACCAAAGACATGGCGGGCTCTCGCTGGGAAGCAGGCACTTGGTGGCCACCCGAGTAGACGGCAGTGCAGTGGGAGGACCCCACAGGGGCCACAACAGGGATGTCTGACTGGGGCACCAGCACCAGGCAGGCTGGGTACACCATCCGCACACCACCTGTACACACAGAGCAGAGATGTTTAAGAATCAAAGCAGACGGATCTACATTTCAAACAGGTCAGCTCACAAAAGAATCAAACACTGACCTACGAGGACCTCCACAGAGGCCAGAGAGTCATCCTCCCAGTCCATGTCCTCCGCCTTGTCCTCCGACACACCCTCCTTGGTGCTAGGGCTGATGGGATAGAACTGGTTCCACTCCTCGATCAGCTTCTGGGTGGGTGGGTCTGACATCTTGAACGACTGGCCAGTCAGTGTACCGTTCAGGCCGAAAGGACTCAGGATCACTAGTGAGAAGGAAACGGTGGGGAGGAGAAGAGAGGAGAGAAATGTAAGACAATGTTTGTCAACATAAGAAAATCTTCAGCCCTGCATCATTCTCAAGACAATACATATCTCCATGTCTGAATCACAGGGCCTAAGGATAGACTGTGCTGTATGCTGCACAGATTGTAAAGCCCCTTGAGAAATTTCTGATATTGGGTTATATAAATAAAATTGACTTCACAAATCCTCATGATTTCTCTCCTTCACCTTTGTATAATTTCCCTCCCGCTCTCTCCTTTAGGAGTGGGCGACACATCGATTATTCTCAGTGTACCGCAGCTTGCTCCACGCGGGATGTATAAAATCACTATATCACAAACATCACTTAGAAATTGTTAAACATTTTTTAAGCCACAGGAATGAGACTTGCTTTGGTGTTCAGGCTCTTTACCTCTCACTGACACAAAAAGGAAAAAAACAAATACACATGATACGACATGCACTCCAACAAATCCAGACCACTCTCTCCTGGACAATAGTGTGACCAGGCGAGTGTGTTTTTGAATTTGCAGGGCTCCAGACAGCAACCATTCAGTCACATTTTGCAACCATGGAGCACCACAGTCACTTGCAAATATTTAGTAATATATGAACTGGAGAGGTGTTAGTTTGTTTCCGGCTCACATCCTCATGTTTAACAGTGCCGCTGTAACGGTTCAACTTTTCACTATCTGCTAACCATCGACCAGAAGCTTAATTTTCAAAGCAAAAACATCAACACTTCTGCCCGAGACCAGACGGGTTCTTCCAGCTTCACCCTCTTTTTATATCCTCCAACATGGGTTCCACATATTTCACTCACTTTTTGACCCTTTTATCCCAAAGTCTTTTCTTTCTCCTTCTTCCATCCCTTCTTTTCTCTCCTCTTCAACAAACTTCACTTCTACCCTTTCACTCTACACCTCTTTTCTTTACTTTCCATCCCTACGTATCCTTGTCCTTCCCCTAATCATCCTCCTCCTTTCTTCATTAGTCCTTTCTTCTGTCCTTCAATTCACACCTTCCTTTTATAAATTGACCAATCTCACTTGTCTTATTATCATCATCACTTCCTTATTTTTTCTCCCATATGCTTCCCTTCCATTTTTCTGCCATCTCCGGCCGAACCGGCAGCGTTCTGACCTTTCCAAAGCACCGCTGGACCCAGCCGGTCCCGGCTGACTCGCCAAATACTTACAGAGCAATCCAGGCGCCAATTATTGGCAAGCGGTGGCCTCTCAGAGCCCATAAACAGAGGCTTATAAAAAGGGCCACTCCTCTGCAAACACACTTGACTGCACAGACATATGAGAGTCACACAGCGAGCCCATCAGTCTGCTTACAGAACAGACCTACATCCATCAGAGAATGCAGATCGTAACACAGACCAACATGCATAAAGCATACATACATATGAGCGCAGAAACCATATGCATATCAACTCTGCAGACACACGGAGACACAACCTGTCAGCTTGTTATGCGTCCATTCTTTTTCTCTGCATGCATCACACATATGAACATGGGGAGGAGTATAAATGGCACCATGAACAGACTGGCTGGGTGGGTAGGTGTGTGAATGAGCATCAGTTAACATCCAACTCTGCCGTGCTTTTCTAGTGTGTCATTACTAGATTGGATGGCCTCTGTCCCAAGGTATTGATCCTACGGCTTGACCAAAGAGCAGCTTCCAGGATGGGAAAATGGCGGGAGACGACGGGAAGAGTAGGAAAAGGAAGATGAGACGCATTAGCAGTGATTCACCTCTGAAATCTTCCAACCCTTAGACTGTTATGAAATCAAACCCCACTTTTTGATCCTATTTAAGGTCAGCATTTTATCTGCTATACCCAGTCAATATATTTAGTAATTACCTCTGTATAGCCATTTTTATCGGTGGTGGCGGAGTCCACCATTCCTTCACTGGATTTAGACTGCCAATCTAAGCATGGGAGACTCACAGGGGAACAATCCAGCTGTATCTCATTGATATCAGCCTCAATGTTTACAGTTCACTCTCTGAACACCGGATCAAAGCGTTATCATTAATGCAAACCCATTACCTCCAACTAACCCTGCTTCATATAAAAAGCGTTCAACTGGCAAAACGCAGGGTGGCTTTTATTGTGAAGGAGGCACGGGAAACAATGTATAAGTCACTACTTATTGCATTGAGTGCGATCGTTCAACAAAAATGCATCAAATGGCATTTTTTTGGTCAGCGGATCATTTAATTTTGCAACGAAGTAATCAAACAAGAGGGAGCTGTTAGATAAGGAGCCGCAGGCAACTGGCTGCACACATTTAACTCCTCTGCAAAGGTATCCAACTTTACTATGTCCTGCTGATGTGTGGAAAAGTACTAAAACAAGGTGAGTTTGTTTGGCTGCACTGAAAAGAGACAAACCAGTTGCTCTTCTGTTGTATTTCAGACAACCATAATGAAGACAGCGGTGAACAATATCTTTAGGATGTCTTTCAGAGTGTTTTGATTAACAATAAAAACACTGACGGCCAATTAATTCAGTTAAAACTTGCAGGGCATCGCAGCTGGAGCACACAGTGATTTCTTGACCCACTGTTTCCATAACATTATTGTTTATCAGTGTGGATGCTCACATCATTCTAGTTACGGTTGTTGTTATTGTCCTTCGTGTGGACATCCCTTTGGAGCCTTGAGGAGTTTAGTACTCAAAAACAAGAACTGCCCAATTGTCCGGGTCAAATAAAATGCCACGTCAGGCTAATAATTCTAGCAACTCGCTCACCCAATCAGAAACAGGGTGAAAAAAAGAATTAAGCACACTGTTTTTTCCAGAGCTGATGATTGAAGTAGCTTAAGAGTGAGCCATGTTGCTTTCTTATCATCTCTGTTGCGGCATCAGAGTTGGTCACGATCAGTTCCGATCAGGCACATCTGAGAAAATGGCAGCAAGTAAAGACAAAGTTCATGAGTCGAAGCGCAAGCAAGCGTCTCAATTATCCTGAAATAAGATAGTTCAGCTGGGTGGCGTTAGAGAATGTGGGTGAAAATCCAACAGTGTATTGTGCAGTTTGCCGCAAGTTTGGGAGCAAGGTGGATAAAATGGGGTTGTTTTTCAAAGGCAGTTACATTATTTGATAATTGCTGACAAAGCAACTGGTGTAGGGGCCAGTAAAAATTGACTCCTGGCAATCAGATTTCTTGCCCGGTCAAAAATTATTAATGTCTCACCCTCTATTTATGATTCTTTACCCGGACATATGAACCCTCGGGGCATTCAGAACCTAAATACTGGAAAAAGATAAAGCATGAAACATGTTGTCTAGACACAGTGTATCCTGGACATCCCTCAGAGTAAAGTTTCACCCAAGCCTCCAGAACATACAACCTCAGCAAAAACAACCCCACAGAGGGAAGAACAAAAGGTTATTTATGTTGCGGTACACAACAACACCCAGCTATGGCCGATCATATTAACCTTAATTAAATTCAACCCCACTCGTTCTCCCTTTCATTTCTGCATTTCTTGCTACACACACTCTCCTAAGACCTGAGGCCAGTTGTGGAGATCAAATTCAGCACAATTATGGAAATGGTTTACCGTTTTCCCCCATCACCACCCCACCGCACCCTCCCCTCCATCCCTTCTGCCTCTCTCCTCTCTGACTGTGAGCCTATCTCTGGCTCCCTGAAGACATGTCAAATGTGCTCAGATCAGTGTAATGGGCTGAGAGTTCATTACATTCACTCTGCGCCCTTTTATGAGGTCACATCCTGGAGAGGTCTGCCTGCCGGAGCGCTCTGCCGCACAGTAAACCAAGCTTGGCAGAGGTGAGGGGGGGAGAGAGAGAGAGAGAGAAGGGGAGGAGGAGATGGATGGATGAAGGGGGATGGAAGCCAGCCCTTCCTCGGCGCTATGCTTGGTTAGCCAGGAGGAGATGCACTGCGGCGGTGAAAACACACACCTGCGCATAGACACACACTGTACTCAAAGACTTAACACACAACCTGTGCTGATCGGAAAACACATACACACTACAGAGACACGTGTCTGCTTCATTTGAGTGCATCTACATCAATGGTTCCCGACATGGGGGGCAGGTGGCTCCAGGGGGGCTTCAGGGTGTTCCCAGTTGGGGATATTCTTAGTGGGGCTAATAGCCAAATGATTTGGCTGTTCAATACAAATATTCGATTTTTCACTTTTTTTTCCATTGTAAAGTTTGAACAGGGTTTGGTGGGACGTGCAGGATGACAGTGATGTTCATGTAATTTAATAAAGAGCCACACTACGCTAGTAACAAATCAGAAATGTGCAACCCTTCAAACCACAATTTTCCAGAACTCAAAGAGACATCTTCTATTAGCTTCTTCTGTCCAACCAACAGTCCAGAATCCAAAGACACTTGATTTATAATCATAAATCAAAAAAAGCAGCAAATTCTCACATTTAAGAAGCTGGAACCACCAAATGTTTGATATTTTCACTTGAAAGGTGACTGAAAGTATCAATCAATATCAAAATATTTGGTGATATATTTTCTTTCAATCGACTTATCGATTAATAGACTATTTGTTGCTGTTCTAGTGAATGCCATGGCATAAATATAGGGCTGTACCAGACTCAGAACTATGTCAGTCGAATCACATTCGGCTGTTTAATACAAATATTCAACAAACTTTTTTTTCTTCGTATAAAGTTTGAAGTCATTACAATGACAGTGGATATCAAATAAAACCAGAGACTGTGTTGTATTAAGTATCTGTGAACTGTGTATGTGAGCCTTGTGAAGGAAAGTTTCTCCTCCTCTTTGCAACTGATGATTCGAATCTCCGACTTTCAAGGGGCAGCCAGACATTAAAACATAAATATAATAAGTTTGACCAACTAGTAGCTCTGGTAGCAACAATTAATCGGCTAGTCATCTAATCATGCACATCCCTATTTCCAGCGTCCCATCAAAATTAAAATTAATATATTTTTTAAAATTTTAGCAGTTGAATTTCAAGATAATCCATAAGAATTGAGTAAACAAGTGATTTAACTGAGGCATCATTACTTCACAATGGCCAAAGATGAATTGTTCCTTTGTGCGGAGGAACTCGCCATCACAAAAAGGCAAAAGGACTGGAATTCATTGACCAGTAAAATGAGTCATAAGTAACCATCTACTAGTTGGCAGCTAGGGAGCAATATGATCATCCTAAATGACCAAGAAACCCCATCAACATCCCTGTGGCAATCCATGCGCCAAGTTCCAATAATCATTTAATTTTTATCCAAGGCACTAGTCTTTAACTGGAGGGGATATTATCACCTCCCTTCAGGGGAGCTCTGGAGACACTAAAGGGGTGGGCTACACAGGAATTAGGGTATTGAGTGGAGGAAGAGATCACTGTTATTACTCTGGAGGGGAAGTGTGGAGAGGGGAGGGTTGAATCACATTGATCCAACCAGAGGTGAGATGGTAAAAGAGGAAAAGTTTTGCTCATGTGTCACCCATTCAAGATTTTGAGCTCAACAGGCTGCAATGAAACCACTCGGGGCATTTGTGCATCGTCAATTTAAGTCCACTGAAAGTGTGTTTTTGCCACTGACAGGCTCAGATTGTTGTTATAAGTGTCTGATAACATTATGAAAAGGATCCTACGGACATAAACCTTTTTGTTTTGAGTAAGATCCTCTTTGTTTACCTAGAAACAGCCTGGCGACTACCAAACCCACCAGACTCCATTCAAATAAACATTAATTTTACCACGTGTATGGCCAGCAATATTTTCACATCTAACCGGGAGAATTAAGGGTTTACTTCAACCAAGGCAGAGTTGGTGATTTTGGGAACAGTAGAAAAACAAACCAGAACAGTTTTTGTGAGTTTTATTTTGTTTCTGTTGACTCTGAATGTGTATTACTATGATAAAATAATTGTATTTTTAAGTGGAGTCTGGTGGGTTTTGGGACAGGGATTTCAGGGCTGTTTCTAGTTAAACAAAAAGGATCTTGCTCTGTAACATAAAGGTTTATCCCTGTAGGGATCCTTTCCATAATGTTTCTGTACCTAGAATAATAATCTAAGTCCATCAGTGGCAAAAAGGAGCACTTTTAGTGGGCGCAAATTGACGGTATGCCCCAAGTGGTTACATTACAGCCTGTTTTCGTAGCTGCTACTGGACCAATTTAAAACATTTTTGTTCCCAGAAGTCTTTTAATCACAAAGACATGGAGAAATAGGGTCCAGGCTACCTTAGTTACTCTTTTAGTCAGCAGGGTCCATTTATGTGACATCTGCTAGAGAGGGAAGCACTATAATGCTTGATGCACATATCCATACCTCACTTTTTTATGAATGCAAACAGGACGAGTGTGATACTTTTATTTTTATTCTAATAGTGTTGTTTACAAAGCCAACTACTTCCTTCCCTTCACAGATTAAATGTATATTATAATCATTACAATAACATTTCTGTGTGTATGTTGAAATGCAAGCAAACAATGGTTTTGGGATTATATAGCGTCTGGCTTCGGGTGTGGTAATGAATTTAGAGCCAATGATGGAATATCATTAGAGCCACACATTTTTATAGCTACACTACACTATAATTTAAAGTGACTACAGAGGCTTTTCTTTTTTTCCTTAACTGGCTGCAAGCCAATTTGTAATGAAAGACAGCCTGACAGAAGATTGTATATGTATTATCTTGGCAGCAGTACCCAACACAGCACACTAATATATTTCAGTATATTTCCAGTTTTATTTTTGGCTGAAGCACAAGAGTGTCTTTCACTAATATATTTCATTCAAAAAACTACACTCTTCCTACACATGCACTGAGAATTAAACGTTTACAAGAAAATATTTTCAAAAAAAAAAGTGTCTGAAAGCCTAATTCCCTTATCTTCTTTAGTGTACTCCGCCTTATCTCCTTGAGGCAACAGACAGGGTGCTTTTCTAAACAGCCTAAAGTTATTTTGAGCTAAACGGGGTCCTTGAATCCTGAAGATTAACTTGTGTTTTAGTAGATGCCATTTCTTTAGATTAATCAAAAGCAAAAATGTGTGTACAAAAACATTTTTAGGTGTTTGGTGTTTAAATTAGCTTCCTTTAAAGTAAGAGTAGCTGCAGCGTCTCCACCAGATGTAAGAAAAGACCTTTCAGTAACTGATGAGTATTGAGCATGTTGTTTCTTTGGCTTCTGAAGATGGCTTTGACTCCCCATGGTGGCCCATTGATAGATGGTGCCATTGTTGTTTTTAACCCTGTTGTTTTGTTTTTTTACACTTGACAACAGAGGTGTCTCCACTTGAGATTCAACAATGCAAGTAAACCTATTAATGGGACACATTAACAAGTGTGCAGCTTTCTGAGAGTGGAGAAAAAGAAACTCTCCTTGAGTCAACAGTACAGCATTATTCTTATTTCAAAAAATAAAATGCAGCTATTTTTTGTAGCTGTAGCTAGATTTTTATATTATATTGCAATAAATGATATATATGTTGAAATCTCCTCTAAGCCACTGTATACAGTGGTGGAAAAAAGTTTTCGGACACCCTTAAAATTTTACACAATCTCAAATATTATCATGAAATATTTGTGGAAAAATCTTTTTTGTGTTTCAAAAGGTGTGGCTGCATTAGACAGATACAAACAAATACAAATTATATTTTTTTTGTTTATTGCTTACAAGAAAAACTAACAAAACTAAATTCTTGACAGTTTCAGTATGTCAGTTCTCAACATTGTCGGTATCAAAGTCAACAAATAACAGAGAATGTGTTCAAAACTGAACAAAAAATAAATAAACCATCACATCATCAAATTATTATTTAGTAGTCCTGCCATTGGCACGTAGTAGAGCTCTAATCCTGGCTGGCATGTTCCCCACGAGCCTTTCACACTGTCGAGGGGTAATCTTGTCCCATTCTTCTTGAATTACTGCTTTTAATTCTTCTAAATTCTTTGGTTTATGCTTTGAAACAGACCTTTTGATAATCCACCACAGATTTTCAATGGGGCTCATGTCCAGGGATTGAGCTGGCCACTCTAAGACCTGGATACTGCGCTCCTGCAGCCAAGTTCTACTGGCCTTGGATGTGTGGCAAGGGGCATTATCTTGTTGAAACATCCAGTTTTTACCTCGACGGAACAGTGCACGCGCAGAAGGGAGCATGTGGGTTTCGAGAATGGTACAATACTTGGTAGAGTTCAATGTGCCATCACAGACAGTGAGATGACCAACACCAGCAGCACTCATGCATCCCCAAACCATGATACTGCCTCCACCATGCTTGACAGTAGGTACTGTACATGCTGGAGATAATGCTTCGCCTGGCCTTCTGCGTACCCTCATATTAGTAGGAGGAAGATAAAGCTGGAAACTGGACTCATCTGACCACAAAATCTTCTTCCAATTCCTGGCTGTCCAGTTCTTGTGTGCCTGGGCCCAACGACGCCGGGCTAACCTCTGTCTCTCATTGATCAGGGGCTTCTTGATAGCCTTGTAGGACCTTAAGCCATGATCTAAAAGTCGGCCACGTACAGTGCGGGTGGAACACTGGACACCAGTTTGGTTTGACCACTGCTGCTGAAGCTCCTGTGATGTCATTTGGCGGTTTTGCCTGCACATGCGGATCAGGCTGCGGTCATTTCTTGCTGAAGAAACTCTTGGACGCCCAGATCTTGGTTTGTTTTCCAAGCTGTTGGTTCGTCTGTATTTCTGCAGAGTGTATCCAACTGCTGAAGGACTGCATCTGCACTTCCTGGCTATCTGGCGGCAGCTGTACCCTTCCTGGCTGAGAATCTTTATCTTCAGGCGTGTTTCCTGCGTTAGGTTCCTTGTTTTAGCCATTTTTGTGTCTGAAGAACTTTCAAATGTGCTGGCTTTATGTAGACACGAAGCTTGGCAACAAAAATTGTGTCTTTTAATAAAAAGAACGACCTTCATCACTGGTACCAAAATGACCCAATACTCAAAATTTCTTATGTATTTTTATGGAACCAATCAATTTCAAGTTTTTAATGGCTTTTTTTAGGATTTATTTAGTATTTTGGCTGTGACTGTACTAAAAGAAATTGCACTTGAAGACCTAAGAGTGATTCTTAATGCAATATTTCACAAATGCATGGGGTGTCCGAAAACTTTTTTCCACCACTGTATTACTAAAATACTTCATTATTGAAAAGAATACTGCTATGATATAAAAAATAAAGCAGTGTTATAATATATCTAAATGAAGTAGTGTTATAATAAAGTTAAATAAAATACTGTTATAATAAAGTTAACTTAAGCAAATAAGGTTCTATTGTAATTAAGTTAAAGGCAGGAAGGTAAATAAGGTACTGTTATAAAAAAGGTAAATACAGGACTGTTATAATTAATCAAATAAGGTACTGTTATTCTAAAGTTAAATACGATACTGTTATAATTAAAGTTAATTACAGTACCGTTATAATTAAGTTAAATACGATACTGTTATAATTAAAGTTAATTACAGTACCGTTATAATTAAGTTAAATACAGTACTGTTATGATAAAGTTAAATACAGTACTGTTATGATAAAGTTAAATACAGTACTGTTACAGTAAAGTAAAAGACAGGACTGTTATAATAAAGTTAATATGGTACTGTAAAATAAACTTAAATACAGGACTGTTAGAATAAAGTTAAATATGGTACTGTTATAATAAAGTTAAATACAATACTGTTATAATAAAGTTAAATATGGTACTGTTATAATAAAGTTAAATGAGGTACTCTTAAAATAAAGATAAAGACAGGACTGTTATAATAAACTTAAATAAGGCACTGTTATAATAAACTTAAAAACGGTACTGTTATAACAAAAATAAACAAGGTACTCTTATAATAAAGATAAAGACAGGACTGTTATAATAAAGTTAAATACGGTACTGTTATAATTAAGTTAATCAAAGTACTGTTATAACAAAGTTAAATAAAGGACTGTTCTAATAAAGTTAAATAAGGTACTGTTACAACTAAATAAAATAAAAGTGTTGTTATAATAAAATTAAATTAAGTACTGTTACAATTAAATAAATATAAGTACAACCACTGGTGCTTTTCTTTTAAGAACATGCTACGCGTCTCGGCCCCAAGTGTTGATACAGTTAATTTATGCATCTCAAATGGAACAAGCCGAGATACATTAAGTATTACTGATGTATCGCTCATGTCTAGTAGCTTGGCAAAGTCAAAGAATGCACCGTTGATTTTTATAAAAGTTCTTGGTTTTACACTTGAGGTCTGGCTGGGTGGTTCTGTACTGTAAGGCTACTGTTTGCCAAAATGAATAAGTTTTAACATTTGGTGTTTTTTACAGGGTTGCAGAATGTGAAGGATCCTCCTCAGCTGACCCTACATTTTAGATGAAATTGCAAATCAATAGACCACCGGTCTCTCTCGCCTGGCCGTCTGAGTGCACAGGCATGTGTACAAACATGCAAATGTCAGAGGGCTTCTGCTGGATTCTGTCAGATGATCACAGCCCTTTGATTTAGAACGAGGAATTTCAGTGAAGGCGGTCTTAGAGCAAAGAACTTAAAGAGAAAACCAGAAGCAAGACAAAGTAGAAGTTTTTATTTCCTCCCACAAAATCACTCTGTTCATTCATCTGTCACATGCATACTTGTGGGTAATGATGTGTCTCTCTAAAACTGTGCCGCACTCCAATTAAGGGTCAAATCAAAGTGACACAATATGGCACAACACTTCGTTTGTTTACCTAACTACTGATACAGATTCCTTTAAGAAAACGTATCTTTGGTGTGTATCAGCAGCACCAAACTTCTTTAAACAATGACCCAAGGCAGATTCGCCACATGATTACATATCGGGGCAAGGATGCATTCTGTATTTGTTTAGTTGGCCCAAAGGGGGCTGCATAATTCATGAAGGATGCAGTGTTTGCTGTTGTCTTCTAACATCTTTGCTTTAATTGTTTTTGCTCTAACAGCGCCTTAGAACGTTTCCCCAGTGCATTCTGAGCTGCTTACAAAGTACCAGTGGTGTAGTGGAAGGGAAACCCACCTTGGAAGGGGCTGGACGCTTGCTGAGCCAGAGTGAGGTGCTCCTCCGTCAGGTGGTAGACGGGCTGGTGCTGGTTGATCTCCACGCTGGTGCACACGTTGCTCTCACCGTGCAAGAAGAAGGTGAAGGCGCAGGATAGGTGCTCACTGTGAGGAAAGAAAAGAGAGAGATGAGTCATTTGGGATCACGCTACTTTAATATGCACCTTTGAAAACAGAAACGACTATGTGCGATGAATAACTCCAATAGAGTGTGAGCTGGAGGAGTGACTGCTGCGGGGAAACAGGAGCAGATCAGATAGTCTAGTTCATGTTGCTGCTCACAAGGAGACGAAAGGTAGAGACAGAAAATATGATATAAAAGCCTGTGTCTTCTTTGCTTTTTTGTCAAAAGGGCTACAATGGGATCTCTCCTTTCGCTCATATTCTGCTTCAACATGACAGAGGCTCCTGATAGGAAAGATTAAGCCAGAGATACAAGGGAGGAAAAGACGACGCTACTAATCTGTGGACCCTCTGGTGATACAAAGAAAACTTATAAGCCTGTATCAAATTGTTCTGATGGCTGGACAAGTCTATATCCTGATTGAGTTTAGAGAGGATGCAGGTAATCAGTTGAACCAGGAATGTGTCTTCATGATATTCTAATCACTTTAGAAACAAGGATAAAAGTCAATTAAAAATAAACAAATGAACGAATCATAATCACCAGACAACTGCTCATGGAGATGGTCCTCCAGCTTGGGTCCAACAGCAGCAACAGCTGATCTTCGGTGATCAGGTGTCGCTGCTGTTGCAAACTCTCTGGGAAACACTGAATGCTCACAACAAAGGCCATGGATCAGAGACAGCATCACAACCATTTTATTTTAGAAAAGCTGCTATGAAATCAGGAGTTTCAGGCAGCAACGATTCCAGAAAAAAAAACACTAAATCCTGGAGGGACCGAAGTAATGCTCGTTTTAAAACAAATGACTTTTCACTGTCAGTGTCAAATTTTCAGTGTCAGAATAAAAACACTAGAGTTGTACTACAACTGGTGGGTGCTCTTGTGACCTCGACTGTTTGGCGTACAGTGGTCATAAACTTAATCCAAGCTGTCGTGCATCAGTCTTTTTCTCGTCTTGATGATGAAATCAAACATGTTTAATATTATCGACAGTTTTTAGTCTTGGCTCGTGCAAACAGTGAAATTCAATGACCTGACCATTGTTAACAACCAATAGCTGAGCGCTCTCCAGCACCAAACGGGAAGTGGCAAACCAGGTAGACAGCAAAAATGGAGGGGACTCTGGGGAGGTAAGAGAACGTGATTAAGTCTTGGTTCTCTTGGACTTTGGAAAAGGAGGACAAAGTGGCGGAGTTGTGGAGTGTAGTTTTGAAACAGTTCACCTTTCATTTCCACGGTCTCCTCGCACTAAAATAGTGCAGCTAACCATTGGAGGCTGGTGGCGAGTTAAGGTGAGACAATTCAAAATGTAAAGTTTGTTCGCAAATACAGTTTATCTTAGAGTTAGAGTTATGTGTTTTTGTGGACACCTAAGTAATTGTTTATGTCATATTTCTTAAAGGCAATTTGGTGTAATATTTTCCACCAGGAGCAGGATGGGAAATAATCTAAAAAGTAATCTTGTTGTAGTCTTCAAGATAGTGACCCTGCAAACTCTAGCTTGTATGACTAAAAACTCACATTGTCTTTAGATGTGGGAGGGCATCAGACCTTTGACTTTTAAAGTCTTCTCCTGTATCGCAGGTTTAAGTCAAGGTAGTGGTGCTCACAGGTGGTATGTGTGTGTGTGCGTGCAAGTGTGCTTTGGTCCGTCTAGTGTGGATAGCGCTGTGTGTAAAACAAAGGGGCAAGCCCTGACTAACCCTGGCTTTCCAGCCAATACGCTCAGCTCCAACAGTACCTTCTCTCTCTCTGTGTGTCTCTTTCTCTCTGCTTACAACAACGCCTGCCTGTGCCAGTCTGACCTCAACAGCACACAACAAAAGTGACAAGTTCAAGAAGAAACGGAAAGCAAGGACGCAGCAGACAGAAGGAGAGAGGGGCCAAAGCAAAATGCAGGCCATTGTCTGCGGGCTTTCCTCTCTCTTTCAGCACCGGCCTCGTCCATCATACACACAAACGCAGAGAGGGCGAGAGACAGCGCAAGTGACGGATGACCGTATGAAAGTGGACGCTGTGAATTTGGAAGTGGATCAAAGAGGGTTGCCTCCTCCGAGGATTTGGTTAAGCAAATATCAGTCTTCTCTCCCCGTCTCTCTCTCCCTGGCACACCTACTCTGCAGAGGATTAAAGAAAAGGAGCAGAGAGGGAGAGCCAGGCAGATAGAGAGCGCACACTTCAATAAGATAATACCACCTACGTAGAGGAGCGATGCCCTAAGCCCCCCGGAGCTTGACATTCATCTTACACTTCTTTTTTTCTGTGAAATGATGTGGTGCTAGTTAGTGACTAGCTATGAATGTATGATTTTCATATTTTACAGCTGGAAGCGAGTAGGCTAACGAAGGTGTGTCAGAGAGAAAAAGAAGCTTGGATATGCAGGTATTGGCTGTGGATGGGCTCAGATTATCTCGAGTCTGTCATTATACAAAACAACTCCATGCATATATGTACCCTTTTGCAGGATCTCTGTGTAAAAAGGGCTACTGAGAGCAAAGTCGCCTTTGTTTGGGAGGTGTGTCACGACGGCTCTGGTGTTGAAGTAGTAAATCGACACTAAGCTCCTGCAGTGCACATCTTGGGTGTGTGTGTTATGTAGAACACCCTCCAGTTCTGGGCAGGGCATGTCACCAAATCACCTGAAGCATGAGTGAGAACCAAAAAAAACAAAGATGGAGCTGAATACCAGAAGCAGGGGCAAACTTGAAACAAGACAAGCTAGAAAGGCGTGTTGGGTTTATTTAAGGCTCTCTTGAAAGGAATAAACCAATTTTTTGGGGAGATGTATGAGCTGGTTAGCCTGTCAGGCAACGTCCATGTTGCCATTACAAGAATGTATAAGCTGACCAACAGGCCGTTCTGCTAACACTGTGGTGTATTTATGTACAGGGAGGGAAAGAGGGCAAATGGCCTCGAGATCGACGAGGGGAGGAGAGGAAAAGCAAGTGAGACGCAGACTCCAACAGAGGGAGACAAAATGTGTTGTTGTATTCTGCAGACATCAACAGAAGTGCAGTCTGGCATTCTCCTCTCACACACAAAGAAAACCTGACACTACACATTCACACACATCTGCGTTTGCAGGGCACACTTGTAAGCTTGAGGTGGAGGGCTGCCATCTGTGGCTCAGCAGGCAGAAGTACAACCCAACTCTCTCTCACACACAGTATCATAACCAGGTTTAAATCAACTCTTAACAAATGTGATTGTGCGGACTGCTCTGTCGGTGTCAGCTGATTGGTTAAGAAGATTATCAGACATGCCAGCTGTTGACATTAAACCTGTCACATGCTAAATGATCACATTACTGTCCAGCAGTGATTAAAGGATGACATGTTCTATATGTAATATCGCTTTACGGATTTACATGTCACTTAATGATTCTGAAATCTGTTTGTCTACTTGTGGAAATTAAAGGGCAAATCAACCTGCAACCTATTTTCCCATGTTTTTGTGTCGAATAGCCCTTTACAACTAAAATTACTACAGGCTACAGACTCCTTTCTCCACTGCCAGAAGAGTAGAGTTAAGTAGAGTGTAGCGTACAGACCTCTGCAGCAGACAAGCATGCCTTGGTGTGCTCTTTTTCAATCAATCAATCAATCAATCAATCAATCAATCAATTTTATTTATAAAGCCCAATATCACAAATCACAATTTGCCTCACAGGGCTTTACAGCATACAACATCCCTCTGTCCTTATGACCCTCGCATTTTTCTACTGGTGATTAACATTATACATCAGGCAGTCGGGAGAACAGGTTAGTAAACAGCAGAAAGCAGCATAGAGGCAGATTAACAATCTTTGAGCACTGTGGTGGCGTGCCACTGCATCTCGTTGGTACAGGGGCTACTATTTGACCCAGGTGTGAATGCCAATTGTTGCCTTTCCTCATACATACAAAAGCCAGATGTCCGCAGGTGTTAGTAGGTTTTTTGTGCAGTAGGAAAGGATTTTCCTAATTTTTTTAGAAATTGGTCCAGTATTGAGCCACACCACTGCAGCCAGCAGCTGCAAAATAGGCTGCAATAAAACCACTGGGGGAATTAGCATCATCAATATATGTCCATTCTAAGTGCTTGGATTTGCCACTGACAGACTCAGATTGTTCAAAGTGTCTGACAACATTATGCAAAGGATCCCTACAGAGATAGACCTTTTTATTAAAGAGTAAGATTCTTTTTGTTTAACTAGAAACAGCCCCAAAATGCTATCACCAAAACCACCAGACTCCATTTGAATAAACGATAATTTTATCATAGTAACACACACTTCATTTAAAATCTAAAGAAACAAAATAAAACTGTCAAAAGCCATCTTGATTCAACAATCACCAACTCTGGTTTGGTTGAAATAAACCAGTAATTCAAGCCGTCAGATGTGAAAATATGCTGCCTCTATACTCTCTAAAATTACTGTACTTTAAAATGGAGTCAGGTTGGTTTGGCAATGAGGATTTTAGGGATATTTCTTGTTGAGCAAAAAGGATCTTATTCTTTAAAAAAAAGTCTATCTCTGAAGGAATCCTTTCAATAAGCTGTCAGACAATTAGAAAAATAATCTGAGCCTGTCAGAGGTAAAAACAAGAACTTCTAGTCGACCTACGTTGTCAGTGCCAAATGCCCAAAGTGGTTACATTGCAGCCTGTTTCGTCTCCTCAATACTGAACCATTTTCAAAAACTGTTGTTCCCATTAGTCACTTAGACACAACAACATAGAAAATTAGAGTCCAGGTTGGAAAATACCAAAGTGGCTCTTTAAATATACAGTTGAGGAACAAAGTTTCAGTGGATTAAACTTGTTGCTTATGTAAATGTAATCTTTCTGATCACATTAAAATAAACACTGGAAATATTCCTGTATGTCAGCCTGATTAAATGTGGATTTTTATAGACTACATTGACCACCTGAACACTTGAACCACTTATTTGCAGAGTGATTGCGGATGTGAGGTGGTTCACATGTCAACAGGTGCTTGGTTAGCACTTGGCCAAGTAAACATCAAAACATCAACAACAGCACATGACTCGTTTCCTCACCACTGGGTCTCTCACTGTCACACAAAAGGAACAGGATTTACCAAAGCTCGCGCTGTAACAAACTGCAACACAAGCCCATTGGATCTGTCAGTGTGTCCATGTGCGTTCACTGTCCTGTCCACACGTGTGACATACACAAACAGGCAGCATCGTGCCAAAATCAATTCTTCTGCAAACAACCACGGCCTGCTGGTGAGGCAAACACAACAACACACACCCCAGCATGGGGGCTACACACACACACACACACACACACCGTCAAACAGCAGCTGGTGAGCATGGTGGGAAAGAGTGTGTGTGGTGGCTGAGATTAAGTGAGCAGGTCAAGTTGTGTAGGCAAACACTGGCTTATTAAGTATTTTCCTATATATTATTAAAAACCGAAGATACAATGCCAGTGATTTCCAAATAACTGTAGCAATTAATTGATTGGTAACTATTAAAATAATTGCCAACTGTTCTGATAATCAGTTTATGAACTTGAGAAATTTTCTAATTAAAAAAAAAAGGTCAAAATGCTCTAAATCAAGTTTCTTAAATGTGAATATTTTCTGTTTTTTTTTACTCCTCTACGACTGTAAACCAAACATGTTTGGGTTATGGACCAAACAAGACATTCGAAGATGTCATCTTGGGCTTTGGGAGACAGTGATCGACATTTTACACCATTCTCTGACATTTTACAGACCAAACAACTAATCGGTTTGTCGATAAAATGATCAACAGATTAATCAACGATGAAAATAATTGTTAGTTGCAGCCCTAATTTAAATGTTCTGGCCCTAAAACTGAAAATAAAAAGGTACACATTTGTTTTTGGATATCATTTAGTTGAGCAGGTAAGTTAAAATCTTAAAGGAATGATTCAAACTTTTGGGAAATTATTTATTACTTTAGTTTCCATTAATTCCTCTGGGAAATTCCCACTGTGTCTGCAAACTGTCAGACATTTAACAGCAGAGTGCTCCACAACAGTGTCACCAATAATCAAGAATTAACTTAGACAAAATCCAAGTGAAACACCTGTCATGTCGTGGGGATTTGTTTAAAAGAGCTACACTGGATGGTGGGAAGGGTCTCTGCACACAAGTAGTCTGCAAAGGTGGTACCCAGAACCTCAGTCCTGATGGTGACGGCTTACTTTCACCACAGAGAGAGGTTTCCCGCCCTTTTTCTCACCAATTGGAACGCACAAGCATCATCACAATCTTACAGACATTAACAAACTTAATAAGTTCATTCTTGTGAACTACAGACAGTGAGAAGTTCCACACAATAAAGCAGAGTTAAAATAGTCTATGGACAAATGAACAACATTTTGGGGTGGACAGACAGATACCGCCTCTCTTCTGTTAAAGCTAACATATGAAGTATAATCGCTGTAATCTTCTCCTGTAAGTGACACCTGTGTTTCAGTCCCATGACATTTCCACTACAATCACTGTCAGAAGATATTTATATTCATTTACAACTTCAATACAGTCACCTTTAATCACAACATGTTGGTGTGTCCTTTTGCTTGCTCTGATACAAAAAAACAACTTTGTTTTCTTTTATTTAGCTGAAGAGAGCTGGCCTGACAACAATCGCCAAACTCATCCACAATGCTTTGTTTAATGTTCAGTGATCAAACCAACAATCAGTGTCATGAGCAACTTTAACGTTGAAAGGAGAGCGTGAGATGAGAAGATCGACTCCACTCTCATGTCTGTCCAGTAAATATGAAGCTGTAGCGAGCAGTCAGTTTTTTCGCCAGACCCAGTGACGTTCTGAATGGTTCCTTTAGTCAACAGAAACAAGACACACCTTAGTTCGTCTGTCTACTGTTCTTACAATCACCAACTCTGGTTTGGTTGAAACAAACCATAATTCACACAGTTAGATGTGAAAATATTCTGGCTTTATATACACTAAAATAACTCTTAATTCAAATGTAGTCAGGCGGGTTTGGCAATGGCAATTTCGAGGCTGTTTCTGGCTGTTTCAGAAACTTAGAATACTGAACCATTTTCAAAAATGGTTGCTCCCATTAGTCATTTAGACACAAAAACAAGGGAAAATCCAGGATAAAAAGTACCAAATTTACCCTTTACCAAAATTAAACCATAATAAAATTAAGATTTCATTTGAAAACTATTTCTTACATTGCCTAAGGGTCCCCAGGAACCCCCTGAGGGACCCTCGGGGGCCCCAACTCCATGACACATTGTGTCTGTTTAAGTATCTCGAACCTGCCTCAAGACTCAGGTTCTCTGGGATTTCAGAATGTCATCTACCCTGCAGCAAGTTACTGCTTGCACTTCAAAAAAAGGCCAAATCCCGAGGCCAGTGTTGAGCACCACAGAAAAACTGTGTATGTGTGTGATTAAAACACCACCTGTCAGCAGCACACTGTGCATGAGCTAATGGACACAGAAATCCCTCTTTAAACCACTAAAGATTTCTGTTCTTGTTTGTTTGCTTCATTATTAGAGCAATTAAAAGCATCATTTTAATGATGGAGAGAAAATACAAGATGCAGCAGGCAGCAGTGTACCCGAAATACGCTAAACAGCCTTCAGAACAACGGGATGCTACACTCAGAATATCGGTTATTAACAAGGATCATGTTGTCTCCTTCCCTGTGTCATGTTGAGAGAGAATATGAAGGAGGGAGGGTTACTGTTGTAGCCTGACAAAAAGCCACAAGATATTTTAATCATCTTTTCTCTCTCTGTCTCCACCTTTCCTCCCACTCCCCTCTCCTCCGCTCTTCATCTATTAACTGGCAAATAGACTGGTGCTGCTCTCTGATCCGCTCTCCTTTCCCTCTCCTCACTGTCTCTCTCTCTCTCTCTCACACACACACACACACACACACACACACACACACACACACACACACACACACACACACACACACACACACACACGCTACTGTGATTGTCCACAGAGGCGAGGCACTCCCTGCTCCACCTCTCAGATGCAAATGTCCGGTGGCCTTTGGCTCGGTAAGGAGACAATAAGATAATCCAGTGAGGATTTGGAGCGGGGCCCACATACAAAGGAGGGCAGCCAGGTGGGCACATTTGCCTTCAGCTGGCATGCCATGGAAATGAGGTGCCAAAGGCCAGCGGCAACATGTGTGACGTCGCAGAGTGAGGGAGTGCGCTGCGTGGGACTGACAGCCTCCATCAGTGTCACACGGATGGTCTGCTGTGTCGCACACTAACAGATGATCAGCCATTTAACCATCCCAAAGCTCTGACATGATATTTATTTACAAAAAGGTATTCCATTATAGTTAATTTCTTGGCAGTACACTTGATGGGCCTTTTGACATTTTACTTCATCTGACAGCTTATTTACTGTACCTGCACCGACTGATACACTGAAGCACAACAGCATCCTCCCATGTTATATTTCAGACTGCTTTACAGTTTCCTCAAACATTTCTAAATTGCACTGGACATTATATTCCCCTTGTTTGCTTTGTTTGACAGAAATCTTTTCGTCTCTAGGGATGCAACTAAGGATTATTTTTATAAACAATTCATATGCCTGTTATATTCTCCATTAATTCTTCTCTTGTACAAAAACAATGTTTCTGTGTGGTAATATTCATTCACACCCCTCTCACATTTGATCTTTGTGTATGCCTTGGGATGGCACTGGGTGCAGTGGTTAGCATCGTCACCTCACAGCAAGAGGGTTTCTGGTTCAAATCTGTGGTGGGGGAGCCTTCTGTGTGGAGTTTGCTTGATCTCCCCGTGTCAGCGTGGGTTTTATCTGGGTCCTTCGGCTTCCTTTCACCATCTAGGTTAATTGGTGACTCTAAATTGCTTGTAGGTGTTTGTATCAGGCCTGTGATAGTCTGGTGACCTGCCTAGGGTGTACTCCAGCCCCCTCACAACCCCACAGAGTATAAGGGGTTACGGTTATTGTATTCTTTTACTTTGTATTACTCTTAATTGTTTGATTGGCTGCACCTCAGTGCAATCTACAGGGCAATTAGTTGCCAACTTGGCTTATCTGCTTCAGTGGTGGTATTTTATCTTGATGTTATTTTTTTTGTTCTTTCTATTTGCTTGAATTCTGCATTGTTTTAAATCCGGGATCAACCATGCCAAGCACTTTGTAACCTTGTTTTGAAGAGCGCTTCATAAATAAAGTTCATCAGTATCCTTATTATTATAAAATGTTGAAATAAAGGTAAGAGCCTAACAAATTGCTTGTTTTGTCAGGATCAACAGTTAACACTAAAAAATATTCAGATTAGTGATGTAAAAAAGAGAAAAGCAGCAAATATTCAAAAGGGATGTTTCTAACTTAGTCAAATAATCTAACAGTAAGAAAACACAAATTAAGCACTATTCAGTCGATAGGGTTAAACATTGACTGAAAAAATACTGCTGTATTATGAGAGCCATCTGAAATCGTTAATCCCATTTTTAAATAATCAAATCGTTTATTGAATGCTGCCGAAATATTTGGCAATGTGTGCATGACAAGACATTACACTAGACATTACACTGCAAATCATGGCAACAAGTCACTAAATCAAAGTCGAAAAAACTTCCAGTTCTTAATGCATACATTAATAAATAATGATTTTAATAATAAGTTTAACTGACTTGTATATCTGGTGCTGACTAGCAGGGTAGCAATGTTATAAGTGTTTTTGTTTCTAAAATGACTGAAACAATTATCTATTTACTAAAAATAAGCTATCTGATCAACTTTAAAGAATTATATTATATTTACTCATGAAAGAATGAAAAAAATATTTCTCATCTCCTGAAAACTTTTGGTTTTTATTATTTAACAAATAGTTTACGACTGCAATGATGGAAAAAAAAAAAATGCTCTGATCTTTCCAAATAATAAAACAATGACTCCGTGAGCAACACTATCTCATTATCCTCTGTGAGTTATCTGCACAGAGACTTGCCAGCAGATGAATTTGTGGCTTGTTGTCACAGCAAATGGCAGCAAAAGCAGTTGCCCATGTAAACCCACAGGGAGCTGCAATAAATCAATGCACATTGTAATTTTTGTATCACAGGATTAGGATGTTCCTGCCAAATTTTTATCCATTATTTTTAATGAGGTTTTTTGTTAATTTCATTGCACTATTCTGAAATATGTTGGTTCTGCTCTTTAGATATTATTACTGGACGGAATTATGCCCCAGCTTCACATGCTTTTTTTAGGCTGCTTTACAGTGCGTTGTTTTTACAAGCTGGCTGGAGATTTTTTACAAATCAGAGGAAGATCAAGATGAAACACAATCACTTTTCGGCGCTGTGACAGTTTTTTATTGCTGCTGTTTTAATCAATCTGAGTTTTAATTTATTGTTCTGTAAAAAAAAAAAAAATCACATAACTGACCATTTAGCTGCTGAACATTTTACTGCTTTTCTTTTTAAAGCATCGGATAAATGCATACACACACTCAAGTTATACTCAAGCAGTTATAATGGCTCAAGCAGTTATAATGGCAATATGAAACTTGACTGTGAAACAGAAACTATGGAGCTGGAAGTGAAAAGGACACTTTGTGGAAGACTTGATGGAAGAAAATGACGACAGAGCTGTAACATTCCACAGATGTTTGTTGGGCCTGGCTCGCTGCGCTCTAAGAACTGAGCTTCCGTTGAACTGATCTACACTTCCTCAGCACAACAATAGCAATAGCAGCAGCAGCAGCAGCAGCAGCAGCAGCAGCAGCAACAGCAGCAAGTGTCCCTCATCCCGTGAAGAGTCAGCCTTCTATCTCTGCCCAGTTTGCATCGCTAGTGGAAGCAGCAGTCACCCCTGGTCTGTTGTGTACATGAATATCTGCCACGTGCAGCAGCTTGTTACTATCTGCAGCACTGTAAACATGTTTTGACTTTTCGTGTGCTGCTCCAGTGACAAGACATGTTGGCATGGGCACAACATTATCAAACAATGTTTCTGGAATTGAAGCGTACAATAACAATCAGCCACCACAGGAACAAGAATGACTTGTTTTGACAATGGATGTGACGTAAAAGAGACGTGCCAAGGAAGTTATCAAAGCTTTTCTTCCTGGAAGGAGCAAGGAGGTCTTTTTTTTCTAAATAACAGTGGTACTAGTGTGTTATTGTTTAAATGATAATCACCCATCAGCAGAATATTTCAAGGCAACAGAGAAGCAGCGATTCAAATGTTTAAAAAATCTGACCTACTGGTTTCAATTTCTTCCTAAGAACTATCATTGGCAACATACACAAACATTTGTGTGACTTTATTTTAAAGGAAAATTCTCATGTATGTTCATAATAAAACACAGACTATTAAATAACTTAGACATTTCTTCATAAGCTGCACCGAGTTAAAGGACCTTCTCACACTTTCACTCAAAATAAAAAGTACTCCTGGTTACTAAACAGAGCGTTTTTGTATTTGTGTCTTTGCACAAAACTATTTATTAATCAGTATCTATCTATGAGAATGTAAAGGTGTGTGTACTGCAGGCTATATATTACCTCCCACTGCTACAGTGAGCAGTGTCTCCTCTCCTCCTGCCACAATGTGTGCATGGCGCAAAACGAGAGTAGAGACATCACACTGATGGCAGAGGAGCCGGTCACTGCTCTGAGCAACATGCATACATGCTCTGCATGGGTAATAGAGATAATTTCAGGTTTGTAGTCCCTGTGTAAAAGGAGCTTTAGTGAGTTTATTCTAAAAAGTGCCTAGTGACAAATTACTCAGACCATTAGGAGAAAAGTTACTAATTCAACTTTTACCTAGAGGAGCTGTGTATGAGAACCCAAATGTCTGAATCAGTTGGATCTGACAGTGACTGACTTTATCCTGCCAGCTCGCCAGTACAGTCGCTGTTATGTCTGATTGAGCCCATGTGTGAACAGAGCAGGTCATTGTCCGTGGGCGTGTGGATGAAGTTTCTATTATGGGACAGGTGCGAAACCGGAAGAAAACAAACCTCTAAGGGTGAAGAAGTAGGGTCGTTTATAGGAAGATGGCAACAAAAATGTCTAACTGGGGAGACGAGGATATTCGAAAACTTCAAGGCCAAAGCTGATATCGTCAAACAAATTATCAGAACAGCAAGAGACTGTCGTTTACGAGCAAATTATGTTCTAGTGACATGAGCTCAGTGTAATCCATGTTATGTCCTGCCTCCTGCACGTCCTACCAAGGTGCCATCCCTTGCCTTAACCCAACAGAGTATTGCCAGGTGGTGAGAACACCTCTGACACAGTCCGGTGTTCATATGAGAAAACAGCTTTCATTTATATATTTAACCTTTATTTACCAGGAAGTCCCACTGAGATTGACCTGGCCGAGGTAGCAGCCAATCAAAGCACATTTAAAATGCACAAATACAACATATAACGCAAAAACCCACAATAAAACAACAACTAATTAAACATAGTGGCCTCTCAGGAAAGCACATGTCTCTGTCTGAAAAGTCTGTGTGACAAAACGTCTATATTTGACGACCTAGGAATGACAACGGGCTGCAGCTGCTGTGACAATCGTCGCTTAATGTTGTGAGCCATCATGTGGTGCATGCATGTAAAAATGATCGGCACAGGATCGGCTATATCTGAGACCGACCAGTCGATAATCGGCTGATTCCCATCACCAGCCCATCGATTAGTGCATCTCTGCAAAGCAGTGTAAAACTTGATATCAAAGCCACATTAGGAACACACATGCTAATTCATAAGAATGATACATGTTTTAATTACATAATGAGGTGTTTTTTTGTTCCAGAGTGAGAGATAAGACCAATAAGGAAGGAGAGATATAAAAAAAAGAATGGTGGTGGTAAACAGCGCTGAATTAGAGGACACATTTCCTGGGTGATATAATCTTCCCTACTGTCTAGCCACCTGACCACTGGGAAACAACAGCACTGTCTGCTGCCAAAGTAACACAAGCACACAAACACACTGAGCCCTGAGAGCCACGCCAGCTATGGCTTTAGCACACAGTTCACACAGGAGACTAGGTGCTAGAGAAAACACTAAACTAAAAACTCTTAAGGCCAGGACATTCACTTAGACACACTCAGAGCTCTATTACTTTGAATTGATTTCCCTCTGCCACAAATGCAGAGGGGGGTGAGCCTCTTTATATATGTCAGATTAAACTTGGAAGGGGGAGAGAAATGGAGAGAGATGGAACGACAAGCGCATAAAAAGAGGAGAAATCCGATCCTGTGCAAGTCTGTCATAGCCACACACAGATACAGCTTGAGCCAGCTAAAGATAATACTGACATAACCCTGACAACAAGTCAGGTTGCAGCTCCCGCACGGTTTAAGCCACACACACACACACACACACACACACACACACACACACACACACCAGGGTTCTTCTAATACACCTGCTGTCAGCTAAAAAGTCTCAATCTGAGCCAGATACCTTTGCTCGTCTGAAAGAAAGAAAAAAAAATCTGTAATTATGCTCATTACCATGTTCACATAATCACTTTGCGACTGCATCGTGATTGTGATGCCACATCTGTTCCTGCTTGTGAAAGAGGCACTTAGTTACACTGCAGTGTGATATGCATTTAATTGTCAAAATATGTACTCTATTCAAAGAACATAACATACTGGCAAACAATTTTTTAACTGTGTAGCGTAAGTAGGGCTGAGCAATAACAACAGATAAAGAACAATAATTATCTCTTTGTAATTTTACTAAATAGAAATATAACAAATGTTTGATAAATGTTTGATATGATTAAACCACACATATGGAGGTAGAGGGGGCGCTAATGCACCTTCAACACTAGGTGCCACCTGCCATTAAACAGGAGGAGGAGGAGAGGAGAAAGAAGAAGGAAAGAGAAGGAGGTGGTGGAGGAGGAGAAGGGGGAAAGAAAAGGAGGTGGTGGAGGAGGAGGAGAAGAAGGAGAAGAAGAAGAATAGAAGAAAAAGGAAAAAGAAAAGGAGGGGGAGGGAGGGGGGAGAAAAGAGGAAAAGAAGATGAGGAGGAGAAGAGGGAAAGGAGAACAAGAAAAGGTGCAGAAGAAAGAAGAGAAGAGGAGTTGGGGAGGAGGAGAAGAGGAAGTAGAGGAAGAAGAAGATATATGAGAAAGGAGGTGGAGAAGAATGAGAAGAAGAAAACACATGAAGAGGAGGAGAGGAGGATGGCAGGAGGAGGACGAGAAGACGTAATAGAAGAAGAAGAGGAGGAAGAAGCAGAAAAAAGCAGAGGAGCTGAGGAAGAGGTGAAGGGGAATAGGAAGAAAAGAGGGGAAGAAGATGAGGAGGAGAGGAATACAGAAGAACAGAGAAGAAGAAAAGAAGAAGAAGAGAGGTGGTGGAGAAGAAAAGATGATGAAGAAGAAGAGAGGAGGTGGAGAGGATGGAGAAAAAGAGATGAAGATGTGAGAAAGATGAGAGGAGGAGGAGGAGGAGGAGAAGAAGAAGAGGAAGTAGAAGGAAGAAAAAGAAGAGGAAGGACAGATAAGATGAGGTAGAGAAGGTGAAAAAGAGAATAAGAAGAAGAGAAGATGAAGAAAAATAAGAGAGATAAGAAAAGGAAAAAGGAAAAAGAATAGGAGAAAAGGGAGGTGATATAGGAGAAGAACAAAACAGAGCAAAAGAAGTACGCGGAAAAGAAGAGGGGAAGAAGAAAAAGAGAAAAGAAGACGATGAGGTGAAGAAACCGAGGGAGAGAAAGGGACAAGAAGAGGAGGAGAATCAGCAGAAGGACAAAAGTGAGAATGAAGGAAAGAAGTAAAAAGAGAAGAAGAAAAGGAAAGAAGACTCGGTAGAGATGAAGGAGAAGAAGAGTTGGAGGGAAAGAAAAAGATTAAGAAGGTGAAGGAGAAAAAGAGACAATGGAGTAGATGTTAGCAGTAGTAGCACTATGACATCATAATGTTACAACAGCATTTAACGCGCTCATTAAGTTTTCCTTTAGGTCTGATTGTTGTGATCACTCAAAACAAGCCTTTAAAAATTTTATCATGATAACATTTTTGGCAGCATCACCTGCCTTACTGTGTAGCATAAAGGACGTCCTATGAATCTGTTAACACCTGCAGTAGTTCTGTACGTAAAAAAGATGGGAGCTTGTTTTAAGCCATGCTCATGTTGAGTCATTAGGTCACCATGCCCTTAGTAATATGAGTTGTGCAGTGGTTATAATAAAAGTTCATTACCCAGAGCCACGGCCAATTAGTCAGCCTCATCCTGGATTAAAGCCTGGCTTCTGCAGTTAACCCACAAAGACAAGGCCTACTTTTCCCCCTTTTTCTTTCAAATAACACTTTTGGAAAATGATGTTACATTGTAGTTCCTGTGGTTTAAAATTCTGCACACCAGCTGTGACATGGAAACATTATGCCATAGTTAAATTTATGGGTTTTCCGAACTGAGAAACGTGGAAAGTTTAACAGGACGACATAATATCTTTGTTTTACTGAGCAAATTAATTAACTTGCAGAATGTCAGAGTAAATATCAGAGGCCTGGTGAGTCTGTGCGGTGAAATTAGACTTCAGTAGCAGGTCAGCGGCTCGTGGTGCACGTAAACCTTTACTGATGTGATAATTAAAAGTGTCAAAAGTAACCACGGAGAAGACACGCCTTATTTTGACTCCCCAAATTTAAGTAGTCATATTTGTTTTGGGACATCAGACACAGTATATTCCCTTAGACTTATCAACAGTATTAGCTGCTAACATTAGCTCCAGTGGGTAAGCTTTTTTCAAAATAAATCAGCTCTCAGTAAAGTGTCAACTTCTCTTAGTGGAGAAATAAGCTGATCTTCATGCTCTGCGCCTGGCAGTGAAAGTTCGCTTGTTGATTCTTTGAAAACATCTGTTACACTAATCACTCTCAAATAATGCTGGGTGTAACGCAGTACTGAAACAAGTGTGTAGCAGAGAAGTGAAGATGACAGTGGAGTTCAGGAGAAGCGCCCCAACACTGCCCCGCCTCACCATCAGGTTTTTTGGGTACCACAATCTCTAGTGACCTGAAGTGGACCTCCCACATGGACACTGTCAGGAAAAAGGCCCAGCAGAGGCTGTACTTCCTGCGACAGCTCAGGAAGCTCAACCTGCCTGAGGAACTGCTGATCACTTTCTACACCGCCATAATCCAGTCTCTTCTCTGCACGTCCATCACTGTCTGGTTTGGATCTGCCACCAAACTGGACAGGAACAGACTGCAACAGACAATCGGGTCTGCAGAGATGATTATTGGCACCGATCTTCCCTCTAACATAATGGAACTAGATGGCACTCGGCTTGAGGTGGTGCTAGGCGAGCTAGCAGTAGATGCACGCTTCCTTCTGCGCAGCAGGAGAGGGGTGAGGTTGACAGGTGTAGTTCAGTAGTAGAACGAAAATAGTTCCTACATGAAACTGCTCACAACAAGGTCTGTGGATTACCTTGAGTAACCAGTTCATGATTTCATAAAAGACACATTGCTATTGAGCTTTTAAATTTAATTCTGTTTTGGCACCACAACCGCCGAGTGCTATCTAGTTCTATTATAGTGGAGAGAAGACAGACATCTCTACATCAACTACTCACACCAAAAAAAATAGACTGATAAACAGCACTACATGTAAGAGGAAAAATATCTACATTTTTGATTTTGGGGTGTACTCACCCTTTAAGGAGTCTTAAATTCATTATTAGCAAATGCAGTGAATTAAAAGTGGAACGTAAATTTGTCTCACACACATATGTTTAGAGTAACCTCATTTTAAGGTCTCTCCGGAGATTGCTTTACCCTGTGTCGAGGTAAATCTGTAAATACAGCGCAGCCACCTTGTAGTCTACAGTGATGAGGTGAAAGGTCCAACACCATATACGGGATTATCTTTAAATGTGGCCATCTGTCTGAACCTCTGGATTAAAGACAGCACCACAGCAATCACAGTTATTTAGAGAAGGTCAGAGTGGAAGCGAGAAGGAGGGACGCCTGACGGATTAACTATGACGACTTCCTCAGACCTTCGCTTGGCCCCTGGCCCTGCCATAGCCTCAGGTCACATATGAAAATGGGAGGAATGGTTGGAATGCAGGCTGCAGTAGCTGAGGAGGCGGGAGGGTGTGAAGAACAGAGGTAGCAGAGGAAATGTAAGGGCACAGGATTCCCTCCGCTAACAGTGAAACGTGTCCCTGCTGCTACCCTTGAATTCCACTGCTGACACAATATGGGTTTCCTCAGTGCCGCGACACATAAAAAGGCGATGACGGCTGTTAACTTTAGTAATGAGAGATAAATTCTTTGTTCTCTCAGGGCCTCTCGCTGGCATCAGAAGAAATGAGGCAGGCATTCAGGAGCGGAAATTAGTGGGAAAATATTATAATAAGACGCTATGAGTTTTCTGAAGGTCTCTTATTACTCCGCACTACTTGAGACATTGTATGCATTTTGTTCACTGTGCACGCTGTGTCATGATATGTTACTGTTGTATTGGCTTCTGTAAATCATAGGACTCGTTAACTTGGAAATGCTATACCTTGTTCATCATAATCCATCTTGACTGGTATAACTTTAAGATAAATGGTTTATTTATTTCTGTCAGGTAATACATTAAAGGAGCCCAATTATGCTTTTCCCCATTTTCTGTCATATATATGATGTCAAAATGCCAGAAATTCATATTTTAATATGGCCAAAGTTTCAGATAATGAGGTAATTGTATGTAACAGTATCCTTGTGAGCAAAAATCAAATGTGTTCTCCTCCTTTGGTTACAAGATGACGTCAGACTGAGACCAATTTCTTTACATGGTCACCTGCAACAGACAAGCTACTGCAAATGTTTACATTATGTAGCCTATGCTGCTACACGTAGCGATATGCTAACATCAGGGAAATCTATGACTTTAGATGCCAGGGTTGGTAATTTCTCCCAGATTGGGGATCATATTCCTGCAGGAACATGTCCAGTTGTGTAAGGAAGCTTTTAATGGCTACATATAGTCATTTCCCTGCTGCAAGTACACTGCTACATGTAGCTACATGCTAACATCGGAGAAACCTATGATCTTAGTTGCGGATGTTGATAATTTCTCCCTGATTTGGGATCATATTCCTGCAGGAACATGTCCAGTTGTGTTAAGAAACTTAATGGTGATTTTTAATGGGAGAAAGTGCCACTACACACAGTTACTGCCCAGCTGCAGGTACACTGCTACATGTAGCTGTGTGCTAACGTCAGGGAAACATGTAATCTGCTGTTAATTTCTCCCTGATATCATTATCATCAATGTGCGCATGTTATTTTTGCGCTACTATAATCTTAATTATCATATCATTTTAATAATGTGCACATTACTTTGCACTAATACTATCTTCATTATCACATCACTTTCATTATTTGTACAACTTATTTTTGCCTTCACGTATTACACCTCTTCCTGACCAAAAGTGTCACCAACAAGTGAGCAAGCAAACATCGGATTGTTTCAGTGTTTCCCAATGAAGACGTCCTAACCTGCTCCGTGGATCAGTGAGCAGGCTAAGCGATGTGTCTCTTGCTTGAAACATCGCTCACCCTGGGTCTATTTTGCCAAAGCTGTTGAAGAGGCTGGCTCATGGCTTGATAAACTCCCTGTATAGCTGCACACTTTTTGGCGCTCCATCCGCCAGAGTTTCCTTGCTCTCTGTATGTTAGGAAGATGTGTTATACTTGTATTATAATGTGTTTTTAAATTACTACAGCTTTAACTTACTCTAATTGCCTCTGCAAACTGCCCCTCAAGGACAAATAGTGTTTTGAATTGAAATGAATTTAACAGTCTGACTGAAACATGCTTTGTTGTGTGTGTTTAGAAGCTTTTATTGCTGATTCTTCACTGTCAGAAGTGCCTCTATTCTCTGTTGCAGTCATTCCCACTGCTGTCATAATATTGTGGAGACACAGAGTTACAGAAGACCCAGACACACTGAACAATCGGAGCAGAATGAACTTTTCCAGGAGGGCAACATGAGGTTTCAGACAGAACGTGAATACAGGTGTTCCAGTACAGTATGAGCAGAATAAAGTGTGTTTTGACCATTAAAGCATGTAAACATGTTCTAGTAGAAAGCTAAAATACAAGTCTGAACCTGAAAATGAGCATAATAGTCCCCTTAAATGGCGAAATGTGTTTTCAAGCAGTGCAGTCGGTATTTGAGGCTGACAGTTCAAATGAGGGGATATGGTTAAAATTAAGTAAATTGGCAGATAGCTTCAAATGGTAGGGTCTTTGTAAGGTCAGTGATGCACAAGACTTTGCTTTAAATTGTACCACTAAAGCGATGCAATGGGAAACAGACTATTAATAATGTATAATTGCGGAGCAATTAAGGAAATGAACCATACCAATGAAAAACACTGGTATTTTCCTTTAAGAGCCATATTTATCTTCTGGACAGGATCTCTCCAGCAACATGATATATCCAGAGCGCCGGGTCACATGGTCCCTCAGCCCAGTCTCCCTGGAGTTCCTGCTGCTTGAGAGACTGATGAAGTATAAGGAAGACCAGGGGGTAGGGGGTCGAGTGCTGGGGGCGGGGTACGTAGGAGAGGTGCTGAGTCGTGTTGCATATCTATATCGGCAGTATAAGTCCGTATGCACGCTACATGTCACATATGCAGGTCATCTGGCTGCATTTCGTGTATATTAACGTCAATAATTCCAGCGAAAAGCTGTGTGCCAACTCCTCAACTGCCCTCGGTGTGGACTGGCTCGCATGCCGATTGTTGCCGAGAGTGTTTGTGTGGCCGTCTCCCTGTGTGTGTTTGTGTTGTGCTGGGAGCAGGGAGGGGATAAATTTAGCGCTTTAGCCCCAGACTGGAGGCAGTGGCCCTTTATCCTGCACTGTCCTACTTAACAGAGTGCTGCTCTGTGCTTCCGCCTGCCACAGCGCACCAGGACTCACACATTCACCTCCCAACGTCGGGCCAAAACAATAGAAGAAGAATGTGCTCAGCCACATAGCACACAGTCATGCAGAAAAGCACAGACAGTCGCATGTGTTTATGCAGGCAGCATATTTGTTATTGTATAACTGTGGTTTGCATTCATCATTTGCTCTTGCAACATGAGCTGCTGCACACTGGCCTCATTTCATAACAGCTTGATTTGTTAATGATGCTTTCAGTCAGACAACAACAAAAAGCACAACCGACTACACATATTTAAATACAGTGGAGTTGTAATCTAACACTCTCCTGATTGCAGCGCAGTTGGAGCACATTGTAGGGTCTCGTAAATGCTGCTTTTAACACAGAGAGCACGTCAAGCAGATAAAAAGAAATGATATCCCCTTTGTCCTGATCAAATTGAAACATCAAAGCAGGCTGGATTTAATGCTGCTCTGAATTTTGTTGATGCAGCCAATTAGGAGCAAGACGACGAGTTAGTCTGCCTTAAGCTGACCAATGGAGCACGAGCATCCCGCTTCACCTTGGAAACACACGATCCCATGGTGCATTTCCCTGCTGCCATGACAACCAAGAGGAGTTCTCCCTTGCTCGTTCCCTCCCTCCCTCCTTCCCTTGTGTTCTCTCCTGCTCTCACTCTCTCTGTGTTTCCTGAAGCCAGTCTACCTAGCAGCACAAGGTTCACAGAAACAGCCAGGCTGCACAACTTGGAGCCGCCTGCACTTCAGACAAAGAGAATTACTGTCAGCTGTATCAACACATACTGCTGCAGTTTGCAGTTCACATCCAAAACAAAAGGCTTCAACCAATCAATGTGCACTGATTTATTTTTAAGAATGTATCAAAAACAGTTCAATTGTTTAATCTTGACACATTTCATTTCCTCAAGGGCTGAAAAACGTGAGTCTCTGAGAAAATGTGACTCAATCCTAATAACTTCTTGATATGAAAAGATAATAAGAAGCACTAATAGAGGTCATCATTATCAAAGATTCTAAGAATTCAGTTTGCTGCCTTCTGCTTACCACACGCATCAGGCTAAAATAAGAGGAGGAGGCGGAGGGGAGGGAGAGCAAGGGAGAGATGATGTAAGCATTTCAACACAGGCTGAGGTCTGGGGTTGAGGTTATGAACACTGTCAGCTGGCCACAGCCTCCACCAACTGGAGGCTTTGGATGCTGCAGAGGAGTCTTCTGATGATCAGAGGGGTGTTTCCCAAAAGCAGATTCAATTTGAGTGGCCCACACAAGAATATCTTTTAGTACTTATTATTTCTAGCTTTGCGAAGATTCGGACTAATAACTGACAGTGATGAGTGTGCCACAAGGGTGCATTCATGAAGATCTGCAGACAGAAAATCAATCTGAAACTATTTTGATAATTGATTAGGGTGCAACTAACTGATTGTTTGGACAATATACCATAAGGAAACTCTTAACATTAATGATGCCTATCACAATTATCCTTTTATTATTACTGTACTGATTATGCTCTAAAGAAAACAATTACATTGTGCAATTATATTTCATGAGAGTTCTGTGGTCACAGGTGTGTTTACTGCGAATTCATTTATGATTTAGAGAGAAGACAGATGAGGCAATAACTCACACTGCTGATGAATCACTTTATTGTGTTTGTGTCTTTATGAAGGAAGGGAAAGTAGTCCACGAATGACGGGCGTGAAACAATGCACAGTTAAGTTTTCACTGGACAATAAGAGCGGGAATTCCCTGGAAATGTTTGATTCCATTCACTATGAAATCAACAAGTTACTGAGAGCGATGCAAGATCTGAGCACTGACATGAAAGCGTAAGTAAATCTTTCAATGTCTGTCATCAAATTTTTAGATGAAAAAAAAAAAAAAAAAATTAAGCAAAATCCTAAATTTAAAAGAAGTGATTCATCAGAGTTGGTCTTTTTTTATTATTACTATTAAATCAACTTTCTTTGATAAGTAAATATAACTTATGATGCCTTTAGATAGCTGCGAGAGCGCTACATTAATACAGGTGCGTGCCTCGCTTTGTGTGCAGGAAACACACAGCTTGACAGCAGTGAATATGTCATTTTTGAAAGGCTAAACACAAACGATTGTGGACTGAAGCTGAATATTTCATTAGCTAAAAATCCTACAGCTTAAGACAAGGTCAATTTAAGACTTTTTAAAACTTTAAATGCTACCCAGAATAAAATTTAAGAACAAATTTTACAATAACCAAAATTGGGGAAAAAACAAAACAAAAAAACGCTGTAAATTATTTTAAAAAAATATACATTTACATGCTTCACGTCTTAGTATTTTAAGACTTTTGAAAGACTGATTATAGACATTTTAATTCCAATTAATGCCTCATTTTTAGATTATTAAATTCAATGCCTTCTAAGACTTATTAAAGAACTGCAGGAACACCAAAAACTTGGATTTTGGAGATTAGTATATCTATCTTATGGACTTTACAACGCACTGCAATTACTGAAAATGTCTGGATCACACAAGTCGTAAGTACTCCTGGGCAGCCAACACTGGAATCTAATTCTACAAACAGTATAATACTAATTATATCAATATGGCTTAATCTTTATCTCCAACTGTGCAGAAACACTGGGTTTAAACAGAATGAGTAGGCAGGGGAAAAAAAGCTGTGTAGTATTCGAATGTTGACTTAGAATTTAAATGTCAATGTTGTAAATGAAGCTTTAAACTATTTGGTACAGCCAGTTACATAGGGCTGCAGTAACCATTATTTTCATTGTTTTATTGATTAATAAATTTGTTGTTTGATCAATAAAATGCACCAGATGACATCCTCAAATGTCCTGTTTTGTCAACAAACAAAAAATATTCAGTTCACTGTCACAGAGGAGTGAAGAAGCCAGAAAATATTCACATTTAAGGGACTGGAATCAGAGAATCTGTACTATTTTTTTTCCTTGAAAAATTACTCATATAATAATATATAATAATTGATAATCAGTTAGCGATTAACTTAATAGTCGACGACTAGGCCTGATACATTAATTGTCACAGCTCTATTGTCATGCCACCCATAAGGATGTAGCCTCCCTAGGGTTGAACACTGCTCGGAGAAACTTGAGCATCTCCATGTTGACACGACACTTAAAAGGCAAAGGAGCAGTGGATCACATGCAGGTGAAAGACAGAGGGACACATCACTGTGAACTCGGCATTACTTCTTAGTCCCACAGAAACGAAAACCAACATCCTGAGCCATTGATTAATTACAAATACCACAGCCCTACATCAATAACAGCATCACTGTTAGACCAGCTGGTCTCGGCGCAGTAGCAACATAAAAACAAACAAACAAACACAAAAGCGATCTTGTAAATTTTCGTCACAGTTCTGTGGTGCTTTGTTTGTCGAAATCCCAGCGTGGCTGGAGCACAGTGGAACACACCAAAGGGAGAGGAAAAACATCCTTGACGACAACTAAGAGTCAGGGTGGTTGCACCACTATTTATAACCTGCCCAGTCTGCTCCGTGACAGCAGAGGGGGATGAAGGGAAGGGGAGAGAGAGGGAGAGCCAGACACACAGACAGAGGGTGGCCTGTGAATTCCAGAGCAGAGGAAAAGACCATTGGTTTTTTTTTTCTCCCTTGACTGGGGCCCTCTGTGATCAGCGTACTGGGTAAAGAGGCAATAGAGCTAAAAACAAGCCATGAATTTAAAGAGAAGTGGCTTGTTCTTCAGTATTATTTTGTCTATCCTTTTGTCTATTATTCTGCCGGTTAAGTGAAAATCTATCATACTTGTCCTGACAGATAAAAGCCATTGTCTACAGATGCAAGGCCCTGGAAGAGTCTCTGATCTGCCACCTCACATTGAGGTGATGATAAAGACAAGCTGACAGCAGATAGCCCAGTTCTGGCCATTTCTATCCTGGACAGAGCAACTGGCCTGCAAACAAACACACATACACACGTGTCTGTGCGCACACACAAGATTATGTCGCTGCACTGCCCCCATGGTTACCTGATTGGGAAATCTGGCAACAACACCGTAACAACTCCAAAAACAATAACACATGCACTCACAAAGTGTGCTAGCTATCAAATGCATTTAAAAACACAGCCTCTTTGACTCTGGAGTGTCTGCTTTCTCATCTTACACTGCCCTGCAGGTGTTACACATGCATTAATCTGTCACACCTCACACTACAATTATAATTTCCAAAACCACATTAGAAAAAACAACAACTCCAAAACAATAGCTGTGTGTTAAATGTGGAGACAGGGTGGGGTAGGAGGGGTCGGTGGGGGTGCAAGGTAAAAACTGCTACGGTCATTTTCTCCTCACTACTCGCGTCTCTGTCTCTTATCAATAAACCCAGACACCAAGGGCAAGAAATCCAGCTCAGCAGATAGCACAGAGGAGGTGCAGGATGTCTCAGTTGTACACAAACACACTCAGAGCAAGAGGAGAGATAGGACACAGACAGTGCTGGCACTCCGGCACCTCTTTCAGTCTTTTTTAAAACTCTCATATCGTAACTGTAATATAGTGTACAATGCAGGGATGTGGGGCCAATCCAGACATTTTGTGTGACACATCAATAATGCTGTATAAAGCCTGATCCGTTTATGATCCTTTGTTTGTTTGCCTTCGGTACAGCAGCTGTCAGAAGTGTCCAACTGTGCTCTGTTAAAAAACTAAATGCAAAGCAACCTGCAAGCCAGTGACCCATATGTTAGTGGGGCTCACAAAATAAACAGCAGCCAGCAGTTTCTACTGAACTAATGTGGAGATAACAGTATGGCAAGCTGTGCCACTTGGGGTATAAAAACAAGTTCATTTTGCATGTGTTTTGCAGGTGAGCTAAACCTCTGAACTCATGCTGAAAAATGTTTTTCAACCTCAATATCTTGTTGATGCTGGGGAGAAAGAATCACTGTACAGCACCAACAAACAGGTTGCATAATTGCTTAGAGTTGGTTCATGTTCTCACAGCAACAAGCAACAAGCAGACCAGATCAAATGCCTTCTGCGAGAAAGTTGCTCTTGACTGGTCAGAATTTCCATGTGGGAAAAATCCAGGAAGTAAACAAAACGTTGAAGAAGAGTACACTTGCAAGATAAATGTGACACTTTCTAATGTCACAATGGAGGGACAACTACGCAGGCTGATTTTAGCGCTGGTCATTGTGGACTATATTGCTGTCATTGCTCATTTTAGTCAAACCATACAGTTTGAAAACGAGGCACGGCTCCAACTAGAAAACAATGTTCTGTCTCTTAACTGTTTAAAGAAATAAAAACCGCACTGGCCTCAGTATCGCAAGATACTTAAAACAAGATAAGACGTAAGTAAAACATGAGCAGTGAATCTCCAGTACAATATATGATTTTTTATCTCTGCCTCCATCCAGAGCAGCCTTATGAACACATATATGTATATCAGGTGCTGCCAGTGGGAACAGTGCGAGTTCAATAGCCTGCACACTGACCTACACATAAAAATTGAGAACCCTGTGTCTGTTGCTCAGCCTGAACTGCACCACACCACATCACCACCTAACAACAAGAGACATAACATGCCTAGAAGGGCAGTGGTTACAGAAAAAAATACCCATTTCCACAGCGCAGGTACACATGCAGAGCAGCGCCCCGAAGCAGACACAACGTGGGTAAGAACTCAGCAGAACAAGTGGTGCCAACGTACCTTTTGTTGATGGGCTTCTCATCCTTCTCATAGGGCTTGACAAACCACTTGCCGATGCGAACGAAGCTGCGGTTCATGAGGCAGCGCTCCAGCAAGTTGTGGATGGCTTTGAACAGCAGCGTGCGACACTCGTAGGAAAGACCGTTCTCCCACAACCCATCATCCTCGGCTGAGGAGGGAAAAAAAACAGAGAGAGAGAAAGAAAAATGTGAGCAGAGTGGAAAGCTTTAAGAGTTTCAGTGCCATTTTTACGAACCTGTAAGAACTTTGCAGGGCAAACAATGTCAATCTTGACAGCACCAAAAACTCAATTTACAATTACAGTGAGAGTGGTGCGTGTTGCTGCTGGCTGTGGTCGAAGCAGAGCATGAAGCAGCCTTCACATCAGATGGCACAAACACTTATAGGGATATTCATCAATGTTTACAAGAGTAAGTATGAGAGCACCAACTGTCATAGCAAACATATTGTCACATACACTGTATCACCAACAACCAGCTTTGAAGTTAGATTTTCTAGTCACCAAGCTTTGCCTTGCTTGTGTAAAACAAAAAAAGCTCACTTATAAACAGTCTTGCAGGTAAAGGTGCGTAACCTTTTCACTCCGCGGGGATGCCAGCGTTCTTGGCCGACATTACCATCTTTCAGAGGCTGTAGCTGACTGTTATCATGTCAAACTAGAAGACATAATACAATGATACCAATCACGTCATGCCATCTAATCAGGAAGGTTAAACAACGCTCCAAAGTTTAGCTAAATTTTTGGCGAGCGAAAAACTGGCATGAACATTTCCAAAGGGGTTTCATGACCTCTCGCTTCAAGACATAAGAATGAAAATGGGTTCTATGGGTGCCCACAAGTCTCCCGTTTACAGACATGCCCACTTTATGCTAGCCCCATGAAGTTTGAGGGGGAAAAAAAAAAACATTATTTTGGCCTATTGTATTTGAATATTTCTGCACACTGGGGTCCCTAAACAATATTGGAATTTCAAAAATTGGGCATGAATTTAAAGCTGAGTCTCTTGTGAATTCAGTGAGCTCAATCTTATTCATGTGTGATGATGTAAGTTCCCACAGTAGTCATTTCAATGAGGTGAGACCATTTTGCAAAACTTGACCCCACTGTAAAAATGGCCTATTGTGACCTCGAGGACAGTCACAGCCTCATCAAAGTTTACAACCACAAACCAGAAACCTCAGGCATTCAGAGGATGTGTGGCTTGTGGTTTCAGATGGGACAAAAGTGCTCGCCATCCCATTGCTGAAAAATCCAATTACTACAGAAATCTCCAAATGTAAAAAATTTTGGATATCAAATCGCAGCATGGATTTTTCTTCAGAGTTCCTCGAGTTCTTGGTGTCTTAATGTGATATTCTCATTTTCAACCATTTTAATCAAATCTCAAGTGGTAAAAAGTGTTTAATTTAGCACCAAATTTGTGTAACAAACGGCATTAACCCAATAAATGCTGCAAAAAATCTAAATAGCCATCATATGCTTCCATCATGAAATTCTAAGTCCCTTTACAGTCTTAACTTTCAAAGTTTTAATAAGGGCCTAAATGAAATACTATGTTTATTGCAGATTAATGACAAGAAATGCTGGACACACAGTGACACCCCGAAAGATCGCCTGTTCTTGCTAAAAAAAAAAAAAAAAAAAAAAAGACAAAAATGGGCCTATATGGTGGGGGTTTGGGGGGGGGGGGGGGGGGGGGGTTTAGGGATTAAACAGCAAACATCACAAACTCAAAATTATTTCTGTTTTGAAGAAGGCACTTAAATTGGAGAAAATTGCCATTCTAACAAACCTATGTCTCCACTTAAGAGTATTTATATGAAGCTACTGTTTGCATGGACGACACCAACTCTGAACACAGTTTCACAATGACACTGACTAAAAACATTTAACGAATTCAGTCCTATGGATCACATTATGAAACATCTTGTAATTCAAGTCTGACAGACTGTCTGCATTACAGATGTAGCCTCGAGCGATTATGTTTCTAATCAAACACACAGGTAACTCAGAGTAGGATCTTTGTGCATCCACTTGTAGGAACAATCAGTGAAGGAGAATTGTGACACGGTTTCCCCTTGGGCCATTTGATAAGCGTGACGAGCCATTTTCAAGGACCTGCCAGTTAACTCTGGACACCTTGATAGTGAAATTTCACATTTCCTGGAATGCAAAACAGTCAGTCATTTCTAAAGTAACATCTGGGAAACATATCACAAAAACATCATAAAACGGGCAATGTAAATGCAAACAAGAGTTTAGAGGTTAAGCAGAAACCTGCTGCAGCCTGCTTTTAGGCTGTGAAGGTTTCAGGTGCTTTCTGCTGTTTTGCACATTGAGTTTTAATACCAGGGTTTAAGAGTGTAACGGTACACAAAGTCACAGTTCAGTAGAACCCTGGTTTTGTTTTTCAGTCCAGTGGGGAAAACCAAGATTTAAATCATTTTCATTTTGTTGTAAAAATTAATGTACTCAGACATTTACAAATGGCCAAAAAGTAATGTGTAATTAAATTAAATTAAAAGCAATAGCTGTGTGCAGCAAATTAATGTGCACACGAAACATTAAACATGTGGCTCTCACACATTGTGAGCATACAATTCTCAAAAATATCTGCTATGTGTAACAGTGTGTCTCCCACGGCCATTGACAACTCACTGCTTAAACACCATGGGTAAAAAGGATCAGTATCTCAGTCTGTTTCAGCCTCCCTTATATAATCAGCCACTGATCATTATCAGACAATATTCATTTTAAACAGTCTAATCTTTGTTCTCTACAAAGACCGATTAGATGATGCAAAGTACGTGAGACAATTTCTAACCACGCTGCTAACATAAAGACTATGATCTATGTGTATGTCCACTTGTTGGTCAGCGTCGAAAGTGTTGGTTATACGTGGGGAATGCTGATGTGAAACTGTAGTGTGGCAAGTAATAATTCAACCTGTGCTGTTAATATGTGAGATAAGTCTGACGAAAATGACAAACTTTGTCATGCTGTCATTTGATTTTGCCTTAAATAGATTGACCGATATGTTCAACGTAATCCGATGACTACAAAAGACTTGAGACTAAACAGTTTTCATTAACTAAAACTGTAATAAAATAGGGTTTCTTTGACTAAGACTAGGGGGCCATGCCCACCAAAGCAATTTTTTAATGCTTTGCAATGACTGAGCCGTTAATTTACGCTGTGAAGAGGCACTGGGCGTAAATTCTGCGCTGAGTACTACTAGTTGGTCTTTCTTTTCTGAGTGCCATGAGTTGAAAATTTTTTTAACTTTGGGTAAAACTGCTGCGCTTGTCAATGTCACTCCAGCTGTTCAGTCATAGTGGAGGAGGGTCACATCTTACAAAAGCTGAACAACAACAATGGAGGAGAAATATGTTTAAATACAGTATATATATATATATATATATATATATATATATATATATATATATATGATGTTTCCTCTGATGAACACACGCAGACTGGCAGGCTCGTCCTCTCCATGCATGCAACTACTTTGTGCCAACATGTTTACTTGCACAGATTTTTCAAATCATAGCCACCAGATGCAACCAACGCATCTCAGTTGAAAAAAAGCCGCACCCCCAAAGCACTCTAAAACGCTCCTTAGCTGGGCCTTTCCTGAGGAGCACCTGGCATTTTCAGCCTACGATGAGACTAAAATGTCCAGACTTTTAGTCAACTTAAACTTCACTAAGAGAAAATCAGGAGGAGGCTGACTAAATATGACAAAAACTAACAAGGACATTTGACACAGGACGAAGACTAACTTATAACACTGCAGAACACTGCTATGGTTTAAGATGTGTCTCTGACAGAGGAATATGTTGTAGATGTTGCTTGCTAATGAATTAAGTTAGTTCATGACACTTTCTCATCTCTTGACTTTGATACTTAATAAACAATGTTGTCAAGAATACGTAAATAAATAAATAATGCAACACAATAAATACAAGGCTTCAGACGGATCTTCTGATTGGTGATCAGTGATCAGCCCCAAAAACCCTGCTCGGTACACCCTCACCAGTGATGCCATAATCTACTGGGAAACCATGATGCTTTCAAACAGTTTTGGAAAGAGAACCCAGACCAGCACAGTTTAGCTAACACACAGAAAGCAACACACTGCCAACACTCAGGTACAACTTGCACTTCTGAGTTGCTTTTCCACACCTGCAAAGAGTCAGACTGTAATTAGACTGTGTTTGGCTCATAGGACCATAATTATTTGGTTCATACGGCGCGCCGAACCACAACCAGTCACACGCCGATCTGAGTGTTCTCCTGTACCAAGCTGTTAAGGATGAATAAATGTACCGTTACACCCATATCAGAGTTGTTTTCTGAATCACATTCTGCGCTGGCCTGAATGCCGCTCTAATCTCATTAACAGCCACTGCTCACATCTTACAGCACTTAAGCTCCTTTCAGTCAAGTCTCCAGCAAACATCTCCACAAGTGTGCCGTCTCCGCCACAGGCAAAATAAATACCGGGTGTGACCCACCTTTCGTGTCAGCTTGGCGTGCACAAGGGAAGCCCACGGCAGCCCAGGAGCAAGTTAATCAAAATGTATTGAATTATTAAGTGAATCCATGGCTTGCTGTTGTAATGCGGAGGTAGATAAAGATATTTTAAATTTAGATGATTCCAAGGCTATCACCATAGGAAATTACATTGATTTCCTTCCTTAAACAAGAGAGACACCACGGGCCGTTTGCCAGCCTGGCAGGTCTGCAAAGCTCATTTAAGGAGAGAGCTTCTGTGCTTTTGCTGAGTTTGAGCAAATAGCCCGCTATGTTGCATGAACATGATCATAAACATCTGCAGGAAAAATGTAAAAGGAAGGTGTCAATTTTAATTTCAAAAAGAAAAAAAGGTATACCCAACACCCCCTCAAATCCACTTTCAAATACCACAGCTCTATGAGACATGGGGAGTTCAGCTAGCCTCTAAAACATTACATCCAACCAGGGGAAAACAACCTCAGGCTAGCTGCCAAGTAAAGAGGGCTACGTGCCCAATGGTTTTGAGAGCAACAAACTAATTCATCAGGTGCACACACATCTTGAGGGATAAGATCGGGAACACAGAAAAGCAGGGCAAAGGCCGGAAAAAGGAAGGAAAACAGTAATTTCCCATTAAAAATTTACAGCAACCGCAGAATAAAAATGAATCAACAACAGTATAAAGCTATTTAACTTTCTAGAAAAACATGCATGGGATCAAGAACGCTTTTCACCAAGTCTGCCTTGAGGGATCTGGCAGCTGGTCTGGCCATCCTGAGAGAAATGGCAGGCAAGAGGGCAAAAAGTCAACAAGAACAGAAAGCAAGAGCACTGAGGCTCTGACAGCAGATTAAGAGAAAGGACAAGAAAAAAAAGGAAACAAAACAGGATTTAGGCCAAACTGCTGGCGGAAGAGAGAGATCAGTGCGGCTGGTAATGTTTAAAAGACGGGAAAACGAGGAGAGCAGCAGGACTCAAATTTATAGCAAGAGAGACATCAACCCAGCTTGCATTTTGCAGTTAAACCTTCAGTCCTACTTCGGGACTCTGTGGATGATGGCTCCTCTGTAAAACTGGCAGAAATCTCCCCACACCTACTTTTACATCAACCGCCATGGCGATCCCATCTGCTTTCTTCTGCCAAGACCACATCTGCCCCGTGCCACCGCCTCCTCCTCCTCCTCTCTGTCACTTGTTCCTCCTTAGCCTCTCCCTTGAGCGCCGTGCAGCCCTTAAACAGGCGTCTGGTTTACATCAAGTGTTCCTAACGACCTCGCGTTCATCATGCAACGCCTGCTGCAATACTCCCCTCTTCGAACAGACAAAAAGACGTTGCAGACAAAGTCTAGGGTTCGTTCTGATGCCAATGACATGACACTTGCTCATTGTGATTTGCAATGCAATTTCCTAAAAACCTAATTTTGTAGACAAACCTAACATCCAGATCAGGTGTGACTCTGCTGCAGGACAGACAGGACGAGTTTCTCTGGACCCGACTTGCCACAACGACAAGGTATCAACCCCAGAAAAGGTTAAAAAACAAAAACACTTTAAGAATGTAATCAAATTGTTTCCTTTGTTGCACTGGTCTTCTCAGGTCCTTGAGTGAAACCAGTTAAGACTTTTTGGGGACAAAAATCAAGCTTCATTACTTCATTCATTACATACCAACAAAAAAAAAAACAAACAATAACATCCAAAACGGCAGCATCTCATGACACTCCCCTGAATGAAAAACGACCTTTCACTACCAACAATCAGTCAACAGACTCTAATTTCACTGGTCGCAAAACAAATGGAAACACACAGATGTAGCCTACGTGATACAAAGTAGCTGATCTGTGGTAACGTGTAGGGATGCACGCGATTAGACGTCTTACAATTAAGTGTCCATCCACTCGCTAGTCGGCACCAGAAATATTAGTCGGTTAAACCAATGTAGTGTTTTATTCATGTACAAAGTCGCTTAACTGTCATGCAGCCACCCGCCACTAGTGGGTGCTACAGAGCTGTCAGACAGCGGTCCCCCTTCCCGCAGTAACACTCGAGTAAAATGGAGTTTTAAAACAGCACGGTGGGAAATTGGAGAGATGTACTTCAGCGGCATTTAAAAGAGTTCAAAGACTTCAAAGGGCTCTTAATGCACACAGTATTTTTGGGACAATGTTTCAAATACTTAACAATAAATTGTGCTAAATTTTGACTATTTTCTGAGTGTTTTCCTTTTGTTAGACTCGTCGACTAGTCTTAATTAAAATTTTCCTTTAGTCGACAGGGAAGTTAGTCGTCAGGTAAATCCCTAGTAACGTGTAGACCTAGCTTACAAGTGTAGCAGCTAGCGTGCAGGAATGTTGGTGTGTTGCTTGACAAAAGTCCAGTCCCAGTCCAGCTGCAGAACTATCAGCGTCGGTGGAGCCAAATAAATCATGAAATAAATATATAAATCATAACCTGTTGTCGCTTTTTACTATTAATAAATAGCACTTGTAGAACTGTTGCATAAAAGTAATATCACACTTGAGATCGTTGTACTGAACATCACCACAGCTGGGATTTGGTCAAAGGCTCGAGCTGTGGGCCTACAATTTTGGATTAAGATCTTTTCTGTTTTTTGAGGTTGGTGCGTATGCAGCCTTATTTTGCAGAGTCTTTATTGTTGGTTGGCCAGCAGTCTCTTTGGGTGCTGCTGGACATGATTACCACTATGATGGAAATTCACCATGATCAACTTATTTCAAGTGTTTTTAACTTGATCGGCGATAAAATCGTTTATCATCCCGTCCACTTAGATCCATGTGCGACACTTCGATTTCAATACAGAGATTGCAAGCTGTATCGCAGAATTATTTAATTAACAAAACTATATTATCATACAATCTTATTTGGAAGTGAAAGCTGCGGAAACAACTGACAATTATTTTCATTCTCGATTATTCTGCCAGTTATTTTCTTGATTCAGTTGATTCTTTTCTTGATATATCCAAAAATCAGTGACAATTGATTCATTAAATAGTTGATTATGATTATCATGAACTCTTTAGATACTGATTAATATTTAGTTTTTTTTTTTAATCTGTGACCCAAAATTTTAACTTGATAACACATCTGTGAGTGCACATGGTGGGAGGGCGGGATGTGGTGTGGGGTGGTCAGTGCACAGGGCGAAAGATGAGTGGCCTCATTTAGACAAAGATTTATGAGCTCAGCTGATGGCTTGGACACTTTCATGTCTCTGCCTCCTGTGTAGCCGGCCCGGATGAGCTGACCTTTATAAGAGCTCTTAAGCGGGTGCACAGCAGCTTTATTAAGACTCCTCACATCTTCCTCTGGAGTAAGGGAGCACCTTTTGACACATAAGCGCACAACACCTCTCCTATAACACCCAGATACTTAACTTAATACCACAAAATGACACATGGGTGTTTCTGGGGTCTGTATAAACCAACAAAAAAGTTATGAGATTTAGTCAAAGCAAAAGAATTTTCTTAGCCCCTCTCCCAGTTGCTCATCTGTGTATAAGCAATTAGAGCAGCAGTCGGTCATTAAACAGCAAGATTAATGCCTTGTGATCGACTGTGCTCTGGGGGATTCTACCAAGCCTGGCCAGAAGGTTTTCTCCTCTCCTCCACTTCCTCCTTATCTGCAAGGAAAGAGAGAGGGAACCAGTGGTGCTCTGTAAATGCTCCATTACTAATTAATGAATATTTCTTGAGCAGAGGGGGAAAACAGAGATAGATAGAGAGAGAGGAGAGGGAGACTGCACCCATGGGCCAGAGCTGCACGCATGGCCGAGTCCCTGCGCTGTGCCAGTCAATGGAGATCTATCAGAGAGAGCTGGAGGAAGAGAGGAAAGCGGAGGGTGGTTCACAGGCAGGAGATTAGCCCTGGAAAATTGATCCCCAAGCACAAAAGCCATCGGCCTCCTCTACTTTTTTCTCCTAAGAGCTGGTCTGGGTTTATCTATTCATCATTCTGTGTGTTGCACACTAAAGTTTAGAACCATCTTTGAAGGGGGGTGGGGGGGGAGAGAGAGAAAGGACCACAAATCCTGAGCCAAGGTTAACCACGTGTGTCACGGGCTAATTATATTTGATACACATCCATGGCCTCTCTGTGACCAAAGCCACTCTAACAAACACAATAAAGCTGAGTTTTTCCAGTGTTGTGTGGTAGTTATCAAATAGTACAGAAAATAACAATATGCCATTTGCTTCGATGACTTAAAAGCCTTGTTTCCACTAAGCAGTTTAGTTCGTTACATAATTTAGCGGTTATTTGTGTGTTTCCATTGTCAAAAGTTGTGGATGGTACCAACAGAACTCATCCCTTTTGTCCCGTTTTTCATTTCCCCTCTCTACATAGCACACTGATCCAATACTAAAAGTTGGAGCTATAAATGCTGCAGTTCACTGATTGGTCAAGAGAATATTGCCACTCTTACTCAACCCACATCTAATGCACAATGGACTATTCTTAAATATCAAATCAACTGCAACAGAGACTTGTAACACTCCATCCTTTTTCTTTTTTATTCTGAAAATGTCAAAGTGTAAGCCCATTTTGTGGACAACCATCAAGGCACAGATGTTCCTATGCATCGTCGGTGAAGAGGAAATACAGCGAGAGCTAGATGGAACAGTAACGGTATTGCTATCTAAAAATAGGTCCGCCTACTCTTCACACCGACACTACAGGTTTTTAGTCTGTTCATCTCTCGTCATCCTCTTTGCAGCAGCAAAATGTATGTAGTGGACTGAAAAAGCAATGGATTATATTTTTCAAGTAGGCTATTTCAAGTTAAATTTTGAAATCTTTATAATCTATATAATTGAAAAATCAATACCTGGCACTGTGTGATGATACAATATTGCCACAAAAAATATTGCGATACTTTGCTCTATCGAATTTCCCCCCACCCCTACTGTATACGTTGGGAACGCAAGACACATCTAGGGCTTAGGTGCTTGTCCATATGGGTTACATATAGTTTCTAGGGGTACTCTACTGAAAGTGTCTGTTATGAGAAAATACAGATTTTACAGTATCAACAGGATGTTTAAATTTTATTCTAGAAGGTACTGTTTCCTGTCCCAGTTATGCATTCTGAGTCTACAATCCCACTTAATGGTACAGTACAGCTCTACTCAAGTTGACTAGACTCACTCTTCTTTGGTTTTCCATTGGCAGAAGTTGTGAATAGTGCCTGGTACTTTTTTTGATTCCACCTCCGTCGAGGTTCCAAGTCAGCCAAGGCGATACTATGGAGGTGGAGTTAGAAAACTGCAGACCACTGCATGGTCAAAGAGAATCCCCACTTGCGCGACACGACATCCTGCACAAACCCGCCATTTTTTAATAGCCATGGTACCATCAATAGGGTAGGGCTTCAGCTATCGATTCTTTTAGTAATCAAGTATTCTATCAATTATTTCGGCGATTAATTAAGTAATCAGATAAGAAATACTGCGTGTTTTCATTAGATTACTTTAGCTTTATTTAAGGACAATAGTGATATATAAAAGAGAAAATAAGAAAAGTCTTTGAAATGAGAGAAATGAGCGACAAATTTGTTTCCTTTTTGTCACGCAAATGACTGGTAATCAGTGTTGGGCAGCAGCTCAAAACAAGTAGCAACGTAACGAATTAAACAGCATTCTCAGTAGCGTGGTGGTAACATCACTACTTCCTGAATCAAAGAACTTTTCAGTAGCAGAGTTAATTAATTGACTGAGTAGTACCGCATGCTTCCACAAAAGTTACAAGCTCTTTTTCACACGAAAAACTCTGAAATGCAGCGGACTGTTTTGCTGAGGAGGTCTGGATAAAAGTAAGGACAATAAAACTGAGGATAAGTTATGTGATTGACACCAGCGCCACACCGAGGCATGCAGACAATCTGGATGCCACCCATCCCATATAATACAGGATTGTCCCATATTAAAAGCTGTACTGGATTAAACGACTTTAATAAATGAATTATTCGAGTTACTCGAGGAATCGTTTCAGCCCTACAATAGTGACCACACTTTTTGTATTCAATAGACCTAGATTTTAAAAAAATGTCCGCCCGCACAACTGCAATGTTCCTCTGTTTGGTTGCCAAAGAAATGATTCAGCAAGTGTCACACTGAAGATGATGTCTGGTTGGTTTTACACTGTGGCACTTTGGTGATTAGCTGAGAATCCCGCCTACACTGAGGGGGTACTACCCGCAGTGGAAAATGAAACAGAAAAAGGACCTAAGCCAAATCTTGCAGTAGAAATGAGGCATAAGTCAGTTCTTAATTAGTTTTAGTTATATCCAGGACTACACAGTCCACTTTAAAGCTTTGGGATGCTCTTTGTCCATGTTTACAGCTGGACTGTGAAGATTTCAAAATCCAGTTTGACTTGGCTGTCCTAGTCAATAACATGTGGAAATTCTAAAGAGTGAGTGGCATTTCTCCTTTCTGAATCCTTGCCCGAGGCATCCACTGGGCTGCAGTGTATACAATGTGCCTTACATCAGTGTGGGACTGAATCTGTATCACATTCATTTTTGGGTGTCATCACTCCTGTCGCTATCCAAGAGAGCAAATGCGCTATTACAATCTCTAAAATAGGATTGCAAGTGCAGAGTCAGACAATCGCGTAACTGATGGCTTGACATTTTCCTGTAAGAATATGGCTCTGTAACAGACAAATGTGATCCTACATTTTTATAGTGTCAAGTCGTAAAGAGTAACGCTTTAAATCCACAGGCAAGATTCTCAATGCAGACAAGTGAGAAAAAGCAGACACTAGTGCCAATCGGTTTATGGAAATGAAAGAAAGAGTGGCTGCACCAATCAAATATACATTACTCATTGAATTAAATACAATTGGTGTTTGAAAATCACAGCTGTTTAACTAAGAATACAATTTACTAAGAATAGGTAATAGTGATTTGAAAAGGTACTTGTCAACGATTGCACGTCTGAGGGATATGTTTGCATTTCTAAACACATTTTGATGCCTGGTGTCAAACACACACACATACACCTGGCAGCAGTTTCAGAATTTTATTTTAGATTCAGAAACTGTTTCTTGTATTCGATACAACAAGGCAGGAATAGTCCCACAATTATATGGAGAGCAGGAAACAGATCAGTTTCTTTTCAGTACAGGCTCACTGCTGGTCAATAAAAGTGTGCCTAAAAGGTGTCAAGCTGCCAGTATACTCCATACCCCACCAATGGCATGTTGGATGGTCATATATTTTTAAACCCCCCTCTATTTTAGTTCATTACTCAAGTATTTCTGTGACTTTTCATGTGAACAACCGGGTAGTGTTGCCACAATACTGTATTTCTAACTTTAAAACAGTAATTTAAAAAATATGGATATTCAATACCATGAGGAAAAGCTGGCACTGAGGGAATACAAGCTAAAATTTTGATTAAAAGATAAATATAACGAGGCTATAACATTTTTCTTTTCTGGGTATGCAGCAGAATGACTGTAGTAAACATTAACAATGAGATCTAGCTAGAAAGTGCGGCTGGTAGAATTGATATATATTAATCAATATTTTTTTTAAACACTGAAACTGAGCGCAACACTGATATCTTCAAGGAGAGACTGTCTGAAAATGTGCGCTATGACCCCCATATTTAAACAATGATCATGTCTCCCCTTTCTCTACAACGGCAGGCTTTTCACTCCTCCTTGAATTGGGGCCATTTGGGAGATCTATGAACACTTTTGATTTCCGATGGGGTCGTACGACACGTGGTACAAACTACTTTACCAACTCCACCCTCAGCGACCAATGACCAACCAACCAATGACTGTATATAAAGATGGACGATGTGTCTCTACTTCCTCCCACTGTACAAAATGAAGGTGACATCATATGGAGCCTGAGTCTGTGCATTGTACAGTAGCATTGTCTGCGGTATCAAGTTCCCGCTGTCTGACCAATCAGGAGCAGCGCCATTGTCTGCAAGCACACCGAATGGTTCACACAGCTGTCAATCATGACGCCAAACCCGCCAAACTTAAAGATGTTCTTGCTTCATGTTTGGGTAGTTGTCATGTCGTCCATCTGTTTTTTACAATCTATTGTGCCGACATGCCAATACCATGCCCATGCTGTTTTTTCCCACTAGTTAAAAGATCCAACCAGCAACTACATCTTTTTCTGTTTTAGGATTTAAGTCTGTTTAACACTAAATCAACAGCAGATCAAATCTTTCATCTGGGTGGCTCATTACACAGTCATTATTTAAACAACAAAAGTCCAAGGCACTGACATAAAGAGCAGACATCATTTCAACACATGTTTTGGTATTTGAATGCCTTGGAAGATTGTTGTCAACATCTGTATTCTGCAGGTAGTGCTTCAAACAGAGTATCTCTCACAGATATGAGGGCAGCTCAATAATTCTGAAGTTGTGAGTTCTTCACAGCAGACAGGAAAAAAAATAGTCAGACTTGTAAAACAGTGGAACCTTCAGCCAACACGGCCCTCACAGACTACTGAAATATGCCCTTTGGAACTGGATATTCTACCCTGAGGTGCAGAGCAGGGTTGTTTTTATTTCACCGTTGACTCAAATAGGCACAGAGGAGCAGTAGTTAAACAAGAACAAAAAAACAAACAAAAAAAATGTCCTATGAACTTGGCAAAGCTAGAAAAATTCCAAGAATTACTGCATACCAGCAACAACAAAAACAATTGTCAAAAGATCATTGTGGGAAAACAAGCTCACAGAGAGTTGCTAAATTAAGCTTTTCTTCCCTCCATCACTGGATGGATCCCAAACAATGTGATCATCAACCGGTGGAGGGGATGGACAACATAAATGCAGTCTTCTTCCCTCGCCCACCATTTCTCTCTCTGGTTCTCTAGAGATCTGACCTAACGCCCAGTAATGAATAGATGGGTGGGCTCATGGGACCACGGTGGAGATGGCTCGCTGATAACCTGTGCTGGGTAGCCTTTCCCTTAACAAGCCTTACTGCTCAAGGAAAGGAATATGCATGGACGGAACATGGACACTGACCTGGGAAACACCGGGACAGGTAGAACTTTTCCATTAGCACTTAGGCGCCAAGTCAACCCATGCCACATTGACTTGCATTTCTATTACCAGTTTAAACATGCCAAGTTGTGCCCGAGATGGACCATCTCCAGAGTTGGGTCAAAATGTGCCAGACCACCTACAAGCAAGTTGCAGTGACATCAGATGGGCTTCATCGCCATTCAGGGACAATGTGGCTTCAACATTCGACGACATGTTTAAATAGCCTCCACTTCATCAGCTTCAACTGACTGTACTGTAACCACTCAGGGCAATTGCGTACTTTTAATTTACGCCCACTTAAAGCGATTGTTTTTGCCACTGACAGGTTCAGATTATTATTCTAAGTGTCTGATAACATTATGGAAAGGATTCCTGCATAGATAGACCTTGTCGTTAAAGAGTAAGATCCTTTATGTTTAACCAGAAACAGCCCTGATAACGCCATCACCAAACCCACCAGACTCCATCTAAATAAACAGCAATTTTTGCATGTATAGAGCCAGCATATTTTCACATCTTTGCCATTGAAACTTCATTGACTCAGTACAAGCGTGTCATCAGTTTAAGACACACCTTCAAGTGGGTAGCCCTTTTGTATGGAGATGCAAATCCCTGCCACACTGGGCCGACAAGCCGAGTCAAATCAAGTTCAGCCAAGCCAGCGCATGTGTATGGAAAGGGCTAGCGGTGCCAGACTGCCAGCAGTGGAAGCCCCAGTGGGACTCATACAGGGGAAGGGCACTATGTAGGGTGGGAAAAGGGACTGGGACGGACTAGCAAGAAATGTACCACAGAACAATTACCCTCACAGACCGACATCCATTCCTAATTTCTATGCAAAAAAAGATCAGTGGGTCTCTGAGGGGAGGAAAAGGCAGCCATTTATCTTTCGCTTTGGATGCCCCTGGTCAGGAGATTCCAGCAGCTTTTGAGGGGAGATGACGATGAAGAGAGCGTGGCATTTGCATAAGAATACATGCCTATACTCAACCAGTGGGAGGGGGGGAGGCCAGCCGTTTAATTCAGCACTCACTTGTTGGGGAATAATTTCTGTGCATGGCCAGGGGAAGATTAGAATTGGTTTTCTCGTTGTGTTAGTGCTAGCAAGGCGGGTTGTCCAACAGTGTAGAGAAGGGGCTTGGTGGTTACCCTTACCCTTCGTTCAATGGTGATTAAGTGTCAGACTTAAAAAGATCCCTCAAGTTTTCCGCCCTTCACTACTCTCCTCTCTCTAGCTCACTCCTTCTCCCCTCATCTCCCTGGAGAGAAGGGATTACTGGCACACTGGTATACAGAAATGGCACTTGCTCAAAATTAAAAGACTTTCACAGGCCGCTAATCTAATGAGGGTGGAAGGGGGTGGGGGGGAAATGAGTAAACGCCATTCCAGCTTGCCGAAATGAAAAGAAAAGAGCGGATTTTCATGTTTACCGCCAACATTGCACGAAGACTAAAAAGAGGCTGAAAACCCAAAAGGAAAAGAAAGCTTTTTATTCCCAAGACAGGCTAGGACCAAAAGGCAAAAAAATCCATCAAACTAGTGGGGAAAAAAATGTGTGGCAGTTCAAAGGCGAAAACAGTTGTGACAATCCAGTTGAGTGCACGGGTCAGGCTGGTCCTGCCATGGTCTGCCCTGGCAACGCTAGCTGGTATTTGTCGATTCGCACCTCCTCAGGCAGCCAGGAGAGTCCGCAGCAGACTGTCAATCATCATCCTACTTCTTGCAAACACTCTGCCAGAGCAGTGAAGTTCAATCCTAATCTTCAGGACCAAGAAAACCTTCAGTATTTTTATTCTATCAGCATTCAAGTGACATCCCCTTATTTCGCAATTAATCTGGAGCAGGAATCTGGTGCCATAGGAGAGGGATTGGCTGCAATCCACTGCACTAAGGGCCAAGTTATGCTAAATAAGGACCGGTTTGTGCAAGGTGCTGTGCAACAGTGCGGAAGGCAAAGGTGTTATCAGCTGTTCAGAACAGACACACTTGAAGGCAGGGTGAAGAGCCGATTGCCATAAACCCAACTCACAGAGACAGGGTAGTGGTGAGCAGAACGCTGTCACGAGTGTGTTTAAACTTTTCCAAACTTGACAAGTTGGCTAGGACAGTATGTCCAGCGTCAAGATCACACGCTCTCATGTTTATCTATGCAGCTGCACTGGCTCGGTGCAGGATTGCATCTCAGCTGCGCCTCACAAGCGTAACCGCAACCTGAAGCGTCAAGCCTCAAGTCTATTTTTTCCAACGATGTGCGCGTGAACACAAGGTTGATGCCCAATGAAACACCACTTTGTTAATACATTACTGCATTTTAATGATGTCAAAACTATCAATCTATCGATACATGCTGATGCTAAATATATGAAACAGTTTCAATGCTCATTTTTGCAGGTTGATACAGCGATACCAGCTGTGCTTTCTCGCTCTTTCTTTGTGTTTATTACAGTCAATTTGCTGTTAACTGCTACTAACCAAGAAAAGAAAAGTCATTGTTGTCATGCCATGGCCTTGTTATATTTGTCTTTTCAAAAAAATGGTAAGCTCTCAATGTCAATTTTTCCCTAGGGATATTGAAATGGTATCAAACATCAATATTTTTCAAGGTAGTATATCCAATTTAGAAAACAGTATCGTGACAGCACTACTGCAATTAACTGTACTTCCTCGGAGACACACATGACAGCATTCTCAGGCTGTGCCCTGGTGACAGACTGACAGGTTGTAAGAACGGGTTAGGGAGGTTTGGGAGAGTTTCCGTTTGTGTGGAGTGTAAAATATTCTCAATAAATAAGAATGAACTGAACTGAAATGACATGTTTTGCCCCTTTCTACTGCACAAAAAACCTGCTAACACCTGCTAACATCTGGCTTTTAAATGAAATGGTATAGGTTTTAATCAGCATTCACACCCGGGTCAAATGACTCTGCAGTTGTCACAGGTATTTATCGCCTCCAGCTCTGATTAGCGTCGGCGGGAATACAACACGCAAGTGAATGCTCTAATTTTAGCTCCTTTATCGGCGAGATGCAATGATGCGCCACCACAAAATACCACCGAAGCAGAGCTCAAACATCGGTCCAATTAGTCTGCACCAAGTTTGAAAGAGATACTGAATAAGTAAGAGATATATAAAAAGAAGTAACCACAGTCATTTTTTATTAACTTGTTTTCCGGCCTGATTGTGACGTTGAACGTGACACACCAAAAAACCCAACACATACACAGAAAGGCATACTCGTCTGCTGCAGAGCCGTGTACCTAGCTCTGGTCTACTGGCAATGGGAAAGAAGTCTGTAGCCTATTTTTGGTGGGTTTACCTGTGTTTAAAAACACGCGTACATGTGCTAATTTCGGTGGAAAAGGAGTATTTGTTATCACAAAGAGAATAAAGCGCTTAACTATGGTACCCCTGGGTAGCTTTTCCAAATTCCAGGTACTGGTATCAAATATGAACAGTACCCAACCCTAAAAATGACACTAGACACTGACGCTGTCGTGTTACATGACACACATCTTTTGCTTCTGGAGTGACGGCATGCTAGCATTGTGTAGTTCGGTTTTAAAAAGGAAATCCAGCATAATGGTGGACCTTCTTTACAGCAGTATTGTGGAATCTCTGTGTAAAAAGGGCAATAGAGAGGGGGAGGCGTGATATTGTTTGAATACGACGACAATGGTGCGTATTTTCAGATGGTCTCCTTTGGAAGGCATTCACAGTGTTGCACTCAGTTGTTCAATTAAAAGAGCCAGAAATGACCGTGTAAAGAATTTTAAAATAAAAAGAGAGCTAGAGAGAGTAGTTCAAACCCTGGCTCCTTTCTACTTCTGCACAGCTGGCCAATCATGGCGTGTAGTGGGTGTGAATGTCAGATTGACGGTTTGGGAAATCAGTAACAGAAAATTGCCAGACATAGGTTCAATAAGCTATTTGACCATCTGACAAGCAGCTCTCATGGAGCACACTTAAAAGAAGACACTAGCATCACCTCTCCAGTGGTGCAAACAGGTGCATGTATTTAGGTAAAGCCATTTAGACAGAGGTCCTGACTTTACTCCATCCATGTCTCAGCTGTGTTATCAGGTCTCAGGACACACCATCCTGAACAGACTGATCAGCAGCTGCAGAGCTGAGGTTGAGCGAGAGAAAGAAGCCCTGTGGCTGACTTTAGATCCATCTAGAGAGGCTGCTCTGCTTCATTTCACTGGCAGAGCCCCACAGCAGCTACAGGAGGGGGAGTGGAAGACGTCTTCCACTAGAGAGGAGGGGAGCAGCAGCTTCCAAAACAGGAAACACGGATTACACCGCCCATCTGGGAACCACTGACACTGTGGAGTCAGGGTGCGAAACACTTGAAGAACAAGGGGAGTGGGGAATGTGAAAAATCTCATCAGGTGCTCTGGGTGCATGTCTCCGTGACTGTCTACATCAACGTCATTTCCAATAGGAATAGATGTGGTGTTTTAATAAAAATTCAAAGAATCTGAAACAAGAGCTGCCAAAAAATGATTCATCATTTTGTTTTAAAATACCTGGAAGGAAAATGCAGCGCAGGTTTTCTGGTCAATATTCAATTATATAATTTCTATCTCCTGAAACACAAACAAATTTAACGTTTAATCTCCCAAAGCCAGCGTTAAGAACACAGCACTGACTCTAACAATTTCCAAATATAGATTCTCCATACCACCCCCTCCCACTTGAAATGTAGCACACTCTATTAGAGGGCCTGAGCCAGACGCTTCAGGTAATTACCAGGACCCGTTAGGCCTGAATGAGCTGCCCATCGTTGCCTTCAGCTCCCATTTTGAGTCCACTTCAGGCACAATGTCCCATAATGAAGGAGGGTCACAGACGGGCTGTGCTTGGCTCAGACTCCAAAGTTCAATCTACATGGCAGAGAGCATGAATAAAGATGGTCTTTTCCATCTTCCACCGCTAATGTTACTGTTACTGAAGAGGGAAAGGAAGAAGACGGGGGGTGGATGCATTTGCCTTGTTTCTGCATGGCTGCTCCTGCATGCTGTGTTTCTCACTCAAATTATAATCGGAGCTCAGTTACTTTCTTCTTCATCCTCTGTGAAATGGCGCTATATGACTTCAGATTACTTGCTCTAACTCGTCAAAATAAAATGCACAGTGCTGCTTCATCTGCTGCAGGGCAGCGGCCACTTAAACCCTCTCTCAAACACGCATGAAATAATGAGACAGCGTGATGCCCTGTGTCCCCAGGGGGAGGGAGTTGCCCTACAGGTGTTGGCACTACCAGCCAGGCTGGCTAGCTTATCAGTCAGATGAGGGTAAGGAGGGGGGCATTAGGGAGCTATCAGATTACACAGATTTTAACACCTCCCTGAGGCTCTCACTCACAGGGTACCTCCCCTGTGCCTACCTGACAATCAAGCACTGAAATCTGTATCATTTTTCATCGTACAGCCAATAACGTATCTTGACAGAGTGATCGATGTTCAAGTGCTTCTTTTACAAAAGCTGCAAGCCCTCTACACTTCCCGTTATCTTTTACAGCCATCACTCCTTTAGCTTTATAACCTTGAATGAATCTAACAAAAGCCGCATTGGTAGTGGAGGTGAATTTCATATTCATGACTTATTCTTCTTGCCAGAGCAGAGACTCAGAATAGAATAGCAGTCATCTCTCTCCCTGTCTTTAATCATCTAATCTGCCAAAACAGCAAGAAAACTAACTTGGCTGATTATCTGCCTAACTATCAGGGTCGTACTGAATGTCATCTTCTTATATTTAAAGCTTCTATTGAGGTTTTTTCGAATGAAACTTTTAATGTCTGCTGTCCTATTTTTTGAAGGGTGTGGGACACAAAATATTAAGACATTTTAAAGCTAATTTTTAACAAAATAAAAGGCAGAATTTTGGACAAATCATCTTTTTCTTATTAACTTTAAAAGTAAGTATAAAAGTAAGTGGTATGTTCAGAGTTCCTACAGCTTAAGGCAAGATGGATTTATAACTCTTAAAGGCTTTTTTAATGCGACTTGACATAAAAATCAACCAAAATTAAAGGGAAAAAAAGAACAAACATGAACTATTTTAATAAGGGATAGGCACAATTTTGCCTAAATGTTTATTGTGACATAAATCATCAAATTAAAAGTTAGATGCTATAAATTATAAGATTACAATGCAATGACAACTAAAAGGAAATCATAAAATCATGCTTCCCATGTCTTTGCATTTTTAAGACTTTTGAAAGATTGATTTAAGACATTTTAATACCAATTAAGATCTTATTTTTACATTCATGAATTAAATGTTTAGTAAGACTTTTTAAGGATCCACAGACTCATGTAGGGATATGGTTATTAGAGTGAGCATAGAGAGGTTAAAGGGTGGGACTCACCAGAGGCCCTACCATATGATATTATCATAATATTTAACTCACAATACAATATCATTACGGCTTTAAACATTTTGCTACATGCTAAGAATTTAACATATATTAAGATATATAACCTTTTTCAACTGCAAATCATGTCCCCAAAGAAAAACTTTATCTTTCTAAAACACATGCTGGCAAAGTTTTCGGTCTGTTCATCTCACCTCAGTCATTTTTACAGCAGAAAAATGTATCTCATGGATGGACAAAGCGATTGATTTTATTATTATAGCTTACTGCCAAAAATTGAATTTGTATTCGCAGTATAAATAACGCGTATCAATGCAATATTACCACATGAAATGTTGTGAAACTACCCTTAATTAAGTTGTGTGGCAGGTTTAAAGATTTGTAACATCAGAAATGTGGAGTGTCACAACGAACAGCTTGACTCATTTTGACAAAAAATAATTAAAAACTGGATGAATGAAATCAGAGTGGCAATTAAGACCTCACAAATTATTACTAAATTAAGACAAATTTAAGATCATTTAATGACTTTTTTTGGAGCTTTTTGAGGAATTGCAGACACCCTGATTTTATGATGTAATCACCATTTAAAAAGAAAAGACCTTGGACGAAAATTCTCAACTTGAATAAAGTGATTCATCAAATTAAATGAGTCAGGCTTTTTTATGAGATCAACTTTTTAATTAATATATGTAATTATTTATGGTGCTGTTAGATTGCTGCAAGACTGACCTGTTAATACAGGAGCAGGAGAACACACAGTTTAGTGACCACGGTGAGAATCCTGCTTTTTGAAGGGCTAAACGCCAACTAATATGGAGTGAAGCAAAATGTTCTGTTTGATTAAAATGTGTTTTGAATTTTGGAAATAATTATATCTATCTTTTTTCAATAATTATTGACTTTAAAACGCTCTAGAGTTACTGGAAATGTTTGGATCAAATGAGTCGGAAATGCCAAGTTTGAACTGAACGAATAAAGACTTGCAAAACAGCAGCATTCGAATGTCAACTTTCTGTCTCAAGTTTCGAAGCTTAAAACTATTCGGTACAGCCCTAACTATCATGCAGCAGCAGGGTAAAGTTACTGCTCCTCAACTAAAAGAACCAGCTCTGTGTCGAGGAGCACTCTCCTTGTTCCCTTGAACTCAATCACTGAATCCCTACAAGCACCCTGGGTGTTGTTCAGCAACTGACCCCGACCTCTGACCTCCAAGTAGTAAGAAAGCTGCATAAAGATGATGTACCTGCGCAGCTTAATAAAACATGCACTGCTTTTTCCAAATGTCATGCCCTTATGTGTATGCCGAAGGGTCCTCACCTGCAAGCTCGTGGTGGATGAGATCAGCGAAGTTGGGGTCGTCCCCCCACCAGAAGAGCCAGAGCTCCCTCCGCCCCTGCCGCTGACTGCGCCGCCATACGCTTAGCACGTCGGCCTTCAGGCAGCGGCTGAAGCTGCATAGGATGGGGTCCTCCTCTGTCACTGGGAAGAGGATGGGCGCAGAGGTGGGACCCTGCCACACAAACCTCTTCCATTTGATCCCTGTCAAGTCAGCCTGCAAGACAAGGGAGGGGGAGAGAGGGGGAGAAAGAGACTGTCAGTGTGCAGAGTCGCTGCTTCAGGATCCACTCAGCACCTCGGAGTAAACATGTGCTGAGCACAGTGTAAAGAGGAGGTATTAATCCTCTTTTATGGGGCAGTTCACCCACCAACTACTTCTGACAACAACACACCCGGGCTGTCAAAACTGGGAAAAAAGAACAAAAAACTGAGAGAAAATGGGAAGATTGAAAGATAGAGAGATACACAATAGATTATGAGAAAAAAGAGCACCATTGTGTGTTGATAAAAAGAGGGAAATTGCCCTTTAAATCTGAGATACTTTGTATCTGTGTTTGTTTCTGTGAAGAACTGTGTACTTGTGCTTCAGGTGCTTTCAATATCACCATGAACAACATGTTCGAAACACAAATAAGAAAAAACGAATGCTGGTAAATGTGGTCTTACCACCTTAACCCTCATTATTGGTGAGTGGGGTTTGCTTTGCCTTTCTATAAACGCTGTCTGGCTTTTATGGAGAGAACAAAACACACAGGAAAAAGCCTCATAGGCAGTAAATCACTGGCGGGGTTATTAAGTGTTAAAGCAGGAACATTACGCTCCAGTGCTAGCTAGCACTGCTGCTTATCATCCAAGCGCTGACAGACTACCCATGTCTACCTAAACACATGCACGCAGACACACACTAACTACCACAGAACGCACACACGACGTCTTAGGCGCTCATCCCCATTTCCGCTGGCAATCTTGGTCCTCTATCTATCCTTGTAGACATTTCAAGTAATCTGTGCGAACATAGGCTGTTCATTTTCATGCCGTTTAGTCCTATTCCGTTCAGGCTGACTTGGCAAGCTGTCCCTCTGTATATTCAACCAATTAATCCATTACAATTCAGGGATATCTTAACTCAAGTGCAGAGGTGCTGAGCCTGAACAAGTGATTACTCGTGGCTGTGGTGAGGCAGTGGTCTTTCGCCTGGCTGGGAATAAGCTGGGAGATTTGTGGTGTTAGTTGTGATGGTGGTGGTGGTGGTGGTGGTTGAGGGTGGGTTGGGGACTGTCAAAACAGTCGTTGGGTTGTGTCAGCTGGAGCAGAGCTGGATCACAACAAGTTAGTGAGCAGTAGTAAGCACACACTGATGGGCAAATCATTAATTAACCTAGGTTTTTAACAATAACAACAATGGAGGGGAAATTAAAATTAAACCAACACAGAACAGTGAGTCCATCCTCTCTCCCTATGTGCTTCAGCTTTCCCTTCATCCAGAGCAGGTTCTCTGACTTGTGCCGACATTTTTACTTTCGCAGCTATTCTGTATTGACACACCCAAAGTTTTCGCTGAAATATCACTTCACCGCTTATTGCACCTCATTGCCCCTCTGTGTTCTGCATTTAACTATGAAAACTATTTTATTTCTTTTAAAACAACGTCATCTTTGTCATTTAAGAAGAAACAATATAGAGCACTGCAGGAATGAGTCCTAAAACCTGGAAATTAGTAAGCATTTATGCACTCCCAGTTCCCTCATCTCAGAAATTTTGAATGAGTTTTTGAATGATGCCAGAAACAAAGTTGTGCAACATAAAAAAGGTCAGTGAATATACCAATAATCTATTTTTGAAGCTTTTATGTGTCTAAAAAAAGGAAGTTGCTTAAGCGGCTAAATGAGACTACAGAGCGTCATCACGCAGAACACAGCTTTACTGTGGTGGCAATGTACGAGTCATGCAACTGCAGTGTAGTTTGTTTATGGCCTAACATTAACCTTTTGGTTCTGGTGGTAGCATTTATGCTTAAAAAAACATAAAAGTGGTGTTCATTTGCGAAGATGATCTTGCTGAACAAAATCAGGGCAGCTAACTTTCAGGTTGGTCTTCCCTGCAGCACTCTGTACCTAATAATGGCCCACCAATAAAGCTTTTTCACAAAGCACTGAAATCAGGATAAATAGCAAAATAGCAAAAGCAACAACAAGTGACGATAATACCGCATATCACGCTGTTCAACCACCCTCAATCACTGCAGGGTAAATTCTTTTACAGCAACAGTCCTAACACCACAGCAGCATACAGGCCAGTTTATTATTCCACAATTATGAAGTGCACACTGTATGCATCATCAGTAAACAGAAAGCATGTGTTTAATTGTTCTCCACCACTAACTTTAAAGAAAAACGCGCACAAAAGCCTGACGTGTCATCATAACTTAACGCAGCAGTTGCCAGGAAGCATGATCAAAACATCATAATCTCTGATGCACAACCTAAGGAATTCAAAAGCCGCAACACACGCTGAGGACAAAGCTCCAAGGTGCAGACAGCAGAGCTGGGTCTGTGTGTAACAACAGAGCTGCAGCAGTTAGGCTGCTCCTTCCTGCTGCTGGAGTGTGAGAAGCAGTACACTACACCTGCATCTCGCTAGGAAACATCTGTGCACACAATGCAAAGGGAGGGCGGGGACAACGGTTAACTGTGAAACCAGATCACAAGCGGTACAGATAGGCAATTAGCAAGCGAACACCCCCGTCATCTTACTGACCGTGGCCAGTCCCCCAGTGGTACTGTGTGCTCCATCATGTAAAAGGTTTTGTTCGTAAGTGCCCCACAGATTTTATTATGGGCCTCTCCTCCTCATAGATATTGGTTTCACACTTTTAGACGTGATTATGTGCTGCACACAGACAGCCAGGCATCAAACTGGTGACAGGGGACTGAAACCTCGCTTTGAATAACATGACTCTTATTCAAATAAGTATTTCGGGAACTCCTGCTACTCTTTTGTAGCCAAATCCATCACCTCAAGTTGTATTTATATCACTCATTTGCATCCATGTTTTAATACATGCTTTTTATAATATCCAAATGTACTTGCTTTGCCCTTAAAAATCCACTTCATGTTTTAACGTTAGCTCTTAACTGACCTAACTGTAACCAAGGACCACTTAATATAAGGGAGATGCACATTGTCAGTGCTCTTAGAGGCCAGATCTAATGCAGCAGTGAACTAGAGTGGATACAGTTACAACATAATTTCTTGACATTTTGTTATTGTCGAGGCAGAGTGCATTGTCTTGTATTTGCATCAAGATCAAGTCATATTAAAAACCCTTTCACATATATATATAGAGAGACGGTTAAGAGGCCTCTCAGCCTAAACACTTCTTACTGTATCCTCTTCCATGTAAACGATGTATTTACAGGAACAAAAGGAAGCAGTGCAATGCAAACTGCTGTCTATCTAATCTTGAACCATCAAACCTGAGTACAGACAGTATGCAGTTACAATCTGCTCTGAGACAATTAGACCATTAATTGATTAGTCTGTCACATGGTTGGGTGATATGATGGGATATACTGTACGACACGTCCATTGGAATAGGTTTGGAAATACCGTTACTACCGCGGGAGCTATTTGAGGCAAGCTATGGAGCAAATCAGGGCTTGATTCGCGCGTGATCTTGTGAATACAGCTGCCTTGCAAGGTCCCCTGATTTGGGCAGACATGGAGGAGAGTGAAGTTGAAAAAACAGAAACTTGTATCACAGTCAGTTTTGGTTAATTTTGTTTTTGATTGCCGGACAACCATTAAACGCAATCTAACCAATTAATTTTTAAGACAAAAGCAAAATGCCACGAGATTTAAGACGCCTTTCCTTGTAGTCGGGTGCTCCATTGACTCAGTGAGCTTTAGCGCCACATTTCAAAGCACTCTCCATTTAGAGGTGGTGAAATTGCAATGTCTGGTGATATGAATGTCTTGCCTTTTATTTCATTTTCTGTCTGCTTTGCTGACGGACAGCTTGCTAGTTGCGTTAACATAAGGCCTGCAGCCGACCCTCTGGTTTCCACTAGTTAGCTAACGTTAGCCTTGGCCGCTCTGCGCTGCGCATTAGCCGGATCAGGTGGGAGCTAATCAGTGGCACTGCTAATTTGCAAAAACGCTGGTGTGCTGTCCTGGTGGCGAGACAGCATTGCTGCAGAAACATGGTGGTCACCCTCTGGTCTCCACATAGGTAGCTCCTGTGAGTGAGCGGCTTTCCATGCTGACACTGCTAATGGTGCTAACAGAGGTGACAGTGATGCTAAAGGGGGTTCGTGGCTCAAACTTATGCCGGTGCTCACACGGGCGACCTGGGAGGATACCGGAGGGTCAGCACAATGTTTCGTCTCCAACACTGTTGGGTCAGGATTGCGTTACCAGCAGCAATCGCCAAATGATGGGCGCCACTAGCTAGCTCCCAACAGTCCCAAGTGATGTGCAGTGTAGTAAACTGAGGAGAAGCAATATTAACCTACATAACGACATGTGTAAACAGCAAAAAATATTCTCAGCAGGTATCAGATTAACGATTAAGTGCTGTCATTATCTTCTGAAATTACTGTTCCCGGGAACCATAAAACTTTCTTTATAAATTCTTTTTTTAGTTTTGTTGCTTTGAGTCTTATTTCTCAAGTGTTGCCTCATCTGAGGCAGCTGTTTATTTGTTGTTAATAAAGTTCCAAATAAAGAAGAACATAAACAAATGTGATGAAATACAGTGTGGTTATTTTTAACTATTTCTTCACTGAATTTACAGAACAATCACTGTATTGTGATACATAGCGTTACTGTGATATAAAACATCACGATAGAGGATGTGGCGCCCACCTCCACTCTGTCAAATGAAAATTGCAGTAGAAATATTTGATTGTTACAGACTTTCTGACATCTTTAAACTATGCACAGAGTATTTATAATGCAACAAAGAGTCATAAGGCATTCTTCAAATTCAAGCCAACAAGCAACTCTGTGCAAATGTGGTCATGAGAAGGTTAAACAGTTTAATTAACAGTCAGCCTCATATCAGGTGACTTTTTAAATGGCACGCAGAGAAAGCACTGGCATGCTTCTTGTTATCGACTACAGTTAATGTGGTACATCTGTACACACAGGGCAACTTGAACCAACTGACCACATCTTGTGCGGGCACAGAAACTCTGACCTGGTTCATTTCTGAGCTACAGCTCCTGTAGTCGCAGTCACAGCTAAAATACTGATTAATGCTGCTGCTGCTGCGCTGTGAATGTGTGAATGAAATACAACAGCCCACAAGAGCAGAAGGTTAGACTCTTCATCTTATATTACAGTTCTACTCGTCACCTTTTTTGCGACTCTTTCTGTCACCATCACGGTGTTTGCATCTATGCTGCAGTTTCTCTGCCAAGCAGGCAACTGAATACATTGTATTTCCTATAGAATATATAATACAGCACAAAACAATCCTTCAATGCAGCAACAGTGGTACACAAGAAACAGTAAATGGTGTGCGTTACTGTCAACAAGCAATTATGCGCGGCACTTAATGACTTATTGTGTGTGTATTGTGTTTAGTCTATATACATCTCCATCCTCAATATCTAACATAACAGATGCTACATCAATAAACCGCCACAGACACTTCAGCTCTTTATGATCATTACCCTGCAGATGCATCCAATTCAATACAGTTATTTCAAAGATACATTTAAATCGCTGATGTCGTCAGTATTCTCTTCTTGACAATGGGTTGAAATTACATTATTATAACAACTAAGAACTGTCAGTGACAATAACTATCAGATGTAAAACACACAGTTTGATCAACAGTTGCTGAAGATTAGAAGAAGGTGCTGCAAACATTTGTTGCCGTTGCAATTTACGCAATATATGCAGGGTTTTTCCTACACAGAAAACTGCAACGCATCCGCCCCCGGCTAATTTCATCCCGCCTCCACCTCTCAACAAAACTCTGATGTGTGACTTCATGGAAAACACTTTTCTAACAAATGTTGCACTAGCGGAATTCTGTCATTTGTGACTGCAATTGCGACATTACACTGACTGGGTGGCGCTGTATCGTAATAAGCACAGTGCACTGGTAAAGGTGTTGCCAAAACTGCCAGAGAGGAAGAAAAGAGCAGTCTGTTTTTGGCTGGACAGCAGCAAAGTCAGTACCAGCCTTATAAATGTGAAAGAAAGCCGATGTGGTCTTTATCTGGGTTCTTTTTCCTGCCGTTCAAATTCTGTTACGAACAGCAGTCGGTGTTTGTGAACGCAGCTCTATGCAGTTCAGTATAGTTGGAAAGATATTCACAGATATAAACTTCCTGAATCAACAATGCAAAAGTTGTTAAAACACAAGCAATGTCTCTTTACAACTGGGATGAGCGAGTACAACATTATCTGCATCCATATCTGTACGTGGAGCGGGCGGGGTTTAAACAGGAAGTGGGTGGAACGTGCATGGGAAATGTTAATCAGAAGTTGGTGTATTTATTAGAAAAATGTTTACATAACAGCCTCAGGATGGAGCTTCTGAAGAATTAAGAGATTTCACAAGATAAAGAGATTGAACATAACAACCCAAAAAAGGGTTTTCCTTCATCACAAGTACGGGAACTGACACTTTTTAATCGCATGATACTTGTAAAAGGGTCATTATTCGCACCAGATACTCCTGTAATCCAAAGATTCGGGTCAACCCTATCTACAATCTGATTTTCATCAATATGGACAAATAACTTTACTCTCTATGTGCAGCCAGCTGTGAGACGAGTGCACAAGGACCACCTACAAAGTGCAACACCAAAAAAGAGATACTACAAAAATATTCAGTAACTTTACCCACATCATATATCTCTTCACAGATAACTATTAAAACTCCTTCAATATTTGTTAAAGAGAGTTTGCTTGCGCGAGTTAAGTCACTGCACACATGGACACGAGTGCACCTCCACCTCATTTTGAGCCAGGAAAAGACCCTGACATGATGTTGACCAGCTACAGTGTGGAGCTGAAAAGTGCTCACCTCCATTCAGAGTGGTCTGATCTCTCCTGCACTGCTCGGAGAGCAAAAGGCCAACAGGATTTACCTCCAGCCCTCACACATCCAGGGAGACGCTGAGCTGTGTGGATGTGGCGAGAAGGTGGCCTTCAACTGGACCCAAACTGAAACTCCATAAAGTTTTTAAGTGGCTTCACTGACTCTTGCGTGGTTCTGGTCAGTTGGTAGTCATACCAAATATACAGTATGATTACACGTTTGAGAAAAGCGAGCATCTAAAGTGGCTCTGTTGCTGGATGAGTTCATTTTAATGACACGTCTAAACCTGCTGTGCTTAATTAGGAGAATTACACAAAAATGTCTGAATCCAACAGGTCTCTTCCTGCAACACTTAAAGCTGAATCTGTTTGTCTACATAGGAAATAAGCCAAGTACTTGCACTGCTGATTCATACTGGATGTAACTAATGACGAAGACTGAAAATGTGTCTATGTAATCTAGGATTCTACAAACAACAGAGTAACACCAAACATCCCTGTTGAAACACTAAACATTTGTCTTTGTGTTTGCACATTATCAACTGGACACAAAGATGATTTGTTACGGTTTGTGTCGCACTGCTCGATGGCATCATTTGAAACAGAAAAACAAAAGACAGATTGCAAACATCTGCCCTGCAATTAACTCCAGCAACACAATGCATCTTCTCCAACTTCATCCCAGTAAACATCAGCTGATCCTTTTGTTGAATACTGTAAAACCTTTCAAGGCAAACCTTGCAGGATAGTAGGTTACTGTTTGTCAACACGCCCGCCAGCTAAAGTGAAAGTAAATTCCAACCCCTGATTCACTCGTTTGGCATTTCACTTCGTTGTATTTGCGGGTTTTTTTTCTGCGCTGCTTCTCTTGGATGCCTGCTCCTTACGATTTGGCACCTGGCTGCTACCTTTTTATAAAGCCCTGACCTCACCTGAGTGCTGTGGGAGTACACACCCATAAACATCCTAAACACAGAAAATACAGGCAGAAGGCAGAGGCATTGCAGAAAAATACTCCGTCACACTCTTCTAGTAGGTCATAGGTGATGACTGAGAGGAATTACTTCTGTACGAGTGTATGCATTGTTGTTGTTTTTAGGGAAATCCTTCATAGCATAGCTTAAAATATGATTTCAGAGGTCTCTGAAGAGACTACTTCAATAAACAATGTCCCTCGTTGCATCAATGCAGCTAAGCTATTACTTAGGAATTAAACTGGTGTTAAACTGCATTTTTTTAAAGCATTAATAAAGACATAAAATATTCCAGTGTAGACACATTAAGTCACACTGTTTGTCCCAGATTTTACACACAATTCATTACTGTGTACTCAGCCAAACAGTGAACTACAGACAAAATAATAACTTGTGTCCTTACATATTCCTGAGCCTGATGGGGCAGAACTGAATAGCCCCTCTGTCAAAGACTGAACACGTCAGTACTCCACTCCTCATCAACTATATCCAAGAGGCAGACTGCTCTATCAAGGATAAATGTGCCTTCTGCAGTTGTTCTGTCTGTCCTTTCAAAATAAATTAGTAGCAGCCTGTGTGCAAAAACAGAGCGTGCCACAGATATCTCTGTATTTCCTTCCAACATTCATGCTTTCCAGGCTGTGTGCACAAGTGTGCCTGCTCTGAATCTACAAGTTTTTCCACCTGCCTGTGTCTTACTAAACGCTCAAGTTTGCGAGCAACTGCTTGCGGGTCATGAGAAGTTTTATCTTTCATATGCCAAAGCCAAAAACCACACTGCTGCCCGAGGAGGGAATCTCAGGCCAAAGCCACTGGATACAGGCAGGAAGTTTTCCTGAGGTGACACGTACTTGGGGGGGGTTACAACCCCTGATTTTGCCAGCTGCTCACCTTCCCTCTGGCCACTTTAGGGTTCTGGGTCTCAGTAGGGAACACTGTGTTCAAACAGCTGTCTTCCTGCCTTTCAAGATATGAGACAAGCAACAGGTGAGGCTGCTCAAATCATGTCGCAGATGCTCCTCTTCTACAAAGTCTCTTTTCCTGTCTGTCATGGGCAAACATGAAACTAACAAGTGTGTGTTCTGCAGTGTTGGTTGAGGAGAATGCAAATTATATCAGTTTCATTTTACACACAGCTCTTGTTAACTTCGTGTTGATGCTATCACCAAACAGGCTGCTTTTGTTAAGTGCTTTTTTAAAATGTACGAAAGCTCAAACTACAACTTTAATGAAAACCCAGCTACACACGTGCATAATAGCACAGACACAGTTACACTGAATTCAAGTTAATTCCAATAAGCCTGCTTTAAAATGCAAAAAAAAAGTAAGCAACAAGTAGTATCATACTCCAGAGAAGACTATCCACTGAAAAACGACGAGGGAAAAAAGTACCACAATGTATTCGCATTCTTTCACCATAAAACCACAAAGTGGAGTCTGTTCAGCGAGTGAGTCATAACAGCAGTGGTGTTATGCTTAGTCTCAGTGTGCAGGAAAATGTCAGCCAGACAGGCACAGCACCACAACTACCAGCCTCTACCTCGCCTGTCCACTGTAGCCAGCGCTGCCTTCAAGTGCTGTCGTAAACATTGTAATTACGAGTTCAGCTGCACACAATCGACCCAGCTAAGTAGTATTGAGAGAGTGGGGATTTTCTGCAATGAAATGTTACCTTTAGGGGGGTGGACAGTTTGGAAGCGGTGTCAATTTGTGGCAAAAGCAGTGTAGTATTTCACTATGTTGTAATTATACCACATTTTCAACATTGCTATTGATGCATTTCTACTCTCACTTTTTAACTTTTAATTTTTTGCATGCATCGACAAATAAAATCAACTTTGAGTGCACTTTGTGGCTTTAAATCTCTGGCACTGCACCGCCTTGTATTTTAGAAATTGGCTACTGTGGAAGTAGCATGTTCAAATCAGAAGAGCTCATGGAGGCGGCATTACACTCACCTACAAGTCAAGGAGTAGTTAAGCCTGCTGACAAGCCAATTAACTGCAACAACAACAACACATTCAGACCATGTTCTTGCTTATACAGGCCAGAGGAGGAACTGTACACTCAAGCAACACCTTTACATATGCTTCACGGTGCACGCTCGCTGCACAATCTACCTCACAGGGGATTTAAAATTTAGAATACCCGTGAAGTCCAAGTGGGTGGGAGCACGACCACAACTATTTAGGGTAATGTCAACTGGCCACCACTGACAACATGATGCCACTAAAGAGATACAGCATGCATTAACAAGCCCCCCCATTTGTAGTGTAGTTTATGGTAATAGAAAGTGCAGCTTAGATATGCGGTCACCTAATGTTTGTAATGCCCAGGAATGCATGCCAGGGATTATATAATCAGCCTGGGGCCTGTGCCCTCGGTGGTGTGAATACTAGAAAATGAAGTCCAAGGAGATTAAGCCACTGACAAACAACATGATGACATATTACATAAATAATTAAACAAATACTGTCACCACAAACACAAAAAAAGCTTTCTAGGCAAACATAAGGGGCGTGCATTTAAGCATATTAATCCCTGCAGGAGTTGTGCAAAAACACATTATTTCACAGTGTAGAAGTTAACAAAACTCAAGTGCATGAGGTGTTTAGTTGATAAAACATAGTGGAAATGCAACGCGGACCAAGATAGCAAGTTAATAATAAACAAGGTGTTGGAGGCGAAAGGGAGAAAGTCAACTCGCTGGGAAACACAAGTTTTTGGCAGTAAAATGCACAACATGTATATTTCAGTGCTAACAGGCGACAGATATGTTGTGTGTAGTAAATGAAGCTTAAACAAGCGAGTGGCGTTAACCTTGAGTGTTTGGGTTTGCGGATGGGGGAATTTGAAATGTGGCAGAAAGGTAATTATAAAAGACAGGTTGTGACAAGTAGGTGGCAAAGTGTTAAAACAAGACAACATTAGCGAACTGGGACACCTTGTTGCCCCTAAAATGATGTCAGCTCGACAGGGCCGTAAGCCTAGCTAAGCTCCTATCAACTGATGCCTGTGTGGCTAACGTTAGCTTAGCCCCCGTTCAGCTAGTTAAAAATGGCTGCTTTCCTTTAGTTTTAAATCTCTTACCAGACAGAATAGATTGGAATGGCAATCCTCCAAGCTGGCCCCGTTTGGTACATAACAAGAACTCATCCTTCTTCACTGCGAGGTCCAACTCTCCATCGTTTCACTTCCCGGGAAATAAAGAACAATTGGCGAAAAGGTTGTGTTTTCAGAGATGTGCAGGCTTAATCAGCGAGAAATATTTTTTGTAACATTTGGCTGGAGGATAGTTAATTCAACAACCTTCCGATTGCAGTTTCCCCCCGCAGCCGCAGCTAAAAGCGGATAAAAGAGGACTGTGTGGTCGCTAGGTCGACATCTCAGGAGCACACAGTGAGAGCTGGTGAGAGGAGGCGAAAAATGTTCATAAAACAAAAAGAAAAGGAGAGCAAAGAAGCAACTCTCCCCCTCCCCCTTAGCCCTAAAACGGTCTCTGCTTAAAAAAATAAAGACGTCCTGTCTCACTCCTCCATCGCACAATTTAGTCTAAAAACGAAACACATCCTGTAAAAACCTCGCGAAATGTGGCGTCGGCCTATATTTTAACGATTATTTCGGTCATTATTTCAGCCTCGGTTCCTGTTGGTTTCCATTTGAATTCATGGATTCCTTTCTTTAATGGCGGCCACAGGGACAACTCTGCCTTCCACAGCCTATTGGCTCATTCGTGGTCAAAGCTTTGTCAAGGCAGCCGAAGGCAGACAGACACACGTCACAGAGCAGGCAGCACTTCCGGGAAAGTAAAAGGGTACAATGATTTTAATATTATAACTCATAACAATGTTACCATTGAACTTTTACACATCAATCACACACATATTATACTTTTATTCTAATTTTTGTTTGATGTTATCACTTATAATATTATATGACTTATAATAATGTTCTACAATGAACATTTCTGCACATTCTGCAAAAAACTCAGCTTTCACATTCAAAAATAGCTTCATTATACACATGTAATTTATAGTGTTTTTATGATACATTTTTACATTTTTATGGTAATTTCTTTTATATTATGACTAATAAGATGAGCTTTTGCACATGAATATTTTTGGTACATCCTTGAAAAAACTGCACAGCTTTCCATTTTAAAACTACATTATATTTGCTATAATATTTTTTATATTTTTATTACAATTTTTGTTTAATATTATGACTGATAATATAATGATGTTGTACTGTGAGCTTTTGCATTTAAATATGCATATTCTGCAAAAAAATGTACCGCTTTCTAATTCTAAAACAGCTATATTATACTTTATTATGGTATTTTTCACAATGTCTTTTCATATTTCTATTGTATATTTTGCATAATATTATAACTAATAATGTAATATTGCTACACAGTGAACTTTTGTACATCAGTACTTTTGCCCATTTTGCAAAAAACTGTATAACTTTCTAATTTTAAAAACAACTACATTATACATATTTGCTGTCTTTGAGTATTTTGAATAATAACTTTTCATGTTTTCATTTTTCTGTCTTATATTTATGCTTCCTGACTACTGCAGTGCTTAGACTTTATTTTTTGTTTCCTCTTAATTTGTTTAATATATGCACCAAACACAAAAGCAAATTCACTGTAACTGAAAACCTACTTGGTAATAAACCTTTTTCAGGCTGATTCCGATTCTGAAGTGGTGCGCGTTTTATTTTGACAGTCCTGACAGTAACTTCCGCCTTATAGTGCGGCTGCTTTGACACTGTCGTGGTCATGAGGGCTGTAATAACACAAGACTGATAGGTATTGCCGCTAGGCCAGCGCAAGTGGCGCTACTGAGCAACAGATTTTGTTACCAATGATCAAACCACATAAACTTGCTCACTTACACAGTGCACCACCTAGCGCATGTGATGTTGCACCTGCAATTGAAATGTGCAACCAGGGTGCATTGATGCGCCCTTTGTTTTGGTTTATTTCAATCAGATACATTCATTTGACCTCAGTTTCACACGGCGTGGCTTCCGTGAGATAAAGACAGCAGTAAAATCACACAGTTATTAGTGCAGAACCACAGATATAAAAGAAATGCACGATACTGGAGAAAATGTAAGAGGTAATTAAATCATGTGGACAAACTGAGTTCAACACAAAAATGAATAAAATATGTTTGATGGCATTTTAAAGAAAAAGATGTATCAGTATGCTTCAAAACCTTGCAATAAAAACAATCAAATACAGTCCAACTAAAATACAGGGGCAAGATTGAAAATTATAAAAATACATATAGAAAACAATGTTATTTACTTTACATATAATATAATGAAGAAAAAATAATCAATATAGTTTGTTTTTGAGGTTACAACTCCACCATATTCTTATTTCTAGCCTGTCAAGCTTGACAAGTTTACAAGATACAAAACTCCTTTGTTTTTCTTAACATGTTTTTTTTCTTGCCTCTACCTCATAAAAGCAACCACACAATGAGCATGTTGCTCAAGGACACTTTGGCAGGGTGCATGGTTGTCTTCAGCATGGGCGTATTATAAGACAGTGGGGCCCCTGGGCACAGCCATGCAGAGGGCCCCACCACTTCTCAGACACAAGAGCAAGACACAGATTTTTATAGTTGTCTGGCCTCTTTTTGTTGTTGTTTTTGTCTCTTTGTAGTTGCTGTGTATCTCTTTGTAGTCACTTTGTGTCTCTTTGTAGTCACTACACATCTCTCTGTGTTTTTGTGTCTCTTTGTGGTTGTTTTGTATCTCTCTCTAGTTGCTGGGCTTCTCTTTGTTTTTATTTTGTGTCTTGTAGTCATTTTGAGTCTCTTCATTGTTGCTTTGCATCTCTTCAGTCATATTGTGTCTCTTTGTAGTCATGTTAAGTCTCTTTGTGGTCATTTTCTGTCTCTTTGTGGTCATTTTCTGTTTCTTTGTAGTCATGTTGAGTCTCTTTGTGGTCATTTTGAGTCTCTTTGTTGTTGCTTTGCATCCCTTCAGTCATATTGTGTCTCTTTGTAGTCATTTTGAGTCTCTTAGTAGTCATTTTATGTCTCTTTGTGGTCATATTGAGTCTCTTTGTGGTCATTTTGTGTTTCTTTGTAGTCACTACACATCTGTGTTTTTGTGTCTCTTTTTGGTTGTTTTGAATCTCTCTGTAGTTTCTGAGCATCTCTTTGTTTTTATTTTGTGTCTTGAAGTCATTTTGAGTCTCTTCATGGTCATTTTGAGTATATTTGTAGTCATTTTGAGTCTCCTCATCGTTGCTTTGCATCTCTTTAGTCATATTGTCTCTTTTTAGTTATTTTGTGTCTCTTTGTAGTCACTACGTATCTCTCTGTGTTTTTGTGTCTCTTTGTGGTTGTTCTGAATCTCTTTGTGTGTGTCTCTTTGTTGTCATTTGAGTCTCCTCTTTGTTGCTTTGCATCTCTTCAGTCATTTTGTGTCTCTTTGTAGTCCTTTTGTGTGTTGTCTTGCCCCCTTTTGTATTTGTTGAGTCTCTTTGCAGCTATTTTGCATCTCTTCATAGTCGTTTTGAATCTCCTTGTGGTCTTTTTGAGTCTCTTCTCGTTCGATACATGTCTCTTCTAGTGACATTTTGTAATTCAAGGCCAAGGAGGCCTCTGACACTTTGGGCCCCTGGGCCTGTGCCCGGCAGGCCCATTCAGTAAGTAATCCATTGATAAATGTATTTATTTAGCAGGTTTTGGCTGCAGCATTCCCTCCTAAATAATGTCTTACTCAAACCAGAGAGTTATATATCATTAAAAAGAATGTTTTTTTGCTCTGGAATGAGCTCAGTTATCATTTTTCTCAAAATATTGCAAAACATTATTCAGCTGAGAGCTAAACCTCTGATCTCATACGACCAGCATCCAAGCTGGTGTTGGGCCAAACCAAAAGGGCTTCAATTACAGCTGCAATCTGTTGGAGAAATAAACCAAATAAAATCAGTTTTCTAAGCTTAAGACAAACTGATTTTAGAGGGCCTCTGTGTCCAGTTGTACTGGCGTTACCAGCGGGTACAGTTTTCCTCTGTAGGCTGTGCATGCAAATACTTGTAACAGTCAGTGCTATTAGAGCTGACACTTATAGCTCATTTCAACAATGAATAAAATCCTTATAAATATCAATAATTGTACTGTACATACAAAATAGTTTAACAAAGTATTCCATCACTATCACTGATGTATTTATTTTCTTGGTTCAAGTATTCTGTTTTGTTCTGTTTTATATAATCAGTGAATTTGAACTAAATTCAGCAGACAGAACTTCCCATCCGTTTTTACCCCAGGGCAAACTCTCAGCCAGAATATTACTTCCTCTAATTCCAAGTGTGAGCACTGTAGCTTTAATGAGTTTTTAGCAAGTTCTTGTCCCATCATTGTGCAATGCCTCCTAATTATAACGCAATGTAAGCTGTCTTTAGTCATGGTAGTTTCTTTTTTAGAAATGAATGGCAACTGGTTGGCCAGCTAGCCTATAATTCATTCTGTTATCCTGTGATTCATTAATGACTAATTACGCTCCCCTAAAGTGCTACTTTTATTTAGCAGTTTTTTCTAGTAATAAGCCAGCTTTCGCCATGTAATCCCAGCATTACAAAATGTCTCTGTTATTCCAAACTTTTGGTCTTATTGAGTCATTGCTGCTGTGTAATTTCTATAAATAAGCAATGAATACAGGGTTGTAAATATAAATCAGAGCTGCACAATAATCTGTGCCTTTCTTTCCCAGAATTATACAATAATTTAAAATCATAAATGACACATCTTATTGGCAGTACCGTCAGTGAGAGCAGGGAAATTCAGGCTATAAAGGTGGTGATGACAGCAGGTGCTTGAGGCATAAAAGAGCTGGCTGCTCCTGAAACGTTGATGGAGTCATGAAGGTGTGGCAGCCTGGAGAGTGAAAATACTGTAAAGCAACATGTGAGGGGATTAATTTGTTCCATGTTATTTAGTTGGAGGTTCCTTCACCAACAAAACTTGCAGAGGATGAAATGATGACACTTAAAAGGTAACATTCTCTTCAACCATTTCTACCAGGATGCACCAAGTCATTGTTTTGCAAGTCACAAGTAAGGACGCATTCACACTGGCACTATTTGGTCCACTTTAAACGAACCCTGGTCCCCTTTCTACGGATAGTTCAGTTCGTTTGGAATGGTCAGTGGTTGTTTCAGGCAATACCCGTTTAACAAGTTTGTTAAAAAGTCACTTAGCTCTTAAACTAACGTTAGCTAAGCATTAGCCCACGAACTATGTTAATATTAGCCTCGATGAAGTTGGAAGTTGTTGCTCCTCTATTTGTTATTTTTGACCAGCATGTTTGCATACTCCAATTGATTTTTTGATCACCACGCAATGTAATTGACTTTGGTAGAATTTTTTCGAACTTCATTAGGTAACGCAGTGTTAGTACTTCATGATTATCTCCTACAACTTGATGGGACGCTGTCAAATGGGTTCAAACTATGTAATTCATCTGCAGTAGTTCTCAATCTCAGGCCAAGCCGAAGGGGTCCCGAAAAGCCAGACAGGTCGGACCGGGTTTGGGTCGAAAATGTGGGCTGGTTGGCCCGGTTGGGTAGGGCTTGGGCTGTGGGGGGAAAAAAGTCTTGAAAGTAAATATTAAAAAGTGTCTCCCAGCCAGAGCAAGGAGCTTCTCTGGTGGGGAAATTAAGTGTTGAGTCCATTTTCCGCTGGAGACGTGCATGGCTTGTGCGCTACACAGCCAGTGTGTTCCGGGCATTAGAAGCCGACTAGTGCTTTTTGGGGGGTCGGGCTTGATCGGGCTAAGGCTCAGTATTTTATGCGATGATCTCAGACGGGCCGGGTTCCGGCTTCAACTCACATGACTTCGGTTAACGTAATAATCTTTTTTGGCCAATTGAGAACTCTAATCTGGGGCATTAAGTGTCGACTTGCTGGGAATGAATAGCGTTACATATATACAAATGAACTGATTTATGACGCACTTTTTAATCTTTGGGCTTGTGGAAGTATTTTCAAGTCTAAAGGCTCAAGTCCAACTGAAGTCCAAGACAAGTCACAAGTCTTTTCTGATTTTGCCCATTTGAGTTTAAAGTGATCAAATTAAGTCATGTGACTTGAGTCCACACTTATGCAACGTAAAGTGTTTGTTCATTCAATAACTCCACTGTCCACTCTGTTCTAAATCCAAAGAAGCATCTGTTCCTCACATGAAAAAAAACACAGGAAACATCCCAGATCAAACTGATGTGATCCAGAATAGATATTCTAATTATGCAAGCACTTTCAACTAATTACCAATATAATGTATAACACGAGTTTTGTGCTTGTTTTGTGCAGTCTCCAAGGCCCTGCGACATAAGCTTTGTGTCTTTCATCTCATCCCAAAGGATCGAGCAGCTTTCTCAACCTTAAATCTCCCCATAGGACTTGAATGATAATCTCACTTTCAGTGCTTCCCACGCTTTATTACCACTCTCCTTGATACAAAAAAAAAACAATGGTGGGCATGATACCATCTGTATAAGATTGTTTAACAGAAAAAAACATCTAATAGCACAGCCGATGAGCACAGTTGTCATAGCAGGGTAACTAATGTGGATACCAGATTGCTATCATATCTGGTGATGGTTTTCTCTCACTTATCTCCAGCTCCTTCTTATCTAAGTCCCGCAGAGACATTCTGTCATATATATTCTGTCCCAGCAGCACTCAAGAATATTGGGGAAATAAAAGTGTACGATAGTTTGGAGTTGGCCAACTGCTCTTTTGACATTTGATTTGACGTGCTCTGTGGTCCCTGCCATTCTGCTATAGGAGCATTTGCTAGAGGGGCCTGTCTCACTGTTGTGTGACTAAATCCTGCATGAGAAAGTGAATAATAAATCTGAGATTTAGCCAGAGAGAGAACATGGGCTGGCTTTAATGAGTGCCTGTGGTCAGATAAGACAGGAGAACATTAAAAATTAGACTCGGCATTCATTTAACATGCTCAAATAGCAGAGCATGAAATGCTCATGGTAAGAATACAGTCAGTGGCGCCTCCAAGGAGGGGCCATGGCTACCCTGTTACAAATGCTGCCCACCCCGGGAAAAATAATTGGAGGCTGACATTATTTTCTTTAGGAGGTTGTGGTGCTCTCTTTTTTAAGCCAGCGCTAAAGCAGTAGTATCTTGTGAAACTAGACAACCTACGGCATCAATTGGTACCAACTAGAGATGTCAGCGGTTAACCAGAGAGTATTTTTGGCTGGTTACACGTGTCAGTCTTTAGGTTAACTTTGCTACTCAATTAACTGCAATATGCACCACCCAGGTGTGTCAGGAACTAACTAGTAGCACCACTCATTCAGTAGTTATCACAGGCTACATTTCTGCAGACCACGAATACACTACATTTGCATGTTTCATACGTATCTCATCAATTTTTCTCAAGTAATGTAGTATATGAGCTGACTTGTCATCTGGAGGTGGAGAGGATATTGAGCAGCAACTGTACTTCCACCAGCTTTTCAGCCCCAAAAAGTTGGTGTATTTTAGGGGTCCGTCCTTGTGTTTCCAGCAGATTTTTAGCCCCAAAAAGAGGGTGGTTTTTTAGGGGCCTATCCCTGTGTTTCTGGCAGCTTTTCAGCCCCCAAAAGTGGCTGATTTTTTAGAGGCCCATCCCTGTGTTTCTAGCAGCTTTTCAGCCCCCCAAAGTGTGTGTATTTTAGGGGCCCATCCCTGTGTTTCTAGCAGCTTTTCAGCCCCCAAAAGAGAGTGATTTTTTTAGGGGCCTATCACTGTGTTTCTAGTGGCTTTTTAGCCCTCAAATGTAGGTGTTTCTCGGGGATGATTACTGTATTTCCAGCAGCTTTTCAGCCCCTAAAAGTGGGTATTTTTTAGGGGCCACATCCCTGTGTTTCATGTGGCTTTTTAGCCCCAAAATGTGGGTTTTTACAGGGGCCCATCCCTGTGTTTCCAGCGGACTTTTAGCCTTAAAATGTAGGTGTCACTGTGTTTTTGGCAGCTTTTCAACCCCCAAAAAGTGTGTGTTTATTTTTTTTTTTTTAGAAACCCGTCACTGTGTTTCCAGTGGCTTTTTAACCACCAAAAGGGGTGTTCTTTAGGGCCCCATCGCTATGCTTCCTGCAGTATTGTTTAGCCCCAAGCCTGGATGTTGTTTATGGACTCATCATGGTGTTTCCTGTGATTTTTCAGCCACCAACAGTGGGTGGTTTTTTTGTTGTTTTTTTGCGACCTGTAACTGTTTTTTTCAGCCAGGATAGTGCCATGAAAAGTTGTTTGTTTTTGTTTCCAAAAAACAGGCATTTTAACCCGAAACATGATCTTATCCTTATCATAAGCAAATGGTTTTTGTGCCTAAACCTAACCATACTTTAACCACTGCCTTGTTGAAACATAAAGTTTCAATGTACCTCATACATAATAACATGCAAATGTAATGTATTCATGGTTTCCAGATTCCTACCATGCCCACTTCTTTTTTTCTGGTGATTGGGTTGATGAGACAGAGTATCATAAAAATTAGACTCAGAGTTGATTTAACATGTTCAAACAGAAGTAATATAAGGCTTCATCCTCTTCTTTGTTTGTATGTGTGTGCATGTGTAGCTGTGTGTTTCCTATGACCTTATACACAGGGCAGGAAACAGGACGAACAGCACTGCTACTGAAAGATCACAAGACTCACGTGACATGTTTGAAAAGCTTTCTGCAAATCAATAAAATTGACCACATTGGCAGTCAGGGAAGGTTTTTCCCTTCACTGGCAGACACAGCCGAGGCATCCAGCAGTTAAGAGCGCGACTCCGAGGTCCATAGTTCAACAGCGTAACTTGTGTTTACAGAGGCTAAGTGGTAATATCCCATTCTTGGCCTCGCAGAGGAGGAATAGTTATGAAGAGGGTCAACAAGCGTGCCATGTTCAAATAAAGTAGCCCTCCTCTCAGCCCCCATGTTAAAGCACACGGAGATATGTGCTCTTTGCTTTCCCCTCTCTCCTGCCCTCTCAAACACACACACACACAAACATATATACACACTGTCTATTGAGCTTTTTTTTCCAAGCATCCACAAACCTAGTCTGATGGATTGAGGAGAGCTTTTGAAAATAATGAGAACAAGCACTTGTTCCATTCATTTACTCATATAATGGCACTTGGCCCTGACTGCAAAGTTATTAAAATGTGGAATAAAAACATCTTGAGAGCCAAGGTTGTGCTTGAATTACAATGATATAATGTTTTAAGAGCCATGAGGCTGATATGAAATATAAAAACGCATGAGATTCAAGTACTTACTCTATTTGGTTAATAATCTCTAGATGGCAATTAATCCTTTTTAATAAGTAATAAAAAATTAAAGTTAATTAATAAATATACTGCTTTTCTCCTTTTTTTCTGTGAATAAGCACAGTGTCTTTTATTTTTTTCAAATAGTAAATCCATTTTAATTGGAGGAAACGGAAAATTAAAAGCACAAGTTCTCGAGTCTGCTGATGAAGTTGCATCTGGGAAGTAAATCTAACTTGTACTGCAACATAAAACATAATGACGCAGTTGGCTAGTGAGCAAGGCAATGAAAATAAAACTTGACCCGTGAACTGAGGGAAACAGAGAACATCATGCACAGCATTTAATTGGCTCTCGTTTGGCTCAAGCTCAGACATATTTAAAACTGTATTCTTTACAGGTTTCCTGTCACCAGGAAGAGAGCATGGGATATTTGTAAAATCATCACTGTGTCATTGTGGTGCTGTTGCTACAGTGACTTCTGGCATTGCGTTCACCATTTTGGCTTACATTAATGTGAGAAATATGCAGTGCCGATATATTGCATTCCTGGACGCCACAATAGGGAAATTCCACTTTTTTTATGATTCAAGACAATTATAAAGATGCAGTCATCACTTCTTGATGATCCCTGCAGAATAAACTTTATTTCTTTTGAATTGCTTTTACACTTGAAGTAGAAAATCCCATCCACAAACCCTGTCTGGAAACCTGATTATAATTTGACGAATTAAATGGAATATCTGGCATTGATGGCTGCTGGTGGTGCAGGAGGTCTGCAGGTCCAGTGGCTGCTCGTCTGATCTCTGTCAGATCAAGTGTGTGAGGGGGCGGCTGATTGGCGGGTGCTAGGTGTGCAGGAAAAAAAGGTCTGATGATTTTATAAGATTTGTAAGGCAAACACTCCTGTCAGCAGCCGGTTCCCAACTTGTGGGCACGGATGTTTCCAGTCGCCGCTCTGTCAGCGCTGGTAAATTTGTGCTAATTTATGCTCTAAATCTATTATGTGTGTGTCGTTGGTGCCTTTCTGGTTGGTGTTCGACAGTGGTGGCATGTGGCTGTAGGTCATCGAGGAAAAGATGGAGAAGATGGGCACCAGCTACGATCCTTACCCCATGGACAAGCAAGACCATCTTTGCGTCTATATCTACATCAGAGGCATTGTGGCAAGTGTGGAGGAATTAAACCCCGGCTGTGATCCCGATCGTGTGGATCTCTCAACTAGAATTCTGCTAGCCATTGTACAAGCGTTGGATAATGAATCGGACGACCTCCATGCCACATCGGTTTCCAATGGCACATCAGGAACCGTAATGTAATTTGATTCGCCGGAACTTGGCTAAATCCTGACAGCAGGAATGTGAGTTGCTGTCCTGTTCCTGCTCACCCTGTGGCACAGGGGGGAACAAACACCACGGATCACTGACGTGTGCTGCTCAGAGATGGCTGCAGAGCGAAGCGAACCTGTTGAGGTCAAAATATGGAAACAAACTATGATGCTTGCTCCTAGTGACACAAGAGATGGAGCAAATCAGAGTCTGGAGCACATTCCAGGACATCAGATTCTGTGGTGAATTTAGTTCTGAGGGCCCTGACACACCAAGCAAACAGTCAGCCGCTGGTCAATTTTGGGCTCTAGTTTTTGCGGTGTGTCCCGCACTTGTCGTTGCTTGTTGGCTTTTTTCAGCCAATCCAGCATGTTGAACCAGCGTAAGACCTGGTGAACCCCACTGGGGAGAGAAATCAGTCTGGTTGGCAGTTCACAAGAAGAGAATTGGAAGTGAGGCAAGTAAACAAACTACTTAAGTCAAGAGGGCGTGAGATAATAAAAAATTTGTTATTCTAGGTGAGATTATTTTTTTGGCCATTGAGCTATTTACCAGAAACAGTTCATAATTGTTTGTGTTACTGTTTGTTATGGCACAGTTAACATCATTTGTTTTTTTGACATCCAGCTGTGTTGTTAATGTGCAAAAAGGCTTCCTCACGTCTTGAATCCGTGTCTGTCGGTCTTCCAGTTTCCCTTTTTGCATGACGAACAGACTACCGCCGCCTGCTGGTATGGAGAGTTATTCCCTCTTACCCAGGCGCAGAGCGTACACAAAGTCTTTGCAGTGTGTTCATGTGCAACTTTTTTCGGCCAAGACAGATGATGTGAGGCAAAGCAACAGATGGCCTTCATTGCCACTAGTTCTTTGATGTCAGTTTGGTGTGTCTGGACCTTAAAACAACAGAAGCAACTGCACCCAACACTAGACTTAAATCATTACACAACCAGGAACCATGGATTACCAAAATCATCTGCAAACATTATTACAATTATTACCATTAATAAGCAGCAGCCTATAAAGTAAGAAGAGTAAAAAAGGACTAAATTGCAATGCACAAGTTGAATAAGCTAACAAAATCGCTTTTCACCGCACTTGTACCTTGATTCTATGTGACGAATAAATGATTGATTGATTGACTGAAAAGAACACGTGTTTAACAGTTAGAAAATGTGTCAAGTCCCACTTTACTCCACCATTACGCCCCTCTCTGCTGCCACTGTAAAAACAGTTGACACCGCCTAAACTCGAATGGGAACGTCCCCGGCCCTCCCCCATACGGACACAAGCACAGACAGGGCAAATTGAGAGTTCTTCGTGTGACAAAGTGGGAGCAGCCCTCGTCATTAGCTTGAGAGGCTGCAGAGTGCTGAGGATGCAGAGGGGCTGGCTCCGCGCCCTCAGCCTCCATCTGAGCAGCCGGGTGGAGTGTGTAAAGGCTCGCTGAGTGAGGGGTCAGGCGAAGCAGATTGTGAAGCAGAAAAACAATAAAAGGCCTCGTCTCCTGGTAGTTCTGCAGGTTGACAAGGCGTAATGACATGAAAAAGTAACGCTGGTAAACTGTCTACACAAGGGATGGATAAACTTCAGTTCTTTGTCAGCTGACACCTGCTCAAATCCAACTCCACAGCCTGCTTTGTTACAGGACCACTGCTACAACACGAGTCTCTTCAGAACGACGTCAAACAGTGTTATTCAGAGGCAGTTAGGCAGAGAGCTGCTCTTTGTTGAGTCACTTCTGTAGTTAAATAGTGTGACGTGCTTGTCAGCTCAGTTGTTGCAGCAATTCTTTGCTTCTCTATCTAGGGTGAGGTCTGGCTGAGGTTAGCACCATGTTCCCTCCCTTGATGGAGCTGAGGGTTAGTTGTTCGGGAGCTGCCCCTGTGCACGCAGGAACATTCCAGGCGCGTAAATAAAGCCATAGCTGTGCCTTTGTTGCAGTGCTGACTAGACAAGAGCCTTTCTGCAGGGCTGCTGCCTTTAAAGAGACGAAGTCGTGCATCCCCGCTGGTAAATGATCTGACACACTTTTTCCCGCTGCAGTCTTTTCACAAGCCCTTGTTGTTAGGCTGTCGTTGTTATTCTCCCTCTCCCTTCCCGCTTTCTTGGTTCCTTCCCTCCCTCCCCCCCTCTCCCTCCTCTCTTTCATACACTTTTGCACACACATTGCAAGCAGATGGAGGGAAAGGTATCTATATCGAGGATATTTCCCCCCCTTCTTAAGCAGCCTCCCACCCTGCAGAACCAGCATGGGATTAATAAATTCAATATGAATTGTAAGCTAATGAAATGTGCACCCCCACCTCTCTCTCTCCTGACTGCCAGCCACTGGGAAGAAGGCTGAGCACAGAGCTCCTTGAGACCAGGCAGAGAGAGGGAGAGAATGAGATCATTGTCACAATTACACCATCAAAAGCAGCAGTCAGCAAAACCATAAAAAAACTGGCCCGCTGTCAGGAGGCTGACCTGGGTGACTGGCTACAACATGCCCAGCATTCCTCTATGACATGGTGCTTTGTCATTTTCTTCAGTGACACTGAGGGAACGGGCCACATTCGAGAAAGCAGCATTCACACTGTGTTTAAAGGTGCTGTAATTATTCAGGTTTACAGCGTCTGTTTCCAGAGTTATTTTTCCACAACATGATTAATATTTTTTATGATCATTTGTATCTTGGAAAAAAGGAAAATTAAAATTAAAAGGACACATGCAAGAGGCTACACCCGGTGTCTTGTCAACCCAGACGCTTAAAGAAAATGTTGATATTGTACACTGCAAATCACAGACATATCATATTTGTACACTGGACAAAAACTGAAACGCAACACTTTTGTTTATTCTTACATTTCACACAGGCTCAAGAGCTAAGACTTATTTTCATCCACTCAGTAAATACATTTTTCTCAATTCTTGGACACAAATTTGTTAAAATCAGGGTTAGAGAGCAAGACAATCCATCCACCTGACACGTGAAACGCATCAAGATGCTGATAATTTTTAGTGCTCCAAATGAAATTTCGTTGCGTTTTTTTATATGCAATGACAATATCTATCTATCTATCTATCTATCTTAAAACAGCATCATTACTACACATGTGTGCTTTTGGGATGGTCACAATAAAAGGACACTCTGAAATGTGCAGTTCGATCACAAACACAATGACACAGATGTCATGAGTTTCGAAATAGCGTGCTATTGGCATGCTGACTGCAGGAATGTCCACCAGAGCTGTTGCCTGTGAACTGAATGTTCAGTTCACTACCATAAGCTGTCTCAAATGTTGTTTTCTTTAACTTGGCAGTACATCCAACAGGCATCAAAACCACACGTCAGTTACGACAATGACCTGCTGTCAGGTCAAGACCCTGGTGAGGACGATGAGCATGCAGATGAGCCTCCCTGAGACAGTTTCTGACTGTTTCTGCAGAAATTCTTTGGTTGTGCAAACCAATAATTGCATCAGCTGTCCGGGTGGCTGGTCTCAGACAATCTTGCAGGTGAAGATGCTGGATGTGGAGGTCCTGAGCTGGTGTGGTTGCATGTGGTCTGCAGTTGTGAGGCAGGTTGGATGTACTGCCAAATTAAGGAAACAACATTGGATATGTCTTATGGCAGAGAAAGGAGCATTTAGTACAAGGGCAACAGCTCTGGGGGCACACTCCCTCAAAACGTGACATCTGTGGCATTGTGTTTGTGGTTGGACCACACATTTTAGAGTGTCCTTTTACTGTGACCATCTCCTGGCACACCTGTGTAGTAATGATGCCGTTTAATCAGCATCTTGATATGCCACACCTGCCAGGTGGATGGATTATCTTGGAAAAGGAGAAGTGTTCACTAGGACAGATTTTCACAAATTTGCGACCAAAATCGAAGGGAAATATATCTAGTGCATGAAAAAGATCTTTAACTTAAACCTGTGAAAAATGGGAGCACGTATTATATTAACATTTCTGAAGAGATGTAGCATATGAGCTGACTTCAGTCGACTTGATCCGTGTGCCTGCAGACTACTGTTCAAGACCAATAAACAACAAAGATGAACAACGAAAAACAGCTGTTTCACAGACATTGCTGAGATCCTGCCATGAAAAGCAGTTGTTTTTTAAAGAGACATCACAGTGTTTCCTGCTGGGATAGTAGCAACAAAAGCAGATTTTTTTAATTTATTTTTTTTAACCGAAACATTGCTGCACTACCTGTCGGGATGGTGGCACAAGATGTGGTTGTTTTTAACAAGACATCACTGTGTTTCCTTTTAGGATAGTGTCATCAAAAGTGGTTGCTCTTTAATAAGACATCCCTGCATTTCTTGCCTGGATTATAACCCCAAAACCAGATATTTTAAGCCAAAACATGATCTTTTCCAAACCATAACCTGGTGGTTTTTGTGCCTGAACCCTACCACACATGAACCACAGCATTTCTGAAATGTAAAGTTCAACATATCTCTGAAATAATTACATGCAAATGTAAATTATCCATGGTTTGCAGGAATGTATGGATGCCAACATTTTTTCTGTCGATTTGGCTGGTCATGCAGAATGTACACGTGTACACTAATATATTGTTGCTTTGCAATCCTGACTCCTTACTCTTGCAATACAGCAGCTTGTGCCATATTAAAGGACACAGCAGCCACAGGAAATACACCCAGGTTTGCAGACACTGCAGTTTTCCCACCATCCATATGGACTGCTGCAATTAGATCAGAAACAGAAGCAGCAAGAGAGACAAGCAAACAGGGAGAGAAAGAGAGAGAACAGGAGGGGGCAGTGAGACAGAGAGCAATGGGGATGTTAGAGTTCAACTCAAGGGCATGCTGAGTGGCATGGAGTAGGGTGGCCAAGCAGCTGTTGATGGAGTGGAGGCCGTTGTGCAACAGGACCAGCCATGTTTCCAATTAGAGCAGCCTCGGCCCCTAATTGTTTAATTGGAGGCTGTGTGTGGGATGGAGGAGGCTCCAGAGCCCATGTGTTCTCCTCTCCTCCTCAGCTGATTGATATAGAGGCCTGTTTACCACCCAGTCAGCCTCCAGTCCTCATGACAGCATTTCATTGCCCCATCAGCAACACATCAGCACCCCCACCCCCTTCCAGCCTCTCCCCTTTGCTTCCTGCATCCAGCTCATTACATTAGTTGATCATGCTGGGAAAAAAATGCAACACTTGCAGAAATGTGTGAAGTAAAGTAGCACTGTGATTGATGGACATCGTCAAACCACTATTTCAAACAAACAACAGATGTGTGACGCAACTACCCTCGTTTGAGTCACTTAACTCATTAGGTCCGAGTCTCAATTCAATTTCCAGCTCATAAATGTCAAAGTGTGAGCCCCCATGTGACACCCCAAGTCAAGTCTACTCACAAGTCAGTTGTGAAACAAGTGGGGGGGGGGGGGGGGGGGGGGGGGCAAATCCATGTGTACGGCAGACATTTAGAGTTTGATTAAGAGTTACATGATTCATAAAAAATGTTAAAGGATCCAAAGAATCCAAGAGCAATCCAAAAACAGAAAATAAATAACGAAGGATAAAAATTCCTGATGAATTGAAGTAAAAGACGTCTGTGTTTAACCACAGCAAAACTATATCAAAACATCCATTTACAAACTCTCACACAACTCGTGCACTATAATTCAAGTCTCATTTATCCAGTCGTATGTACAGTACATCCCAAACAGACGGCCCTTTATGATGGGGAACTAAACTACTGTGAAACTAATCTACGCTCTCTTCAAAGCCAGATTCCTTTGATGACAGCAGTAATTTTACCTCACTGAACACGGGAGCTGCTGGTCTACCACTGCCTCGATTGGTTAGTTTGTTTGTGTTATTGTGATTCACCAAAGTCACACAATTACACAAACTGATCGAGGCAGTGGTAGACCAACAGCTCCTGTGTTCAGTGAGGTAAAATTACTGTTTCTGTCAGTGGAGTCTGGCTTTGAAGAGAGCGTAGATCAGCTTCACTTTGATTTCAGTTCCCTGTCAGAAAGGGCTGTCTGTTTGGGAAGTGTTGAGCATACAACTGGACGAATGAGACTTGAATTATACCGAAGAAGTTGTGTGAGAGTTGTTGTTTGATATAGGTTTGTTAAACACATTTCCCTATGACTTCAATTCATCAAGAATTTTTTTCAGTTTTTGGATTCTTTGTTCACAAGAGGCACACAAGAAAATCAAAGTTTGCTCAACAAAATTAACGTAACATGGAGTGAGCAATTGATATAATGGTCAAATGGTCATCTGGGGGGTGAAGTATTCCTTTAATAGTCCTCTGATACCTTACATATTCATCTATGATATATAAAATCTTCGATTCACTAGTACATTTATACAAGAAATAAGAGGATTTTGTCAGTTTTCTCTCACTTAGTTTTTTGATATATGATTCACATTTTTGCATTTAGAACTGCAATCCTGTATTAATTCAATTTTAGTGACAGATGTATAACAGCCTTTATTGAAGTTGTACTTGTGAAAGATGTTTGAGCAGTTTGCTTGGTCACAATATGTTTGAATTTTAGTGATCTCTGTGTGGCATTAATGAAACTCTGCAGATATTCAGGGGATAATTCAGGATTCATTGGGTCTATAAATGAAGATTGATTAAACACAAACCATTGAACCATTAAATGAATAAAATGTGAAGAGAAACTAGGGTTTTATAGTGTTTCCAAATACTGTTGCTTGGTAAACAACTTTAAAAAATTCTAGTTTTTTATCTTTTCATTTGGGCAAAGGATGACTTTTAGACAGCAGACTGTAACATTCACAAAAATATTCTACAGCTATCCATGAATCTGCAGGGAGACTAAGAAAAACACCCCCCCAAGGATGCAGCACAGCACACTCGTCAACATTTTATGGGATGTTGGTCAATATTCATGAGCGGAGTTTATTTGAACATGCTACTTACTGGTCAATAAGTTTACCAAGTGCAGCAGCCAAGGCCTCTGTAAACAATCTCGTCCCAACGGAGAACACTGACAGATACGGTATCCTCCTCTGCTCAGTGATCAATAGATGCAGTACACTAAATCTGTTCTGGATGTAAAGAACAGCATAGTAATAACTTCTCATTACTAACACTGAAAAGAACTGACAGTCTACCGAGGAGGGTAGTGTACATTTCTATTAATGCATGCAATAATACAGTGTACATGTCATTACTTGTTCAGTGCAAGCCAAGCACGTAGTTTGATATGGGTTATAAGCTGCCAAGAAGACATGCATCTGTACTGCCAGCAGAGACTAGTTTGTTCAGTGTGACTATTGGCAGCCGTGTGAGCATCAGCGTACATGCAAATGTGTGTTTGTGTGTACGTATGTGTGTTTTGAGTCATTATTCCCGGTGCAATATGCCATAAATACTCTCAACACAGCACACTCGCATTGCAATGTGAACACTTGCTCAACACTCATGCATTATGCATGTCTGCATCTGTGTCTTACATTTACTGTGCAGAGTGTCTTGTTCTGAGGGGCAATATGGTTGGCATACTGTAATGTGTGTGATCAGCCTGCACCATTTCCTGCACTGAATGGAATTTACTGAGCATAATTCAGAGTCTCAGCTTTGGATGTATTGTTAAACATCACTATTTTGACAGTTAGAGTGTCAAGTGTTTGAAAAAACAACTTAAAGCTGGAGTAGGCAGAATTCTGTAAAAGGCAAAAATAAATAAATTTCAAAAAACAAAACAGCAGAATTTGAAAATACACCCTCCTTCTGCAGCTCTTTCCTGTCTTAAGTCCCTTCCACAAATGACCGTGTGCATATTCTCGCACAGTAACCCAGTGTTTTCCAAACATTGATTCATTTAATCTAATTATATTATACAGTTGTGTGCAGCTCCTTCACTCATCCCCTCCTTACTCTGCACTCTCTCTGTTTAACAAACCACAAATGAGGAAAGCATTAGCCAGCTAGCCACCCCATTGTCTCTCTGCCTTGTTCCCTGCTGCTGTGGACTGCTTCCCCGGGAGGAGACAGGACGAAAGAACAAGCCTTTGGTCAATGGCTGTAGCAGCTTGAATTCAGCCAACGCAAATGCATTGCCAGGTCTACTCTCTTGAGGCCCAGACACACCAAACTGACTTTAAAAGACTAGCTGTGTCTGGGTCAAAAAGGTGCACATGAACACATCGCAAAGGCTACAACCAACAGCCAGCTAGCACATACGTTCTGCACCTGCGTTAAAGGAAATACCCCTCCCTACCAGCAAATGGCGGTCATCTGTATTCGCCATTAAAAAAGGGAAACTGGAAGACCGTCTTGATGCTAGTTAGCCAGTTACCACATTAACATTATCTAATGATATTTACCATGTGCCAGTGAACAGTAACACAAACCATCAGGAAACATTTCTGCTGAAGAGCTCATTGGCTAAAGAAAAACAATCTTACCTCGTATAACAAGTTTGTTTTGACCTCACTCCCTCTTGACTTTAGCTTTTTGTTTACATTCCTCACTTCCATTTCTCTTCTTGTGCTGCCCTTTAAACTGCCAATCAGAGTGATTTCATTTACAGACGGGCATAGCTGTCACTAATTCAACATGCTGAACTGGTGAAAAAAAGCCGACTAGCGTGGACTAGCACCAACGAGGGCCATGGACACTCACTAATGGCCCAACATTGACCGACGGCCAACCTCAGCTTAGTGTTTCAGGGCTTTTAGCCAATTCTGCAGGGAGTCGAGCTGTCCAGTCCCATGGAGCTGGGATTTGTGCTAGCTGGATTTGGGTTGCCACAATCGCTTACTGGAGGTCCGTCTCTGGAGCAGCTGCCTGCTCTACTCCCCAGCGAGGTGGTCTGCAGTGGCGGGAATTGAGGCGGAGGACACTGTGTAATTTGGGGCTCTAATGTTGCGCCCAGTTCAGACCAAAGATTTGCAACGAGATAAGTTTAAAATTTGAAAATGCTTGCACCAATTTGACTAGATGAACTGTGTCGTGTCTCCATCACAAAAACTCCAGTACTTCTGTTCTTATTTTCAGCTTTTCAGGCTTATCTTGACCAGTTTCATCTGGTAGCGATCAAACAGCAGAAACATAAAACGACCTGAGCTTCAGATGGACAGTATTCATAATAAATACTTCACAATAAGTTAAATAACAAGTGCCAATTAATCAGTCGGTGAGAATGTGTGTGTGTGTGTGTGTGTGTGTGTGTGTGTGTGACATGCACGCATAGAGCGAGCAGCAGCAGCAGCAGCAGTGACCCACAGTCTGACACCATGAGGATGGAGACCAACATACATGTCAACAGCCGCAGGAATTTAAATGAGACGGACTCTGCAGGGGATGGAAGGATGTTTTCAGCCAAAGCAAATGAACACGCCGTCTGCTGACAGTTTTTAAATGACTTGGCCAGCGCACTTTGTTACAAGCCGATTGGCCGTTGAAAAGGTGACGTGCCTGACTTTCTAAAATCAGCTGCTGGCGACTTGACAAGATGAGTTGCAGGTGACCCATCAGCCAGCTAGAGACTTGCTAAGACTGGCCAGTTTGTGCCGCTACAACTGTTCTCTACAACAGTTTCAGCTCATTGTGAATCTTTTGTCTGAACTACATGAACTTGAAGCTGCAGCTGTGAGGCTTTCACTCAGGTTCACAGAGAGCTAAACTATTAGCAACATTTTCTCTACATCTCTGAAACACTTCACAGATATTACAGGTTTTATTTCAGACTCTCTTTAAGACTCTCTTTTTTGATAAGTCCATCTTCCTTTTATTGGTTGCTTTGCAGTGTAGGCAGTTTTGCCAATACTGGAATGGCAACTGTCTCTGCAGGATTTTCCACCACTGAATTAGGCTTTCACCATCTGAAGGATCATGCACGCGCATCTGTATTTGTAGAACAGCCAATAGCCAATAAAAACAAGCTGAACTGACCTGTGACTGGCCAACATCTCCCGTCATGGGATAGATTTTCCACAGCCTAAAAACAAAGCCAAGAGGAGGTGAAGACGTTTAGTTATATCTCTGACTCCACTTGAATTACGATATGATTTTATAATCTTATATAATTTTAAGAGGAGTTTTCAAATTGTTAGCCTTGATCATGAGGACCTTAAGTTTATGTATGAAAAAGCAGAGCCTGGAAAATACAGCCTTTACAGCAGAAATATTGTCTTTGTCAAAGCTTCCATCACCCTGATCTCATGATGACTGCAGATAGAATAGAGATGTTTAACTTCTGTCAGTTTATCTGCAGCTCGTGGCAGCTGCGAAAAACCCTGCATACATACTGTAAGTGATACAATTTAGTGTCAAATGGTTCTTTAATATACTCCACTTGTGAACAGCTCAAAGAGACGGTTTTGGCTGGAGCTATTTGGTTTGCAAATCAGATATGCCCTTACATGTTCGAGTGCTTTCATGATGGCACTTACAAAGCCTGGGAAGGGCACAGCCGGTTGAGTTCGCTTCATCATCATCACCACAGCTTTGACTGGACCGCTGCCACTGAAACTCAAAGCTGCACAGTCAGTTCTCTGCTGCAGGTTTTACCCCCGCACAACAGGTAGCGCAGACAGCAGTATATTTACTGGAGCCACACTGTAATAGATGACAGATGATAAGACTGTGCTGTAATCTCTTTGTGTTCATATTGATTAGAGATAAGCATCTGCCGGGTAGTCTGTGCCACAGAGGATCTGTGTTGATGTGGTTTTGAGGACATATTAAAACCTTTCATTGTACTCCTGGCACCTCCACCCACTGCCCCCACACACATACAGCACACACACCATTCAGTCTGGCCTTTTCTCTCTGATTCATGACCATGTGTGACTGGATGAGTCAGAGTTGGCCTCAGCGGAGGATAAATGAGGGTGTGCAACATTTGTTTTTTTAAAAACATACATACATTGTACTTTCCCATCATGCATGTTACCATCAGAGCACTGAAAACATTTCTTCATCAGATGATGTAAATAAACCGTAAATGTCTTTCTTACAAAATAAACCTTAGTAGATATTTTATCAGTAAAAGTTGAATCCCACAGTCGACAAAACAAGTTCACCCCTGACACTATTTTGCAAGAGCAACATCGCTGGATCTTGGGCTTAACACAGCTCAAGACAATTATGATTGGTTTTAAGAAAAACAAACAATCAAGGGCATTTTTTCCCATATATCAGACTGATAATCGGTGATTCCGGATCCAGTGCTGTGCAGAATGGTCTGACTATGCACGACTACTGTATGCCTGAGTAAAAAGTGCATCAAAAGTACAAGAAAATACATTTCTTTGTAGGTTTTAAAGATTGAAGATTCAAAGCTGTGGTCAAAGACAGAACATCTATGACTACAAGAAAAACTAATGTTTCAAAAAGTTTAGAAATACAAACACAACATACATACAGAGACAAACATTTCTGCTGACATGATTTTTACATCCTGTCTGTGAACAACAGGGCTTTGTACAAGGTTGAATTATGCAAATGTCAAGTTAGTCAGGCTAAGGACTGCTGAGCAATGGCTATTTAATTCGATCATGTTGCTGTAGCGTCACCTATTGGTGAAATGCCATCAAATTTGGGCAGCTGGGAGAAGTTTTCCTGGAGGGCTTTCTACCCAAAAGCAATTTCTTGGTTAAGCTTCAGAAAAAAGCTGTAGATTGGGTTAAGATGAAAAGATTTTAGTCTGTAAGGACTTTCTAGGAAAAAGCCGACAAGGAAAACCTCTCCCTTGTAGCAAATTTTGCAGGATCACTTAGACTTCATATAATGTACAGTCGACAGTCTGGTTAACATGTGGTTGGATATAGGCACAAAAAATACATGGTAATGATTACAGAAAGATGTTTTGGCTTAAAATACCCTGTTTGTGGGGCACAATCATGAGTGGAGACCAGCCAAAAATAACCGCTTTTCATGCCACTGTCCCGTCAAACGAAGCAATGACTCAGTAAAAAAACAAACGCTTTTTGTCTCACTATCCCCGCTGAAAAAACTGTGATGGGTTGCTACAAAAAAAAAACAAAAAACATGTTTAGTGCCTACGAAGCTGCTGAAAACTCAGCAATGACTCACTCAAACATAATCGGTTTTGTTTGTTGGTCTCGAACAGTGGTCTGCAGCTTGGCAGGCATCCTGCCTAGATGACACACCATCCACCAACCCCTCCACCTTGTAATGACAAAGTCACTGACTACGTCACTTTAGAAGAGCTGATATAATACGTAAGAAAAGTTCAAATGAAAAGTATTCGTGGTTGGCAGGAACGTACAATGCCAAAATGTTCTACTGACGACACGTCACAACTACGAAAATTTTGCCACCAATTATATGGTACATCACAAAAAACATATTCAAAGCTTTCCGGGCTCATCAAAATACATGTTGCACCATTTGGTTAGGACTTGGAGAAAGCAACAAAACCAGCTATTTTAGGCACCAACATTTGTGGTTTGCGGACCTTGTGGGATCGGACCAACAGGGAGGATGGAGCAGCTCCCAGCGAGCCTGTGAATGCAATTTCCATGTTTCTCCAACCATCAGTCACAGCAGGGAGCCATGCAAACTGTGTTCATCAGGGTGAGCTCCAGCTAAGAGTCATAGACGTCTTGCTGCACTCAGTTCATGATTAACCCTTCACAGAACAGGAACTGACATGGAGACAGAGTTTAAAAACCCTTGCTCACTGGCCTTCTCACGCCTCTTTTGACAAGATCGGCAGTGAAAAGCTCAGTACTGGTGTTAAATCAGACCAACGCTGAGAGAAACAGGGGTCGGGCAAGTGGACATTTTCTGACAATCTTGCATACAATTACTTATATAACAGCCAGTGAGTCAGGCTGAAAATCAGTGCACACTGCAAGGATAAAATGAATTCCAGCTTGCACTTGAAGTGATTACTGTAAACATATCCTTTTAGAGTGAACCCTGGAACAAAGTTCATGTAGTCAACACTCAGGTGGTTTTATATACCTGAGCAGAAACTAACTTTTGGAAATAAATCTACTCCAGACAGCCGATTTCATATTACGTTAACAAAACCATGCAGTTACTGCCCCATGTATTTTGACTCAATATTAATGGAAAAAACTTTATTTCTTTGCACCAATATCAAGCAGGCACAAAATATTTTTCATGTTAGTAATAACTTTGGCAATTTGGGGACAGTGGGAAAAGCAATTTCTTGAAAACAAATACAGTTCAACAATACAAGTCACATCTTAGGAGAAGTCACGTATGCCACACAAACACATAAAAATTTCTGCAACGACGACTCTCCAAATGTATCTTGTGGAATACATTATATCCTACAACTGGCACACATACCTGAATGCAAGTGATGCTTATAAAATAATAATCAGCAGTTAATCTACATCAGCACAAGGTTTTATGAGTTACAGTTATGCCATAATTAAAATGTTATTAGCGAAGTTAATACTTGTGGTGTGGATGTAATGCCCCTACACCAGACACCATAAAAATAAAGGAGCTGGAATGGAACTTGAAATTCCTGTTTGCTAGACCTGCTAAAAATATACCACTGATTGAGTTTAATATAAAGGAAATGTATCATGAATATCTATTGACAGATCTACTGATGCTAAAAGTATTCTGTCGGATTCATGCATAACTAAGGGGCACCATTATAAAACCAGAGAATATGATGTATACACTTCTCCCTTGTGGCTTCTGATTTGTTCTTAAATTAGAACACAGGACAAGTGATTTACAAATATGTATGTTGTAGCCTATAATACACACAACAAAAACGAAATTTAATTTTAGTGGGCCTGGGCTGGGCTCTATCAGCAGAACAAAGTTTCAGTTTGTTCAATAATTTGTTTTCGGACAAAATACCTGCAAAACTAATGGCAGTCCCATCAGCCTCAGCTGTACTTTGTTTAGTGCCAATGTGCAAATATTAGCATGCTAACATGCTGAACTATGATGGTAAACATGGTAAACACCATATCGTATCTGGTTAATGTCAGCATGTCATCATTGTTGTTGAAAGAAGGAATTAGTCCATGTAAGAAGACAGGTTGGGGTGGTGGATGGGACAAACAAACACAGGACTTTCCTCCTGGAGACCGGTGTTCAGAACCAGGTGAAACCAAGTGAACTTACCTAACCTAACCTACATAACTTTAAGTATGTAACATCATTTGTGGGGCGCCAATTCATTAGATATCATACATACTGTTGTATAAAGATACGTTGTGAATAGGGCTGTCCCCTGAAAGTGTCAGGATGTTTTGGTCCCCAGACTTTGCTGCAGAGTGAGCACTCTTGACTAGCTGCAGCCACGATGCACCCTAAGTCTCTGAGATAACATTATCTTCTCTCCTCTGCATGGAAGTGGTGACTTTACAGCTAAATGCAACTATGACAGTCTCTAGCTTTTGTTCGGTATCTATCCATCCATCCATCCATCCATTTTCAACTACTTATCCAGAGCCGGGTCGCGGAGGCAGCAGGCCAAGCAAAGCACCCAAGACGTCCCTCTTCCCAGCAATGCTTTCCAGCTCCTCCTGAGGGATCCCAAGGCGTTCCAAGGCCAGATGAGATATGTAATCCCTAAACACCTCAACTGACCCCCTTCGACACGAAGGAGCATTTCTTCTCTCATTCTTTCGGTCACTACCCAGAACTCATGACCATAGGTGAGGGCTGGGACGTAGATGGACCAGTAAATCGAAAGCTTCGCCTTCTGGCTCAGCTCCTTCTTCACCACAACAGACCGGTGCAGCGCCGGCATCATTGCAGAAGCCACACCAAACCGGCGATCCATCTCATGCTGCTTTCTACCCTCACTCGTGAACAAGACCCCAAGAAAGTTGAACTCCCTAACTTGAGGCAGTAACTCTCTCTGTTTGATATCTAGTCTCGGCAAATAAGGTTGTTGCACATTTCTGATCCCTTGTTAGTGCAGTTAGCTTGTTAAATACATTACATGAGTGCCGCTGTCACACTGAATGTCTCACTGAGCCCATTCAAACTTTAAAACTTAATTTGAAAAAAAAAAAAAAAAAAAAAGAATTGTCAAATATTCATATGCCAAATCTGATTCGACTGACTGCCCTGGTGAATACTGATGCAAAATTATGAATGTGGAAGGAAACCTGAGTTGTTTGAGTCTGAGGGATTAATCCCAAATATATTAACTGTTAACATGTCTGTATGTCTTTAAAAGCCACTTGAAGTTTACCCTCATAAACGCCTCTGTTACAACTCATCGTAGCACCTCTTTATGCGGTGTGAACAGGTAAGTGTGCATACACTGACAGCCTCTCTGGAAATAGACTGCTGAGCCAACAAGTTCAACTCTGAATGCTATAATTAGGCTCACATATTAATGAGTGTTAGCTGTAGTGTGTGGCTATGTGTAATCTCAGCTGTCACACATGCTCCAGTTATTTCACTCCTGGAACAGTGGTTTCAATTTACTGGAAAGAAAAATCTGGAAGATCTGTAGCTGCATTTGGTTAACAATGCTCCAATTTGTGTCGCTTGTTTACTCTCTGAATATTTAACACTCGCATGTTTGATTAAAGCTACATTAACTGGTGTGTCGGCTCGGCTTTCCCTCTCAGACAGCTTCTCCAGCATGCTTTTGTTTCTTACTCCTGTCAAACATATTCTCCTGTCTCCCTCTCTCTCTGTATGTCTCTCTCTTTGTGTCTCACCCGCCTCACTCCCTCCATACAGCTCGGAGGATACCAACTGAATGTCAGTTCAGGGAGTGTGTTTAGAGGGATTTCTGCTGGAGGAAATACATATTTAATGACAAATCTGCAACTGTGCCTCTTTCAACCTCACCCATTCAGCCAGCCTCACCCCTCCTCCTCCTCCTCCTCCTCCTCCCTACGTCACCTCTCAGGGGCTAATGTCCCTTCCTATTCCTCCCTCCATTCCTCCATCACTCTACACTGAAACAAAGGGGGGGGGGGGAGAAAACTCATGCACATGACTGCTATTTTACAACTAAGGCTTTAGCAGCAGACAGGCTCACGAAATGCAGGAGCATACGTCCGGGCTAAATTAGATTTGCAGCATGCCTTTATTTATTTATTTGCCTTTCAACAACTGATTAGTCTCCCATGGCCCCCGAGTTTCATGCTAGACTTAGCATTTCAATTCAGCACACATCTAGCTTTATCCTGGAGCCAAATAAGTGTCTGTCTCCAGTGGGAGTTTCAGCCCACAAGAGCGCAACCACTTCTGTGCGTGGTGGAGGGGTGCGTGAGGAAGAGGGGGGAGGTGAGGAGAGGGAAAAAAAGGTGCCACACATTCACTCGCAAAGATAAAAAATGACAATGAGTGATCGCCGTGAGGGGAACGAGATCTTATGGTGTAGACGGCAATGCAATTACGGCGGACAAACTGGACAACATATAATGCCCTTCCTTTCTGTGTGAGTTACACACAGCTGGAGAGGCAGCTTCTCCTTCCTCCACAACACAGCCCCAGCAGCAGCAGCAGCAGGAGCAGCAGCAGCAGCAACTACTGAAGGGGCTGAGGGGGGCTATTTGTAACAGGAAAACACCTTACCAGTACATCTTAATGACAGGTGACAAATGAGCTTCAAGTTTGGCTGGGTTATTCCCTGTTCATAAATCAAGGCAAACTGCAGACAGGGGTGTATGTAAGGAGATTGGTTTACTCACTGCTCCAGAACAAACCTAAATGACACCAATGAAGCAAGCAATCTAGATCACAGATGTAGGCAGGGGGAGGTAAAATTCTGCCTGTAAGCACTTTGTCACACCGACAGTAGCTCACCTTTTACAACCCACAGAGTGCAGGCCCAAGTAAAACACACCACATGACCACTGAAATGTTCTAATCGCTGGATTGCTGCCGTCACGACTCCAGGCTTCTATTCAAACTTCTAAAGGGCGACCATGGGAGCTTGTGTGGAGAAGAAATGTATTTTTAAGTTACTAAACAGGAGAAAGAATTCAATCCTTTAATGTCTGCACTGGTCCCTGTATAGGGTTGCTGTTATAAACATCTGGAACAGACACCTCCTTTGGCCCCGATCAGACAGGGAGCATTTTAGGAGCCTAGGGCTTGTTGTAATTGTTTTCAATGAGATTAAAACGCTTTACTTGCTGCTTTTGCGTTGCTGAGTGCCTTGCGTTTTTCTGCTTAATGCCCCTTGTCTTCTGGCAGGAGCACCCCAAAACCCTTGAGTTGAAAAGAAAATTCAGCTCAGAGCAGGAGAAGCACCCAACATCATTGACATTTTTTCCAATCAGATGCACCCTCTGTGGTGGAGATGACAACAAGTGATAGCATACATGGTTTGTGTCAAGCTAACCTTAGCACACTTTCATTTCTGCCCTAGGCAAACTGCTGTTTGAATGTCTACAAATGAACTGTCTACGGATTATTGAAGCTAAGCAGTGTTGGACCATGGAGAGCGAGCTGACTGAGTGGTGGCAATCGGCTCAGGACTTAGACAGCGAGGCAACAGGTAGGCTCACATCCCTTAGCTTTAGCCTGGCAGCTGAACACTAACTCTTTGGTAATATATGTACAGGCAGCCAAGCCCTGGAGGCCTTCGAGAAGTGTTTGCCTAATTGCTAATAAATACCACGAAATATGATGCTATTGATACATTTATCATTTTCTAACGTTCAACGCCTGTCGTCTGACTCACTGCCAGCCAGGCAGCATCTCCGATGTGGGGCAGTTTCTATTTTTCATGGCCAATATCACACAATATAGCCTGGTTAAACGTAGCAACAATCAATGTCTCCTCTACACATACGTCTTTGCTATTGGTTGAGGCTGCGACTTCGCCAGTCAAAGTTACCAAAGTCAACTTCCATGCGATGGAGAGATGCAAATTTGCTTTGCTGCCTGAAGCAAATTTTTCATTCATCCCTTCGCTCACATTGAATGTCAGTGAACAAGAGGCAAATGTAATTTTGCCCATGACTGTACCCTCATCCTAAAATAAGCCTTGAACCAACCATCATCCAGGCGAAGCTCCCGGACTGGCTGGCAGTACTCCCTGTGATTTCTCCTCTTCCTCTGTTTCCCTGAGTCCAGTCTCAAGTGCCCTCGGCCTGTCCATTTTATGTAGATTTTATAGCAAAATACTGGTTGAGCTAAGAACCAGTTAATAAAAAAAGAAATTCAGCAAGCTGCAAAAAGCCTCTGTCTGATTGGTGCAAGCTTCAGCTAAAGTTTGCACAGTACGCCTCACATTTTGCAATCTGAAAATGGGCTCTGTGGGAGCTTATGCCTGGTTCACACTAGCATTTTCGTCTGTTCTGACAGTCACTATGTCACATTAGGCGATTGTGGAGTCATAAAATTGTGCCGTGACTTTTCCGTTTTACTCTGTGTGGTAACGTCCCTAGAGGAAATATCAAAAAGGCTGGGGTGTTGTTGTCGTACAGTTGTCCACGGCAGCAGATCGCTCCGTGTTCGTATTGGTCAAAGTGACGGCTGTGACGGGAGCAGTCGTGAACGACAAAAAGAAAATCAAACATGCTAGACTTTCTGTTGGGACGTCGTGAGGCGTCTCAGACATGGCATCAGTTGTCGTTTACCATGACATACTACATGAGTTGAAGCAATGGATTATCGCGACACTCATTGTCGTACACGATCCATGCCGATACTGTACGTTGCTGCGTCGGGCTGTTATTGGGCTGATATTGTGTAGTGTGAACCAGGCATTAGACTCCTTGTGTGTGTGTAAATATGTTCTTACTTTGCACACAATAAATAATTATTATATTATATAATAATATAAATAACCATCTGATTCATGACACATGTGCACCAGCCTATTTTGTTCTAACCACCCTAAATATGTAAGTGACCCAGAATCAATCTAAACGGACAGGCTGCGCAATTTTATGGCACGAGACATCAGTGGGAGAAGCCGATCATTTACGGCCAAGTCAACAAAAACAATGAAAACCAAACTGTTACATTTCAATATGGACATTCTCATATAGTCCATTTTAAGACTGGGACACTCAGTTTTTATGTTTTGTTTTGTTTTGTTTTTTATATTAAGCCAATAATTAATGAGGATAAATGGGCATCACTTTGACAATTATTAAATACATTGGCCAATGCCTTAGTAAATGAACTGTTTTAAATACACAATAAAAGCCTTTTTTAAATGAATGCAGTTTTAATATGCTATGCATTTTTTTTAAACTATGGGGTGGCATGATAAAATATTTTCACTTCACAGTTATTGTGACCCAAAGAGTTCACGATAGGAGTATTATTGCATCATAGAAAATCTGAAAAAGAATTTAAAAAATATATATTATTAATAATAATAATAAATCAAATTTCTCTTCAACCTTGTTTGTTGTGCATTTTGTCTTTTTTTGGCAACCATAACTGTACAAAATTGTACAAAAAGAGCAATTATACTTACTGGATAGTTAAAAGGCAACCAGAATGTGTAAAGAAAGGAATATCAATTAAGAGGCGCTGAATTATTTAGACAAATAATATCATAGGTGTATTATTATCATGATAGCAAAATTTCAATTTTAAATTTCACAGTTATCATTAATATCGTTATGTCGTGACACACCCCTCTTTACATTCTTATAGACAGCCAAGCCTTCATTAGTTGAATACACATGAGGCAGGTCTGAATTTGTTTGCAGAGTACAAACAAATTCAGACAAGGGAATGTTGATAAATCCCAGGTTTGTGCATAAAACATTTGTAGTCACTGTTTAAGCTTTATGCGTAGACAGATTTGTACATGCACGCTGTTTGTGAACGAGGCCCAGTGTGCTAAAAACCTCGCCTCTGATTTAAGGCCTTTTTCTGTTTGGCCATCTATCCTCCAAGAGCCCCATTTTTACTCCTCCCTTGTCCTCTTACTCCAGGCTGTGTTGGATGAGACGGATGCTTTTTGCCGGACTTTTCATTTGCCACTGAGCTTGGCACAGGAATAATTACCTGTCTCTATGATCAATTACCTGATTACTCACCAGAGACGCACAAGATGTCTGAAGAGCAGAGCCTGGGCCTGCGTGTGCTGTGGTGGAGTACTGGCTTTCTGCACTGCCCTGCACACACAGTACAGAAGCATGAGGAGACAAACATGTATACTAAAGCATGCAGGCACACTCCATATAGACAGCTCTGATCTCTTGCAAACACACACAGTTGGAGGATCATATTCTCCTTATGTTCTCCAGGCAGCTAAGCAGCTGACAGAGTCAAGGACACACTGACTGGTGGGCCATTGAGAACACAAGGAAGTCATTAGGAGCGATCCTGACACACATCTCAGCAAGGAAGCATCCCTGTGTGGGGCAAAATCATCCCCCTAAACTGCCTTGTTATGATGAGAAATGTTTACCTGAGGGCAATACATGAAGAGAGAGCAAGCTGTAAAAAAGGAAGCACTGGACGTTGTTATCGCTGATATTCAGATATTATCCCAACACAAAACACTTGAGTCAGATTATCATCATGTTGTGCAAGGCCCCTGCAGTACCCCTCATGATATACAGCTTGACCTCTAAATAACACTTACATATATGCTCAGCAGCTCCTGATCTACACAGCAATCACACACACACACACACATACAGCGCAGGAGGAAACACCATGACAGCCCCTCCATCCACCGCCATGTCACATCTAATCCCACACATGGCACACAGAAGTAGCTTGGCTGTGAAGCAACGTGTAAAGAGGCTTCCCCCTGAAACCACTAAGGGAGAATATTTGTTCGTGCACCGTGCATATATTTGTCTTCTGCGCAGCATGTGACACACCACACAATCTGTTTCTCTTAATCACACAATAAGACCCAATCTGCCCTTTACTGAGCGGAACAGACTACACCTAGTCCTCTCAGGAAATGTAGATTACACACCTGTGAATAAAGACACTGTCAGGTGAAAACTGAAGGCCAAGTCAACATTTATAGTTTTTACACAACAGCAATATGTAGTGGAGAGCTAGAGAGAGGTCACCAAATTGGGGTGTTCTTGAAATGGTTCATCCAAACCCAGTTGCCAAAATAAATGTAGGCATTGTTCGTTTTTGCAAACAGTGGATTTGTTACATTTATATGTTTCATAAGTGGCAGATATACTAAAACTTTTCATTTCAATTTTCAATTTTACGTTGCGACAAAACTGCATTTAACATGTGCTAAGGTTTTGGCATAAAACCCACTTGGTCAGGGTTAGAAAAGCATCATGTTTTGGCTTCTGGTTGCTATGGACACAGCTGGACCTGACACAAATGCAAATGTCCTGAACTGTCATTAAAACATACAGGATTTTGTCACTACAAACACTGCTGGACATGTCCCAAATTAACATGAAAAAAACACCCGCTTCTGTCACTACAAGCACAGATGGACATATTCTAACCTGTTGTTAAAAAACAACAACATGCTTTTGTTGCTACAATCACGGCTGGACATATCCCCAATATTTGTTAAAAAATACCCACTTTTATCGCTACAAATAGAGCTTGACATGTCCTGAACTATGATTTTTAAAAAAACACATGCTTTTGTCGCTACAAGCACATGTTCCGAAGTGTTGATAAAAAACCTTGTTTGCCGCTACAAATGCGGCTGGACATTTCCCAAACTGTCATTAAAACACCCACTTTTGGCACTACAAACACTGCTGGACATGTCCTGAATTAACATTAAAAAAACACCCGCTTCTGTCGCAACAAGCACAGATGGACATATTCTGAACTGTTGTTGAAAAACATATGCTTTTGTTGCCACAATCACGGCTGGACATCTCCCAAACAATTGTTAAAAAATACCCACTTTTGTCGCTATAAATAGAGCTTGATATGTCCTGAACTATCATTTTTTTAAAATTAAGTGCTTTTGTCGATACAAGCACAAGTGAATATGTTCCAAACTGTTGTTAAAAACCTTGCTTGCTGCTACAAACGTGGCTGGATATGTCCCAAACTGTTGTTAAAACACACATGCTTTTGTCACCACAAACACTGCTGGATATGTCCCAAATAATCATTACCTTAACCTTTTTGTTGTAACAAACGCAGCTGGACTTTTACCAAACTGTCATTAAAAAAACACCTGCTTTTATCACTACAAACACAGCTGGCCATATTCTGTACATCTGTTAAAAAGTACCCGCTTTTGTCACGTGAAGCATGGCTTGACATGTCCTGAATTATCATTAAAAAACACCTGCTTTTGACACTGCAAACATGGCTGAATGTTTCCAAAACTGTCATTTAAACACCTGCTTTTGATGCTACAAACACAGCTGCGATGTCCCGAACTTAAAACACCCACTTTTGTTGCTGCAAACACCACTGAACATGTATTAAACTTTCATTACAAAAAATACCTGCGTTTGTCGCAACAAACATGGCTGGACATGTCCCAAACTCTCCTTAAAACACCTGCTTTTGTCACAGCTGAACATTTACCAAACTTCCTTTGAAAAATACCTGCGTTCGGGGCGTCTGTGACTTAGTCGATAGAGCAGGCGCCCCATGTAAAAGACTGTTGTCGCAGCAGCCCGTGTTTGACTCCAGCCTGTGGCCCTTTGCTGCATGTCAATCCCTCTCTCTCTCTCTTCCCCTTTCACAATCAGCTTTCCTATCGATTAAAGGCAAAAATGCCCCAAAAGTATCTTTAAAAAAATAAAAATAAAATGAATACCCGCGTTTGTCGCAACAAACACGGTCGGACATGTCCCAAACTGTCGTAAAAAAAAACAACGGCATTTATTGGTCTCAAACAGTGGTCTGCTGCTCTGTGCTGCTTGGTGCTGTCTTGAGATGTCACACCATCCACCATCCACCCCTCCTCCTCAGCTCATACACGTGTAATCTGAACTACATCATACATATCAAATACACAAATGGAACATTTGGTTTGCACAAACGTACAATGCCAACCTTTTTATTCTGGCTACTGAGTTATTTCTTCCGCCTCTTATGCTTTGTGTGGACAAAATAACCAGATGCAATCTAACATCTGCCTCTAAAAATGACAGTGTACAAACTGCAAGTCCAAAAAGATAGCAGTGTGCTCAGCAGGTACATCCTGGGAAGGCTTAAAATTTTCAAATCAGAAGACAACACCACAACCTCACTTTTTCATGTAGTCATTCAGGAGGGTGTCCTGATTGGATGAATGGGACAACAGGTGGGAGATAATGAGCACCATTCATAAGCTCCTTCCCTAGAAACAAAGGTAAACATGGTTAAAACATACTGCACACTAGTTAGTCTGTGCTTCCTTAAAATGTTTTGCTACTCATCATGAGGCAGTATTTTCTGAATGACAGCCATTACTTCCTGTTGTCCAATGCCAGACTCCAGTTATGTCTCCTGATTTGAACCCTGATGAAGACCTGCCAAGGTTGACACTGATCACTTTAATTTTTTGAACTGCGCTGTTTTGCTACGGTCGTCAGGCTGAATGACATTTCATCAAAACAGTGTGCAACGGGCTTTGAGGTACATTTTCTCTCGTTTGGTGTTAAACAATCAGCAGCGACATGTATATAAACCAAGTTTCAGTAGATCTTTAATTATTGTACAAACACATTTTTTGTTTTATTTCACACTTGCTTTGGCAATGTAAACACATCCCATGACATTAAAGCCTTTTAAATTGAACTGAATGAAACCCTGCATTACTGAAAGGCAGTGTGCTTTCACAACATGGCGTTTGACGCACCATTGTTTCCATTTAAATAAATTTGTTGCTACATTTTGGTGAGGCTAATTGCAGCCCGGGCTATGTAGATGCGTGTGTCAGTCAGGTGACAGGGAAAGGAGGGAAAGTCTGAAGGCATCTGGTGGACAGATCTTGACAAGCAGGGATGTGGCTGACAACGAGGGACATGGGAACAACCTATGACAGAGCCATGTAACCAATAGCGGTTTTTAAATCAAGACCCCACATCACTCCGGCTCCTCCTTGGGTGCCTGCAGTTTGCCTAATTGTACATGTATTCTCAACAAAATATTCTCTCTTACTACTTTATCTGGTCACTGCACATGTATTCACTATTAAGCGGGATAGGCTTCACACAAGCACATATGAACAGACATCGACGGTACACTGTAAGACCACTTCCCAGGGAGTCAGCTCTTTCCCTCTGAGTGAATAAAATCTTTTCAATCAATTTACTTAATTTCAGCCACTAACGAGGATTGACAGGGTTGTAGACAGCAGCTACCTTCCAGTCATTGCGAAAAGAACCACAATCCCAAGTTCTGCATGCAGGGGTGCAGGACTGCGGGGAGAAGGGGGACTGAGTATACAGAGCTGAGAACAAAACACAGAGACTTTTAAAAATGTCTTTCTCCCTGGTGTCCTGCACAGACATGAATTGAGTGTCGTGACACACAAGGAGGGGGGTAGTCAGGGGTTGGCTGTGGTTTGCAAGATGTCACTGCTACCTTCATGAAGGCCTTTGGGCACACTTTTGGCCCGACTGTGGAGATGGTCCACTTCGGACACTTGGCACATTTAAACTGACAAAGGAAACGCAAATCAAATATAAATACTATTGAAAAAAAAACCACTATTAACAGATTCACATAATAAATAAACCTGACCCACCTATAATAATTTAACACTAAATATCAGTAACAGTACTAATGCTGCGTTCCATCTACCTCGGAAGTCGGAGGTCAGAGCTGGGAATGACATCACACACAACTGGACTGCAAAATCTGCCTTGTGATTCAGTCTGGTAGGTACTCGACGTACAGGAACGGTACCCAACCCTTCTTGGTGTGGCCATTAGAAAAACACTAAAAGATACCAGAATGAATGGCAGTGGATGCAAAGAGGGGCCCCACAAAGGGTCCAGAACTTTGTGCTATGCCCTTGTCTGCATGGGAAAGGTAGAATAGCATCCTGAAGTCAAAGGAAGACTCGAGCCTCTTTTACACTGCCTGGAATATCACGCTGTTTAGCCACGTCGCTGTGCTGTATTTAAGGTATGATTGCAGAATGGGGGGACAGAGTGGTCTCACCATAGGAGGTAGTGACAGTGTCAAAACAATGTCTGTGTAAACATGAGTCTGTGGCTTGGGATCATGGGCAGCACAGGTGTGATGTTTTGTCATGCATGCGACTCACTAAGGAGATTAAAAAAGTAGCTGTTAGCAATTAGCGCCTAACTCAAAGACAAATAGTGGCCGTAAATGTCTGCTAATTGTGAAAACAATGAGGTCCGGGAGCTCCTTACCCTCTGAGCAGAGGACGAGATCAGTCGCCATATAACAGAGACAGTAAATGATTGTTATTGTCATGTTAATGCCATTGTTGTTGTTTATAAAGTTATAAAGTTATATGTCACACTAGAGGCTGACACTAATGTGCTACATGTCACACCCATCACACCTCTTTTGATTACACAAAGCCATGATGCAGTGTATAATCACACACTGGAGCAGATTGATGCCGCCATTGTTTGATTCTGTGTGAAGATGCAAAAGAGGCATAAAGAAAGTCGTAGCGGCTCTACAGTGCGATCTCTGTGTACACAGAGTTTCAGAGGTGGAGGGCCCAGGTTTGTACAGTTTTGCTCCTCTTGGTAGAAAGCAAACTGTCTCTTTTGCAGAACTGAATTAACATCACCCCAGATTCCTGAAAATAATTACTAAAAATGAATGAATTATTCAAAATTCTCTCTCGCACACAAAGAAGAGAAAAAAAAAATTACACAAACACAGCAATTCCTCAGACATACTGAATCTTGCACATTTTGGTAAGTCAGTCACACAGACAAAGCTCTGCTCAGGGGCAATCAAAGCTATGAATAGCTCTGGTTAGTAGTACACACAGAGAGTGAAAACCTTGAAGCTGACTGCTTTAGATTCAGGCTCTGAGTGGCAGGAAAACACAAATACTACTCCACAGTCCTTTCTTCTCTTCAAGCAGACACCACATTAACATAATATAGCCTGCTTGGATTCCTTCGTCGCCACACAATTATGACTCCCCATTTAGACTTGCGTGCTAGTCAATAAATCCACGGAAGCGAGTCATAGCCACTCTCTCTGGCTCATAGATATGCAGATGTTATGATCCAGAGGTTCTCTTATTCCCCTCTATGGGAGAAGCCATTGACCTTTTCCAGCCCCTGCATGTGTCACTGCAAATAACAACAAAGCAGCAGCTTGGCAGAGAGGCACCGCGGCCCAGACATCATCATTCAGGTTACATACAGGAGTAGATCATAGATGAATTCATTGCACAGAAGCAGTAGCACCTTGATAGTAATGTTCAGCATATAAAAACAGTAGAGTTATTAAAGTGATATGAAAGATCACTGAGATAACTCTGGGTGAGCAAAAACACCGGGACCAAAGACAGGTTCCTTGCTGCAGAGAGCAGCAGCAGCCTCTGGGGGAGAGGAGCAGGTTCGTAGCTGGCAGGTTGCTGTTTGATTCTGAGGACCAGCTGAGAAAAGTGTGGCCTGGTGAATAATCTTACAACCAAGGTGTATTTAAAGGGGTACTTTTTAACCTGGTCCCTATCTTCCCATGTTTTAGTGTTGAAGTGACTCACGGGAACAACCATTTACATCCACTTAAAGTGCTTGTTTTTGCCACACACAGGCTCAGATTGTGAAACGAAACATTTTAATGTCTGGTTTGTGTCCTAGTCTCACTAAAGCAAAAGTCCATGCATAAATTTTCATCCACTTATCCGGGGCTGGGTCGCAGGGGCAGCAGGCCAAGCAAAGCACCCCAGACGTCCCTCTCCCCAGCGACGCTTTCCAGCTCCTCCTGGGGGACCCCAAGGTGTTCCCAGGCCAGACGAGATATGTCATCCCTCCACCGTGTTCTGGGTCTGCACCGGGGCCTCCTACCAGTGGGACGTACCTGGAACACCTCTAATGGGAGGCGCCCAGGAGACATCCATGTGCCTTACCCTATCATGTCCATGTCATTGGTCCGACAGCCCATTGGTCCAACATCCCATTAGTCCGACGGTCCGCGGTGCTGAACAGCTCCCGGCAGGCGTATTTCTACTTTGATGGTGCGCCACGACCGGCTCTGGGTCAGCTAGGAAAGGCTTGAGGCGAAGCAGGCTTACGGCTTATGTGTTTGTCACTTTCTTTTTCATTTTAACCCACACCATGATCTTTTCCTGACCCTAACCAAGTGGTTTTTGTGCCTAAACCTAACCAGACCTTAACCACAGGGCATCATGATGATTTCGGAACAACGGGACTTCGGAACAATGGGTTTAATATGGTCGGAACAATGGGATGTCGGACCAATGGGCAGTTCCCACCCTATCACCCCACAATGGAAACTCATTTCTGCTGCTTGTATCCGCAAAAGTCTCATTGTTAAATCACAACTTTTTCACATCAGCTAAATATTCAGCCATGACATTAAAATTTTTCAGATGAGAATAAGATATGTTTTCTGTACTCCAACACAGCTAACTAAAACGGGCACTCATCCCTCCATGTCTTACCAACGTTTCCACTGTTTCCTTCCTGCAACATCTCACCTCTCATGAGATTTCAGAACAAGACTTCTTGTTAGCAAGACTTCCGTTACTCTCAGAAAAATTCATTTCACTTACTTAACCTATGCTGCATGAATATGTAGTGAGTTGTCACATATACAGTAAAGATAAACATCTACAGACAAAGCGAAACAGCTGAGAGACGCCTGAGGAAAGCCCGTGTATCCCCTCAAATTACTGAGGAATTTCTACTCCTGCACCATCGACAGCGTCCTGACGGGGAACGTCACTGCCTGGTACAGAAACAGCACCAAACAGGACAGCAAGGCCCTGTAAAAAGCTGAACACAGCATTGGTGCTGATCTACCCTATATAAAGGATATTTATACCAGACATTGCAAAAAATAAGGCCAGGAGAATCATTAAAGATCCCAGCCACATTGATAACTGCTTTTTCAACCTGCTGAGGTCGGGAGGAAGGTACCGGATACACCAGGCCAGCACTGAGAGGCTCAGGAAGAGCTTCTAATTAAACTTTTTCAGTTACTTTTCCATGATATACTAATAAAATGATTTATTAACTGTTAATAAAACCAGTGTTTAGTTCACTGTAAGTAGTTAGAAACTCATTCGAAAGAATGCTTTATTGGAAAGAAGCACCAAACGTGTATTTCAGGCATCTCTCCTTTACAATTTGTCTGAGGCCAACTGTGTGATGCCTTACAGGATTTATACCAGGAATGCAGAGGCGGCTATCTTAACACCAGACTTCTCCAGTGTCCTACCCAGTTTGTACTCAATGATAATTTCTGACTGGGCCTAGCACAGTATATTTTAGCTCCTATAGGACTTGAATTAGAGAGCCATGTTATACAAAGAAACGCATGCTCCCCTGAGAGAGCTGTGTGGCTGTCAAAAGCCTGTAGAGTGGGAGGTTACCATTACTGTTCACTACACAGTAATTACAGATCTTTCATTACTAAGCCTCACTATACTCTACCTATCTGCAGAGGGTGTATGTTTCCAGACAGCTCCTATGATCACACAGTGCAGACACACACTCACAGGACAATTTCAGTACGTCTACAGTTCAATTCCTGTCTTGGCAGCACCGCTTATTTTCTAAATGTAAGCTGTGCTCTGGATATTTTTGAAGTGGTTGAAGGTTTGCTTTCATGTCAAGCTACACGGCACTGCATCTTAACTAGCTTTTTTTTTTCCCCTTCCTGTTTTCACACGCACTCCAATAAGCGACCTCGCCGTGAGAGTGAAGTGTGTGTCTAACAATCATCAGGGTAGGTAGCATTATTCTAATGGATGCTGTATCTGTGAACAGTGTGAGTCATTGCAGTTCCATGGTGAAGGTGGTGATGCTTAATTATACAGAGACCCAAGAAGGGGTGGAGGGGTGGGTGGGGTGGTGAGGGTAGGAGCTCGGCGCCTGTTACACAGCACGCCATATGCCTTCCTGGGAGCTTTCTGCCTGCTTTGATTCCCGACACTGCGAGATGCCAGCGAGAACCTGCCATTAGGAGAGAGAAAGAGAGGAGGGGTCAGGAGAGAAGAGGGGCGGGGGTGAAGGAAATGGGAACAAGAGAGAGCAGGAGATGTGTGGGCAGGGAGGGTGAAGACAAGCAGGGATAAAAAGAGGTGCCGAAAGAAGAAACAGCACCTCATACCTTGTGGCTCACTAATCAGAGAGCAAATAGTGCTCTAATTATTACAGACTTCATTTGAAGAAATGACACCTTTGTAGGAGCCGCATCACAAAAGCAACTTAATACCACTTACACTCATCTTTGTGACAGCGACTATATTTGACGCTGCAGGGCTTAACACTAACTGTCTCTCTGAAAGTAATTTGGAAATAAAGATACTATACAATTATACATCATCTTAATAATGAAAATATGACATAAACGAAGGTTTAAAAGTTTTGGGCAGGCCCACAGATTGTATATAAAGATGGATGATATGACAGCTCCTCGAAAGTGAAGCCAAAACACCTCGATCGCCCTCTGGTGGCTGGCTGCAGTACAAGTCATAAACCCCACCCCCTCATTGTTAGAAGATGGGACACAGACCAAACTAAAAACTCAAAGCACATCCCAAATAAATTTTTCCCAAATATGGTTTCTGTCATTTTAGGTAGTTCTTATCACGCTGACGTTTGTTCAAGTGTTAATTAATTAAGTATCTGATGCTACAAAAAGGAGGTTCGATGTCATGGTCGACAGCTGTGTGTGGTAATCGGTGTGCTCGCTATCAGGATTGGTCGGACAACAGAACTCAATACTACAGAGACTCCAAATGACATCACTAGCACAAGATGGCAGTGGCCGTATCCAGTATAGCTTCATTTTTGTACATTGGGAAGAAGTGGAGATGCGTCGTCTATCTTTTTATACAGTCATTTGGTGGTGGTGTTTGGTGTTTTCTCGGTTTAGGTGATCAAACGGACAATAGATCATAGTTGTTTGTTTCTGGCAAGGAAAATATAAAAGACATAGTCTACGGGTCCACATCAAGAGGTGTTTGGACACTGGAGGAAAGCTGACAGACCCCTGCAACTTCACGTCCTCCCTCTGGTTCCAGAGCACAGTCTGGGTCAGCAGGGTTGGCTGAAGGTTGCTCAGGGGTTTAGAGCCAGACCACTCGTCATTTTTTTCCCTGGGGGTTTTGTGCCCCTGCCCTCTGAACAGGTGGACTTGTTCCTCTGAACCATCCATTCTAACGTTAGCTTTAATCTTAGTAAAAGTATCAACAGATGGCGTCATTTTTAATCAACATTGTAAAGTGGACAACTTTTCAGCTAGATGACACTGGCAGCCAGAAAGAAATATCTATGATCCATTGTCGAATTAATAATCTAAACAAAGAACATGTTTTCTTGTGGTGGTCCTTCTAAAACAATCTTAAAAATATATTTAGCAATCTCCGTCTGACAACATAAAACTGTGGGTCTGGAACCCATGCACGCGTACAGCTAAATCTGTGGCCCACTGGCTCTACAGGTCGATGCTTCTCCCCTGGGGGGAACATGGAGCTAGTGCAGGTGGGGCGTGGATTACCAGGGGAAATATTACATGAAACAAAGTTGGTGAATATGATTTAATAAGAGGTTGCTGATGAACTAAGATTCAACATGGATACTTTTTTATTGGTCGCTTCCCCAGTTATCATTAATTGATTGATTAAAAAAAATTATGGGGCAGGGGGGAATTGAACGTTTTATCAACATCTAAAAGGGGGGCATGACAGAAAAAGTGTTTGTTTCTATTTGTCCAGGTTCATCTAGTTCTTTATCAGTTGCATTCATTTGCACATTTGTTTGTGATGCTCACAGGTTAGTAAAACTTTTCAACCCGTAGTCAAACAGCTTAATTTCCTTCACCACTGTCTCTAACACAGATGCCTGTGCACATGTGAGTGAACGCACCATTGTATGTGCAGGTTCCAGTTTTCACTGTAACAGCAATATTAAAATGTCACAAATGAAACAAATTAAAAAATAAATGTAAAAATGTATTTATTTCCGCTCATGGTCTTTACCCCATGGATGCTGTCTCCCTGCCTCAACCTTCCTGTGAACACATTATGAACTGGCGTGTAATTGCACTGTTTTTTCTTTAGCTGGCAGTGTGTTTTCTTTTATCTCATATTTTTTTGTCATCTTTATTATTCTTACTACTATTTTTATTATCATTTATCTACTTTTTGTCATTATCTTTTTCTTTTTTTCCTGTCCTGTATTTCTTACGTCTGTGTTTGGATTGTTAGTGTTAAAAATCTGTTTTAAATAAAGTATTTACTTTGGAGTGCACGTTTTGCTCTTTACTGTCCCTGTTTTTAATATGTTAAAAACTGGTTGCCACTGAATGCAACCAAAGGCCAAAAACTGGTCTCCAGTTTCTAAAAATGGTTGCCTATTCAACCTGCCGAGCCCTGCATTGTGCAAAGTTAGCATCCCTTGCTCATATTTTGCCATGCTAGCTCCATGGCTCTTGGGTCAGTCAGTTCCTACAGTTCCTACATGAAACTGCTCAAAACAAGGTCTGTGAATTATCTTGAGTAACCGGGTCATGATTTCTGGAAAGAGACAATGCTAAATGTATTTTTTGGGCGTTTTGAGCACAAGAAACCGAGTGCCATCTAGTTCTATTATACTGGAGAGAAGGCAGACATCTCTATGTCTGATACCTCCAAACCTCGGCAACTCACACCAAAATAATCTAACTGGTAAACAGCACTACAGGTAAGAGGAAAAATTTGGGTTTTGATTCTGGGGTCACTTTAAGGTAAACTTGGACTTTTGGATGATGTTAGCTGACAACCAAACAAAGCTGGTGTTCAGCTCCATCATGACACTGTGACCCAACTCTGACTGGTCAAGTCTAGCAGCTTGGCCAGGAACGTGTTTGTGTGTTTGGGTGGGTGGGGGAGTGCAGGGGGCAGTCGGGCGGAGGAGACAGAAGAGGTGGAAAGTTGAGGACTGATTGCACAAGCCAGCGATACAGGCAGCTGCACAGGCAGATTCCCCCCTGGCACTGTTGGTTCTGCCTGATTATTTAACAGGAGCAACTGGAAGTGGTTGACATGGTTTCATGGGCTTTGTGCAGTGCGCACTCCTCAATTATGGATGGGAAAAGTGACACTGTGACAGCTGTAGCTCTCAGGGGGTCGGAGAGAGGGAGGCAAAGTGAGAGACGGAGAGAGAGCATGCAAGGAGTAATTCTTTCCTCCTCGAGCGGGAAGATAGGAGACAGTCTTCAGCACAGACGTGACATACACACAAAGACACGTGCACAAACACACGCGCACACACTCACACAAGCCCTCTTCTTGTTAAATTAAATATGCCCTGAAAATGACGGGAAGGGTGGGGGTAATGAGGAAATTATTCACAATCCTTGACATGCTTTAAATCAGATTATACTCTCCGCCTGCCTCACCGGGCCCAGTCTAAAGACACAGACCAATCCATTTCTTGCTTAAGGCACACCGCCTCCTACACACACTCATGCACGCACGCACACACACACACAATGAGAGGTATAGAAAAGCTCATCTGCATCCATCTCAGTTAGAGACAGGGGAGTGAGGAGAGGTGAATTATCCACAGCTTTCTCCGTGGCTGGATGCAGAGCGGAAAGTGGGCTTGGACCTGCTGCCATCTCGGAGAATCATTACGTCCGAACCAGGAAGGAGTCACGCTGCGAGTGGAGGAGATGAGCCAAAAGGTTCCCCAACAGCAGGCCGCCTAATGAAATTCATATTAACCAGCTGAGAGGGAGGCAAAAGAAGAATAAGGGAGACATTCCTGGCTCCAGCCCACTCCCCTTTGCACCAACTCACATGTCTTTACATACCTCCACGGAGAAAACACAGAGCCCATTGTTTAGCATGAAGGGCTCTTATGCTAAGAGACATCCTCGCTGGTGTACCCTGCAATTATGTTGTAATGAGGTCGGTGCATTTCACATCTACTTGAGCGGGTGGAGCAAGTAGCAGAGATGGTACCATATAGCGCTAAAGAGCATCAGTAATCTCAGGCACTTGCTCCTGAAATACATCAAGGATCTGCAGCCATCATGCATGTTATTCTCTGCCTTAAAGGAGCAGTGTGTAAGATTTAAGGGGATTTAGTGGCATCTAGTGGTGAGGATTGCATATTACAACTAGCTAAACTTCTCCTGGTAAGAATTCCTTCAGTGTTCATTGTTAAGGAGGCTCTTATCAGGAGCCAATAGAGATCTCTTCCTCTCCAAAGCAAATGGTCCAAGGGTCTCATTTAACAAAGAGGAAGTTATACTTTATTAGTCCCCAAGGGGGATCAATTGATAAAGCAATGTGTGGGATCCCTAATAAAGGAGCATGTACAAACAAAAGCTCAAAAAATATTCTGATTTTATAAAACTGCCTGCCGCTGTGCAATTTCCTTTTATAAATAAGAAATCAGTTTGGAATTGTCCGCACGTGGATCATCCTCATATCCCGCCCTCTACACGCTCACATTCAACTATAAATGGTCAATGCAAAGCACCTCATGAAAGTTGATGCACAGACATGAACCTGCTGATCAGTGGTTGTTCACGGTGAATCAAGACAATGACCAAGTGTCGCTGCAGTATTTATATGTTTACAGGAACCAGACTGACTGCTTCACAACGTGCCAAAAATATTGTGTGGTATCCTCCACACTGGGATATCATTTAAGTGGAAGCCTGATATAAAACAAAAACAAAACAAAACAAAAATCCACAAGACATCACAGTAGCTCCTTCCATTATTTTTACAGTTTATGTTTTTATGTGGAGCCAGATTACTCACAGAAGTCTCCTCCTCTCCAAAACAAACGGACGAGGTGATTATAATCGGTAAAAATACTGAATAAAGCAGTTTCATGTTAAACATTATTCCCCTGATGCTGTTTGGCATGTCAGAGACAGGCCGCTAGCCCAGCACTTGTTAATGTGTGCTCATCTTTTTCTCTGATAACTTTAGATCTCTTCCTCTTGAAAACAAACAGACCTGGAGATTTAAAGCAGTTCAAATGCTGAATAAAGCAGCTCTGTGTTCAACTGCTTCATCCTTAATTGTTGTGTTTTTCCAGGACTCTCGTCACAGAGGGGCTGCAAACTATGGTGGCTGATGCAAAAACACAAATGGCCCTATCTAAAGCCAGTGTTTGGTTTGTCGCTCCTGGGCTACTGTAGAAACATCAGAGTTTCTCACACAAGCATTTATTTGTAGCGGCCTAACACGATAACAGCATCTGCCACCACGTATTGATTATTCATTTTTGGAGCTGGATCTTTCATTAGAAGGGCTACGATCTGACCTGATCTGATCAGATCGACCGATCAATTATCCACCTCACGACTCAAACTCCAAAATCTGCTGCTGAGGGGAAAAAGAACTCATTAAGAGTGGCGCCTACGCTGCATTCACAGACCCACAAAAACTGAATTCAGAGAGGGAACACAGACTGATAAAACAGAGCGGGACACACTGAACATGGCGGTGCGACATGGCAATCTCCAGAGATGATTCTTAACCAAAGAAAACAATCTTATCATATTACCTTCCATTTCAGCCAATATATCCCCCTAAATCTTTCACACTGCTCCTTTAAATACGATGGAGCGTTTCAGCAGTGACCTTGCACGCAGCCTCAACATGTACGCTCTATGGTAATGTATGTAAATTGAGACCAGTGATAGCATAAATTAAAGCTCAAGATATGTGTTTAGAGATGCATGCATGCATGTGTGCGTGCACGTTTGATGTGGGGGGTCACACAGCCCACAGCAACTTGGGTTAAAGCCCACAGCTGGAGGCGCTGTAGGGGCCAGGTCTCAGAGGCAACAACATTCAGCTTACACAAACACAGCCAGGCAAGAGAAGTCAATCACACACACACACACACACACACACACACACACACACACACACACACAGGTGCAAAGACAAATGCATGTGCACAAGTGCAAGTTCACAGAAGCACACACACACACATCTAATTCGCTCAATTTTTGCTGTGTGGGCCTATTTGCAAACACAACCTCTGACTATTTATACAGCAGTGCAGGGCTGCTGTATAAGGCTGCATTCCTTTACACAACATGCATGGAAGCATTGTCCTCATGCTTTTAGAGACTGGGACGCATTCCAAATCCATTCTAGTTAGTGTGATTCATCTTACAATATAAATACACTAAGTAGTCCTTATCTGTTACAGAGGCAAGCTACACTAACAGGAATGTTTACCATCCTGCTAGCCAGTGTTTTCCAGGGCCAGGAGCATCCGTCTGTGTTTGTCCCTGAGGACGGAGGAGGAGAGACAGAGTAAGCTGTTATCTCAGAGATATCTGCCACCACAGCTGAGGCCAAGGGCAATAACAACAATTATGATGGTGGAGGGATTGAAGCACGGGGATAAATGGACGACACACACACAGAGAATGTAAAAGAGAGGGGACACGGAGAGATGTTGGAAATGTCCTTCTTTAGTGGGTACAGTAAGAAAGACTTGCCCTAAGGTGAATAGCTGCCAGTGCATGTCCTGCAATAACCGCAGGCACTTGAGGAGGAAGGCAGGAAACAGATGTGTTTTTACACGCAAAAGAGATTAAATTATTCAATCATCATTACTTAAAATTTGGGGTGGGGGATAAAAAAATCGATACAGCATAGTATCCCGATATTTTAGTGTGGGAATATCATATCGTCACACAATGCCAGGTATCCATTTTTTTGTTATATAAATGATTAAAAATAAAAATACTAATTAAACTTTAGGTAGCCTACTAGAATAATATAATCAGTTGCTTTTTCAGTCCACTAGATACATTTTGTTGCTGGGAAAAAAAATGGCTGACGTGAGATGAACAGACTGAAAAATTTATCTTAATAGATAAAACGGATGTTGACAAAGTTTTCCTTTGGGGACATAATTTACAGTTGAAAAAGGTAATAAATCACAATATATTTGATCACAATACTCAACACATGGCAACGTATTTAAAATCGCAATAATACTGTATTGTGACATAAGTACTGTGATAATTTTAGGAGTGTAAATCACTGTTTTCATCACGATATGATATCATATCGATTCTTTGAACAATACAATATATGCCGATTTTACAAAGTCTGCCACGATACGATTTCAAAACGATCAGTGGCTTGTGATTGATATGAGACGATATCATCTGCCCTGACCCCTTTATTCTCCAAAATCAAAAATATTTCCACTCTGCTGATTTATTCCCAAGTAAATAACATTATCCTCATCGTCTTTCTCTTGGCTGCTTGCCAACTACCTGCCTGTTTGACAGTAACACAGACTTTCAAAATAAAAGTGTGTCCTAAAGATGACTATATGGATTGATGTTTTCACCTTCCATCGATGATACTGCATCATTGAAACGATATATCGATCCAGATCGATGGATCATTACACCCCCAGATAATATCCTGTTGTGAATCTTCTGGTGATTTCCACCTCTACTTAAATCATTATTTTATCGGTACACAAAGTGTTTACAGGTCCTTAAAAAGTCCTAAAATGTCTTAAACGTTGGAAGCATTTATTAAAAACACTTCAAAACTGAATCAGGATCACATGTCACAGATTCTTGACACCTTGCAGGACTCAGCTGTATTACACCCAGTGGTTATTTAAATGTTCTATCACTGACTTAACAACTTGATTGAGTTGAGTGCACAAAGGTTTGCCATCACTGCATTCGCTCGCTCGTTTCATCTGCGGCTGCGATGCTTCTCAAGGAGCAGCTGCAGGTATGACTGGAGGTCACTCCTAATACGTTCATTTGGCCAGCGCGTGGGAACGGTGTGGAGGAGCATACTCTGTGCAAGGACAGGATCATATTTTAGAGCTGACTCAACTCCTTGTGAAGCATAAAGGATGTTTTGCCTCAAACTGAAACTCAAATCACAAGGTTTTCTCCATTAAAAGGTACATAGACCTTTAGAGGGACCTTTAAGAAAGACCATTTTATTCTGACTTATTTGTTTAGCTTCAATGCAACACATAAACAACCACACTGTAAAATATAACAGCACCAAGACTTCTTAATGCTTATAATGTATGCGTTCAATAACCAGCAGCTGGGGGAAAAACAGGGTTTTTCATCTGCAATATGCTTTCTTTGTGTCACGTTGTATCACACATTCTGAACAGGTCATAAATAGTTGACAATACTGTTGTTGCATAAATCTTATTTTAGTCTCCCTGGGCACAAAGGTCCTATAGGATCAGCTTATAAAAATACATTAGGATGCAGGATCAATCAAGTTTCACTGCTGATGAGCAGCAGTGAATAAAGAAGCTATATGTTCCTTTCTTTCTGCAAACAATATTTATGAGGATCATAAAGAGAATGTGGATGGCGGAACAGCAGGGCTGCTCCGCTAAAAGCTCCTTCAGCTCTACCTGTGCGGCTGTTTTATTCTACACTACACAGAAAACTCCAGCAGTGGCTATTGTAATTAGCTTTTGGCAATCAACACAAGATTATCTGCTTAATGACTGAGAAAAACAAATGGTATCCATCCTACTGGTGGAGCAGCTTCAGAGCGATCAAACACACAACATCATTAAGACGCCTGCTTTACACTTCAAATTAGCATGAAACAGCTCGCAGATAATTAAGCCGAGGTGGAGGTTAGGCCTACTGGAGATAGGAGATTTGTGAACAAATAATCACAGTCGCTTATTAATGAGGCATAAACAATCATGCAAAGTTTGATCTATTTTTTAACACGTACCAAGATGGGCTGTTCATGCTTGGGAGGTCCACATGCTTTCAGCTAATAGGAGCGTTCAAATCCAATCAAGGTCCAGTTAACAGTCCCATTCTCACTATTTTAACACATCACCACCAAAATGATCATCTGTTTATCAGTTACTCAACACGTGTTACATTGAAGTCATGAAGAAAACGTATTTTGGCATGCCTTCACAGTGAACAAAAAAACCAAAAGGAGCAAACATTCTTCATGAATTAAAGTCATCAGGGTCCACCTTAAAACAGCAAAAGCATATAAAAACATCCTTTTACAAACTCTCACGAAATTCTCGCCACCATCTTTGTTTGGAGGAAAGAGTGTCCGTACACTGCAAAATCTTGAGTGAGCTTCATTTTTTTCATCCTTTCTGGTTAATTTAGAACTTTGAGTTACATTTTGATTGAAGAATATTGAGGCCAACATGGTGCATAATTATTCTGAAGTCCATTCTGATGATCTAAGATTAGATACAGAGGAAAAATCGCCCTGATCTGGAGCTCTGATTCGCTGCCCAAGGCGACTTTGTTAGCAGGGTTTGCTTCTCCTCCCCAGCAGTGGGAGAGATGTGCGTAACTGTCCTTATTTCTCTGCGGGTGTATTATAAAACTGGAGACCTGAATTTGTCTCGTCTTGTCAGTCAGACAATGGTGTTAATTTGCTGCTTTTCAAAGCAGTTTTCTGCACTACTACAAACTGAAAGTGATCTTTCTCACACGGCACAGTCACGTAGCAACAAGTTGGAAGTTGACTTTGAGAATACTCCATGTTTCATTTATCCAGCCGTGTGCTCAGTACTTCCCAAAGACACGTGTTTGTGCTAAAATGTTACAATATAAAATATTTCAGTTGATGAGTAGCACGCCCTGCGGGTGCCTGAGCTCTCCCATCAGTTTGAGCTCAGCTTGGGCAGAGGTCAAACGCAGGCACGTTCCCAGGCACACGACTCTGCCATGTATGAGGCTGTTTGCACTGACGTGGTTTTAAATGTTAACTGAATAGTTATCACAACTAACATAATACTGCACGAGTTGTGTGAGAGTTTGACAAATATAATTTAACTGTTGTTATATGTGGTTTCCATTTACTTTAGTTTATGAAGAATTTTTGCGTTTTTGGGATTCAACATAACAGGTGGTGAGAAATTGATATACAAATGGTCATTTTGAGGGTGAAGTAGAGTTTCAGTTCTTTGACCTGATAAACTAAAACCAGTGTCCAACTGTCCCACTGTCTGGGATTCTGTATTTGGGAGCCTGTTTTGGCGGACTACACTGCAGCCTCGTCAGGCACTGTGTCAAAAAACATTCATGATCTGCATGATCACAATCTGGTATCTCTCACAAGTAATCTGCATGCCTATAGTGTAATAAAGCCAACATTTTGGCTGCGTGTGTGTGTGTGTGTGTGTGTGTGTGTGTGTGTGTGTGTGTGTGTGGGTGGGTGTGTGTGTGTGCGCATGTGACAGCTGAGTGCTAAGTGCACCTTGTTATCATGATTTAAACAAAGGTGGAGGAGGGTGTGTGTACCCTCAGGACCTTGAGATAGATGGGACAAGAGACAGTGAGGGAGAGAGTGTGATAGTAGGTGATAGAGTTAGTGCCTGGGTATACACAGAGAGTATATCAGAGAGAGCAGAGCCTCATTTGCATTCACCACAGACCGACAGTGACGGCACACACCGAACCAAGCCCACCACCACCACTATGCCCTGAGGGAGCTGCTGCTGCTATCGCCCAGAAAGAGGAGACGCCCGGCCTCCTCTGCTGATGAGCAAGCATGATTTTATTAAACAAAAACAGAGCGATAGGGAGACAAATGAGAGACAGAGGGAGGGTGTCTGGGGGTGAATTTTGTTTTCATTATGCTGAGGACATGAGCTCCTTTGGTAGCCAACCATCTGGATGTCTGGATGCAGGTTTCACAGTTGTATTATTGTTGGTGTCTATAAATTCCCTCCTGTTCTGTCACACGCACTCAAATTCGAGCACGCACTCACAATAACAGATACAGTATCTTTATTCCAGCTCCTGTTCGCAATAATGGTGTTCACTGTGGACGTATGTCTCTAAAGGACAGCCTAAAATGAATTTATACATATGTATTTCTACTTTCTTCTGTCCAAAGCATATAACCTGAAGAACAATTACTTTTTGATGCATTTACTTTTTGTTTTTGGAGACTACTTTTGAACTTGTTTTGTCTTAAATGTAGAGGAAGGACAGGGTGACAGGGAAATATGGAGATGGACAAGATGGACTTGAAAAGGTGGTCTCAGTCTGGTTACAAACAAACTCTGGTGCAGTTCGTTTGTGGTGAGAACGTGTTCCGACCTCGATCTGAACCAACTGCAGTCACATGACACATTGTTTGGGTTAAACATGAGCATGTTACAGTCCTGGAGGATTATTAATGTGCACCTCCTCCTGTACTGCCTTAATATGCACATTCGGCACATCCAATGCATCAAAACATTGTTTTCTAGTTGGAGCCGCACCTCGTTTTCAAACTGTATGGTTTGACTAAAATGAGCAATGACAGCAATATAGTCCACGATGAGCAGCGCTAAAATCAACCTGCGTAGTTGTCCCTCCATTGTGACATTAGAAAGTGTCACATTTATCTTGCAAGTGTACTCTTCTTCAATGTTTTGTTTACTTCCTGGATTTTTCCCTACATGGAAATTCTGACCAATCAAGAGCAGCTTTCTTGTGGCATTTTGGCATTTTGGTCCGCTTGTAAATGCTGCCCTGACAACACGAACCAACTCTAGGCAATTATGCAACTTTGTAACAAAATGAGTCCCTGATTCAGACCAAAGCAAGACAACTCTAGGTCTGAAAGCACCTGACTGGGAGAAGTTTCAGCTGGTTGCAAACTGTAATCCTCACCGCTAGATGACACTAAATCCCACACACTGTTCCTTTAAATTTAGATTGTGAAAACAGATGCATCAACAAGTAATCAGCATCTTACTGAAGCTGGTATCAGGTCTGCTTCCATTGAGGGCATAACAGGTGACTGATGTGTGTCCGAGCTGGACACTGATAAAAATGTAATCACAGAGGCTACTAGTGTTTTAATAATTACACTGTTTTAGGGTGTATTTATTTTTAGTAACATGCTTAGGTTTGTCAGTGTTAAAAACAAAACAAAACAAAAAAAAAGTTTCAGATAGAACCGGACACGAACGGTGTTCATCCTTCGGACAGCTTGGAGCCAGTTCTGCAGTGCCAAGCAGGTGCCAGCTGTGATCGAGAGAGCGCGTCCATATGGCGACTATACATTTTTAAGGTGATTAATATGTGGCAGCAAATACTTACATGCCAGTCAGAACATGATCTAATTACAATTCTCCAACTCACTGATAAACACCGAGCTTTGTGCGGAATTGACTGTACGACCAGTTTTGTGTTGCATGTTCGTTTCATAAAAGAGGGCCATTGTAAGTGTGTTTGTGGCTTCACCATTTAGATCCTTCTTTTCAAGTCCTCTCAATCCTTTCCATTTAAATGAACACAGCCCAGATTTAAAGACGTCAAATTGCTTGATACAGGAAGGTAAAGTTATCAAGAACTTTCCACTGACACACACTTTGTCCCGAGTTACTCACAAACTTCACTTCATGGTCTATCAGAGCTCAGTTCAGCAGGTCAAAACACTGGGCTTCATGGTATTAAGGTAAAAATATCTGCCTACTTCCCTTAGACAGGAAGGCATTAAGTTAAGTCCTGGCTCTGATACACTGTGGGTAGAGGTGTCAGTGGATGCCAAGCACAGCCGTGGATCCTCCCATTCCTGCAGGATCCTGCTGGGCCACACAGCATCCATCCACTGCAGTAATTAAACACAGCCCACAAATACACACACTCTCTCACACACACACACACACACACACTCTCACACACACACATATACTAATTGCAGGCAGGAGGCATCCTACTCATTATAGGCCAAATTAAAGCAATCAATTGAAACTAGAGACCAGCAGAGAGGAATTCATTCATGGGGCTTGATCTCCTCTATAAAGACCGCACAGGCTGTGTCAGCTATATAACTCGACAAAACCACACAGATTGACCAGGGTCTGTCACGCAATCAGTCTGCTAATCACCTTCACAGTCAGTTAATGGGGTGCACTTATAAGGAGATGCAAATCAGCTTTTCCATGTTGTATACGAGCAAACATTGAGATGCTGAACGACGAAACGTCCCGTTATCGTTCAAAAATATCTTCAAAATGAAAGTTGTGCCGACGTTCAGGATGTTATCTGGACATGAGCTCAGGCTGCGACTGATCTGGCAAGTAATTTTAACACATTACTTTCCACTGCGATGTATACTGCTGTGTTAAGAGGTCAGAGTAATTTCATGGATTTCTGTGAGATTAGGTTGCATTAATTGGATCATTTGGGACTGATAAAGTAGATCTTGGTGTCAGGAGGTTAAGTAATATAATTAAAGGTCCAGTGTGTCTGATTTAGGGGGAAATATTGTCAGAAATAGAATATAATAAGTATGTTTTCTTTAGTGTGTAATCACCTGAAAATAAGAATGCTTTTGCTACCTTTATGATTTGGCTCCAGGTGAAAACTTCCTGAACGTCTGGATCTTAAGTTATCACGTAATTAAAAACATAGCAGACAACTGCGTCAGACAGGACGTTATATTATTATATCGTTTCAGAACATGTAGCATTTTAAGTTGCGAATACCTGAAGAACCACAAGAAAACAAGCTGCCATTCCTGCAAAGTGTCTCTATACATTATGCCATATTTAAATGTAAGCTATCCTAAGAAGTGTACAATTATCTACTTTTACTTTCAATGTAATGTTTCTTTTGAAAGCATCAGCTGCTCCAACAGTAATGTTAAAACAAATGACGTAAAAACAAGTAACGTCAGCTAAGTTAACACTGCTTCGCTAACGTAGCTAACGTTGGTGGGCTGACGTTACACTGTCTAGGGGCTGCAGTGTCCGATCACAACCATTTCCCATCCAAAAAATTGCTTATCAAACATCATTTACAGAGTTCGCACACATTTTCATGGCCAAAATTTCAAAACTTTTCCATGACTTCTCGAGGACCAACAATAATACTTCCATCACCATTCACAATGTATGCAACGAACATTGCTCCACCTTAAATACGCAGTAAAATTTAAACGTAGCACTGGGGCAAAGCATGAGGAGAGCAACTTTGGAAATTATGGTCGGACAAACATAATTCTAGCTAGCTGGCATAGATGGAGGGAGAGACGGAACGTGGGGAGAAAATGAAGAAACGTGCATATGGAATGTGAAAGGGTAAGATTGGATTACCATTACAGAAAACAAAATTCCTTGACTTTTCTGAAACTTTCAGGGATTTAAGTAATTCCATGACTTGCCCAGGCCTGGAAAATGAAATTGGACGAAACAAAATGAACGCAACTTTTCCAGGTTTTCCATGACTGTGCAAAATCTGCATATTTAAAAAAGAAAGAAAAACACTGTTTTCATAGCAATAATATGACCAATATTTCCTGGTCATCACCATTTGGTCCTCTGTGTCATAACCACATTGCAGTTTTTGGCATCTGACTGATAACATTTTTGGCCAGGGACACAACGCCACTGAACAATGTTTGCTGGGATATGAAACCCTTCAACCAGTTTACGACATAGAATTATGTTCTTCTCAGCGCCAACAAAGATCTCTTGGCTGACACAAGTGGCTACACTGCTGCACACATCTGCAAGGCATTTCCTAGTCCAGCGCCTCTGAGTTTCTTCCTCTCTTTTCTTGCTCTTGCTCTCTCCAACACAAACACACACCAGAGGGGATCAAAGTGTTGAACATCATGGAAAAAACTTGTGTGGCAGGTGGGGAAATTCTTTCTGTTTGCCTCTGTGTTAAGCACAGGACGCTGGATAAAAATGAACATACCTGCCAAAATCAACCCCTGCATCTCTACATAAGCCCGCTTAAGGGAGAGCGAAAGTGTGAGTGTATCCAATTCCAACATTCCCAGTGTTTTTACAAACACATCATGCTCCTGTCACCAGGGGAGCCCCCTTCTCCTCCTCCTCCTCCTCCTCCTCCTCCTCTCCTCTGCTCTTCCTTTCCCCAGCAGCCAGGCCAACTGTTGCTCCATCTCCGGGGCAGATTAGGGGAAGCGCTGGCTCCTGAAGAATGCAGACCTGCTGCTGCCGCCGCCACTCTCAGTTGAGGATTTATTAGGACTGGCATGGCGGGCCCAGGCTTTTGGCCTCCAGCTAGCAGGGGAGAGAGGAGGAGAGGGCGGTGGAAGAGGAGGACCTCTGCTGAGATATTACATGCCATCAATACAAAACATCACGGTGCCTCTTAAAGGTCCAGAGTGGAGGATTTAGGAGGATATATTGGCAGAAATACAATTTATTAAGTATGTTTTATCTAGTGTATGATCACCTGAAAATAAAAATTGTCGTGTTTTCGTTACCTTAGAATCAGCTGTCTATATCTACATAGGGAGCAGATCCTCGCCATGTTCACCACCATGTTTCTACAGTGGCCCAAAACAGACAAACAGAACACTGGCTCTAGATAGCGGCATTCAGGTTTTCGCATTTGCTGTCGTAGTTTGCAGCCCCTCTGCAACAACAATGTTGGAGGAACAGATTTTTTAATTTGAAACTGCCTTTTTCAGTCGTTTTACCAGATGAAATCACTGGGTCTGTTTGTTTTGGAGAGGAAGAGGCCTCTGCAAATAATCTGACTCGTGAATCTACTGAAAAATCTACACTGAAGGAATTCTAACTGGGAGAATTTTAGCTGTCTGCAATCTGCAACCCTCACTGCTAGATGCCACTACATCATGCTAAATCTTACACACTGGACCTTTAAAGGACCGCAATAGCTCCTTAACCTGTGTTTGAGCTGTTTTTCACACAGCTTTCTTAACTCTGACAGCCATAGGTGGACATTAAATGCTTGAAGTTATGGAAGGGGAGTTTCAGTTAATAGAGATAAAAAGATTGGTAAGACATGACGTCCAATTTGAGACAAACAGCCTCTAATAGAGAACAAAAATAATGTTTTGCTACTCAGTATCGTGTCTACTAAAGGTTAATAAATTCAATTACACAAAGTAGAGGGAGATCTTTTTGTACTTGGATCCTCTGTTGTGTCTCCGGTCACAGTGACATTAAACACATGTTCCAAGTCATGAACGTTAAGCCGACCGGTGCTATGTGAACATTTAAATGGACACCGTGTTATATCCAGTCTGAGCCGCAATAACAAAACAATTACACCACAACAGCAACAAGATGTGAGCAGCGATGTGTATCCATGGTGAGTGGCTAGGAGCCTCCACAACTAATGCAGTGGCCTAGATCCAGGCTGCACACATCGATCAGATTGACAATTGAGAGGCCGCGTCGTGGCCGATAAGGCTGTTTTTTTTCTACAGCGGCTGGGGAGAAGCACATCTATTAAGGTGAAAGGAAAAAGGACGACAACTGCACAGTCGTGCCAGTGGCATTGTAATGACCTGGTGTGAGTGACTTGTAGAGGAGGACAGGGGAGGCAGGGCATGTTCTGTATAAGCAGAGACACAGAGGTCACCGTGGAACGATTCTTTTCACCTTGGTGGCCGCCGGTGTGCCGCGGGGATGTGCAAAGAGCACAGCACTACATTAATCTGCTCCTCACATCTATCTGGAGCCAATATGGAGTTACACGCTTCATTTGTTCAGTAAAGCAGTGAATAAGGATGGCCAACTCCTAGAGGAAACACCTGTGTTTGCATCCCACGTTTACAACACATCACCGTAATAAGTCTGGTTATTGCTGGCTATTAATTAGCAGCCTTAAAAATATATGAATAATTTACAGTCATTACTTAATAGCAGCAGTGACTGTGTAGTATCACTATGTGCTGTATAATGTGTTTGGTTTAAGCATCCTTTCATCACTTATCAAACAGCACCACCTGCTGGATATTAGGCAAAATAGTGACCAACAAGGAACTGGTGTAAAGTGTCAGAGGAAAAAATCTGTCCTTCATTGTCTTTGATGCTCTGCAGTTCTGTCTTTATGATGCATACATTATAAGTGGAGGGCCCGAGGTAATATCTGATCCCACTGCACACAGTAACACTGACTTTTATGTCTGTATGGAAAACCATAAAAAATAAAATTTTATGAGAGTAATACCGTAGGCTTACGAGATAGTGCTGAATACATACAACTATTTTCTGGGGTCATCTTTACAGAATGGATTCTACTGTACAATCACAATATTATCCTACTCAGTCTGCTTTAATTTACTTGGTTCATACAGTAACATGGACTGATTATTTTTTAATGCTTTATATTGCTATAACAACTCGAAAATCCAAACTTCTGGTCAGCATGTGGTGATTCAACTTCTAGCAGCACCTCATTTGAATCAATAAATGCTTTCCTATGCCCAATAAGCAATGTGTTCATGTTTTACTCCTGATTATAGTCAGGTGCTTGTCACTTTTTGGTGAATGTCTCTTGACAGACATATTTTCATCAGGGAAAAAAAAGCGTCACTCGACACTTTTCTCTCATGTTGCACACCTGAACAATTTTGTTATGTCACAGACAACGCCATATTTTGCTAGCAATGGGATTGGTAGTGTTACAAACACCACCATGAGATAGTAGTTTTCAATCCACACCAACTCCAGCCTGCATTCAGTGTCTCTGTCCACAGGAGCAGTCATCTGTCGGCAGCAGTGGCCAACCAAACTGCTTTCACCAGGCTGACTGACAGCGGATATTTACTGAACCAAAATACTTTTCATGTCAGCTCCATGGGAAGAAATCAATAGTGTTTGTATTTATGGATTCATTGATTTGAATTTCCAGTCCACTGTAGTGAGTGAGGGGAGTCTGTGGCTTACAGACAAATTGGAGTTGGAGTTGATCAATCAGTGAATGTATGGTTAATACCTTAAAAACACATATACAATGGAATGTTTGTGTTAACAGCTGTATGTGCAAAGTACGCTTCACTAAAGGCAACAAAAATATAACTGGAGTGTAGGGGGAAAAAAAGCATAGGAGGTTTCTGGTTAACATGGAGACCATTTAAAGCCTTTGGTCAAAGTATAAATTGAAAATGACATGTGAATGTTTAATTTCTTAATCAGGCTTTACACTCCGTCACCAGCATGAAGTGAGCTCCACTCACCTTATAACTGATTGACTGTTGGCTCCGTTGGAGTTTGAAGTTTCAGATTGCAGCTTCAAACTGAAGAGAGAAAAGAACTCCTGTCAACACTGATCCTGTGGTTCATTAGCTCAGTGAAAGTTAAAACTTTATAATATTATAATTTATTAATAACCTATAACTTTAATACAGTAATTCACAATATAACTTTATAACACAAGATAAGCCTTAATTCATCCCCAGAGGATAAATTCAAGTGTTGCAGCAACTCAAAGACAGAAATAAGTACAGATAAATAGAGGTAAAAATACACAAAGTTAAGAGGTAAAGTGACACGATATGATTAATAGCTGCAGGTCTAGTATTATTTAAAAGCGCTCTGTAATCATTAAAAGCTACATACACTTTTGGGTATGAAAGTACAAGTACAACAGCAGTGTACTCCAGTAAATGGACTGCATTTATATTGAGCTTTTATAGTCTTAGTGACCACTCACATTACAGTCACCATTCACCCCATTCACAATCATTTGCACACTTGTGGCTGAGGCAACCATACAAGGTGATACCTGCTCATCAGATAAACATTCACTCTCAGACACCAATGGGACAACCATCACAAGCAAATTGGGGATCAGTGTCTTGCCCCAGCACACTTCGACTGCAGGGGCCAGGAATCAAACCACCAACTCTCCTGATTCATAGATAGCCATACCTCCTGAGCCACAGCCACTCCAACAGAATGTAAAAGCTCAAGTATCTGTAAACCCAAACTCAAAGTACTTTAAGTCCACACTGTACGCAGCTTAAGTGATCCAATGCAGTTTTTTTTTTTACTGTAAACTTGTGTCTTTACATTAAACTGCAGTTCACGCATCAGCAGTTACTAAGCAGTGGTCGAGCCAAATAGCGTAGGAGAAACACTGATTTATAACGTTTAACTGCTTTATTCAGTATTTTTACAAGTTAAATCACCGGATCTGTTTGATATGGAAAGAAAGAGACCTCTGCAGATAATTTGGCTTCCGTTCAAAACCTCCTGAACGTCTGGATCATAAGTTTGTTGAGCACACATTATGGTATCAGAGAGAAAAGGTGAGCACACAAAGCAGGTTCGAAGCTAGCGCCTGTCTCCGCTGAACCAAACTGCATCAGAGAAACACTGATTTGTAACTTGAAACTACTTTATTCTGTATATTTACTGGTTTAAATCACCAGGCCTGTTTGTTTTGGAGAAAAAGAGACCTCTAAAGATAATTCGGCTCCCCATAAGAAGTTTGAGCTGTTGCAGTCTGCGATTTTCACCGCTGGATGCCACTAAACCCCTATTTTTTTCATATTCATGTCAATTCAGTTAGCATGGCAGCCTATTAGATAAATAACTTACCATTTGATGATGGCATCACTTGAAAAAAAAGTCCTTCCTCTTGTTATTTAGGATAATATGTTTGATGGCGGGGTCATGCAACTTTTAACTCCAAATTTTCATTAAAAGTTTATCTTAAAACTGGGTGGGACATAAATTCCCAACGGCTTCCAACGGGCTAGCTAGCTTGTTTATCAGCGGTTTTACTTGGACAGTTAGCAGTCGGACCACCAATTTAAACTGAAGATATGATTCATCAATTTTTATTACAGGACAACCAATCACAGAGCTGAAACTATATTTTCCTCCTAGCAACTGTAGAGGCAGAAAAATTCTGATTGGGAGACAAAGGTGCGTATTAATTTAACCCTTCACATTCCAACACAAACTGAACAGGTTGGTTTAAAGGGTTTGTTTTTCTCAGAAATATTTTGTTTAGATGTTGATTGGCAAACTATGAACTGTTCAAATAAAAGTAGAGCTGTTGACTTAATATATAAAAAAATAGATTTAAAAAAATATATATATTAATTTTTAGAATATCTTAAGCCAGGCATGTTCAAAGGCCGGGCCAGGAGCCAATCGTGGCCCGAAGATCAATTTCATATGGCCTGCAGCTTGTCTTTGTATGTACTAGTGCTAATGTTGTGTGGCAGCTTCCCCCCAAGTATTTTCACGTTATCTAATCTGGCCTCTATTCAAAAAAAGTTTGGACACTCCTGTTTTAGGCTCATTCTAAGGACCCAGAGGGCCCTGATGGTTGTCCACTGAGTATATCTACCATAATTATGTGGCTACAGCATTGTAGAATTGGATATTAATATGAATGCGGTATTAAAGTTAAGGGTAGGCAGAAATCTGAAACAGGCAAAAAAAATGGCCTTCCTCCTGCAGCTCTATCCTCTCTGTCCTAAGTCCATCCCAGCAGACAACCACCTGCATATGCACACGCTCCATAAACTAACCCAGTGTTTTCTATTGATAGATTCAGATTTATTATAATAGATATCTCATGTCATTGTGCAGTTGCATAGAGGTCCCTGCGCCTTGCTCCCCACCACCGTAGAGTGCTTTCCCTGGGAGGAGGGCACAGAGCAGCTCTGAAGATGGACTGTAAATTAGCAGCTGTAGAAGCTCCAATTCAGCCAAACCCCTCAGTGGTCTGGTGCCCAGTGGTAGCACTGGGTCTAACCTGTGTAACATCAGCAGAAAGTTTGCTGATCTGACGGAGAGTCTGGGCTGTCCAGTCCAGCCAGACCAGTTCCAGTGGGGGTCCATGTCTGGAGCTGCTGCCTGCTCTCACAATGGGATTCTGCTCAAAGGTTGGATTTTTGCCAAGTAAAGCCAAAATTAAACTGCCTACCCCAGATTTAAGACATAAATGTCTTAACTGATAGGCAGAGGGCGATTACTTTGTCTATTTTATACAAAACATTCTGAGGATCTCACAATTTATCAGTGACATACAGAAAATAAGTTGGCTAAAAGTGCTTATTCGGGTTTTTTGTGAAATACCTCACAAGATACAAGATGAGGTCTCTGTTGTCTTCCTGATCACCACCATAGAATCTGACATTTAGTCCAAATCTATAATATTTGCATTAAATAATTCAAATCCATTCTACAAAACATGCTACAGTGAATTAGATTGATGTATTTGAATTAATTTCACTGTATGAAAGTCAGTTTGCAGAAACTTGAATTATATCAGTATTACCAAAGAACCAGCTGACATTTTGGGCTGTTTTGACCAGACGGTATAATTTTAATACATCTAACATTCACCTCGTCTGAGAAAGAAGGGAATGCAATTTTGTCTGCCGAATAATGCAACCACATTGTAACTTTATTTCGAGATATTTATGAATCAAAAGTCCCACAATAATGCACAACAAGATTGCGTAATGTTTTAATGTCAAGTAACTTTCTATGAGATATCCTGCCAGCTCTAAACAGTAATAACTAATGAACCATCCATGGATTCTGACTCAGAAAACTGTAAGGTCTCAATTACTATGAATGTGATCTGAAAGGCCATCCAATCCTCCTCTTCCCATCCCCCAAAGACCACAAACACAAGCCTGCAGGACAGCATGTCTGCAACATAAATCACAAACTAGATACAGCGAGACCATGGATGGATTACAGAACAGGCCTACCGGGCACAGGCCCGGGGGCCCAAAGTGTGCCTCAAAGAGACACAAAACAACTACAAAGAGACACAGTTTGATTACAAATGACACAAAAAAGACACAAATATAAATCAAAGAGACACTAAACAACTACAAAAAGAAATAAAACGACCAAAAGACACAAGTATCCCTAAAAGAGACAATAATTGCACTTTGAAGAGACACAAAATGGCAACAAAGGCATGCAAAGGAACTACAAAGAGACACAAAACAACTACATAGAGATACACGACCACAAAGAGATGCAAAGGAACTACAAAGAGACACAAAACAACTACATAGAGATACACGACCACAAAGAGATGCAAAGGAGCTAAAAAGAGACACAAAACAACTACATAGAGATACACGACCACAAAGAGATGCAAAGGAACTACAAAGAGACACAAAACAACTACATAGAGATACACAACCACAAAGAGATGCAAAGGAACTACAAAGAGACACAAAACCATTACAAAGAGACACAGTTTGATTACAAATGACACAAAAAAGACACAAATACAAATCAAAGAGACACAAAACAGTTACAAAGAGAAACAAAACGACCAAAAGACACAAGTATCTCTAAAAGAGACAACAATTGCACTTTGAAGAGACACAAAATGGCAACAAAGGCATGCAAAGGAACTACAAAGAGACACAAAACAACTACATAGAGATACACGACCACAAAGAGATGCAAAGGAACTACAAAGAGACACAAAACAACTACATAGAGATACACGACCACAAAGAGATGCAAAGGAGCTAAAAAGAGACACAAAACAACTACATAGAGATACACGACCACAAAGAGATGCAAAGGAACTACAAAGAGACACAAAACAACTACATAGAGATACACAACCACAAAGAGATGCAAAGGAACTACAAAGAGACACAAAACCATTACAAAGAGACACAGTTTGATTACAAATGACACAAAAAAGACACAAATACAAATCAAAGAGACACAAAACAGTTACAAAGAGAAACAAAACGACCAAAAGACACAAGTATCTCTAAAAGAGACAACAATTGCACTTTGAAGAGACACAAAATGGCAACAAAGGCATGCAAAGGAACTACAAAGAGACACAAAACAACTACATAGAGATACACGACCACAAAGAGATACAAAGGAACTACAAAGACACACAAAACAACTACAGAGAGATACACGATCACAAAGAGATGCAAAGGAACTACAAAGAGACACAAAATGACGACATAGAGATACACAACCACAAAGAGATGCAAAGGAACTACAAAGAGACACAAAACAACTACAGAGAGATACACGACCGCAAAGAGATGCAAAGGAACTACAAAGAGACACAAAACGACAACATAGAGATACACGACCACAAAGAGATGCAAAGGAACTACAGAGAGACACAAAACGATGACATAGAGATACACGACCACAAAGAGATGCAAAGGAACTACAAAGAGACACAAAACGACGACATAGAGATACACGACCACAAAGAGATGCAAAGGAACTACAAAGAGGCACAAAACAACTACAGAGAGATACACGACCACAAAGAGATGCAAAGGAACTACAAAGAGACACAAAACGACTGCAGAGAGATACACAACCACAAAGAGATGCAAAGGAACTACAAAGAGACACAAAACAACGACATAGAGATACAAGACAAAAATACCACTAAGAGACACAAACCATAAAAAAGATGCTGACAACTATAAAGAGACACAAAACAACAACAAAAAGGGGCAAAACCTGTAAAAAAACAAAACAAAAAAAACTGCAGGTATTGAACAAGCTACAGCCATAAAACGAGCGAGTGCAATAACTAAACTTGCATGTGTGATCACACATGTTATGATATAATCGATAACATCAACAGGTTGACAGTAATATCATCTTAAGAATGAATAGATTGTTTCCCTGTTGTGGAAATTGCTCTAGAAAACAATTCAGTATAGAGTCTGAATTGTTATTTCACAGTGAAAATGTTCTAGATAATAACCAATGGCAGTTGAACACCACTCTGATGCGTCTACACACACACACACACACACATGCATGTACACAAGAATGGACAGCGCTAGCATTGGATTTTTGGCAGCTCCAGTAAGACATCAGAGGAAGCAGCAGCTGGCACCGTGTACAGAGAAAGGAAAAGAGAAAGATGACAGGGGATATACGGAGTCTGTCAGAAGCAATGTCAGGCCACTGCTTCCCTCATCTGCTCTCTGGCGAGCTCCATTCATCTTGGCAGATAGCAATTTATATGTCAAGTTAACCTCCCTCCACAGACTTGGCTCCGATGCCTTGACTGGGGCAGTACAACTCCACTGACAATTCTATAGTGCAATAACACAATTACAGATAGAGCCGGGGAACAGCTCTCACAGCCGTAGTACATTAACCTCCTTTCACCACAGTGGCTTACTGCACGCTCGTACAGAGTCTGAGCGATGCCAAGGCAGATATTACAGAAAGTACAACCTCTTTAACAGAAACAGGTCAAAGGACTGCATTTAAAAAGCTTCAGCAGAGGCTCAGGCTCCAGTCTGTGAAAAAGCCATCTGTCATTTTTTATGATTTCATAGGTGACGTTTTCTTGTTGGCATTGCAAGAAAATTTGAATAGAAATTTCTTAAGCTTTGGAAGCATGTGCACTGCATTGATTTGAATACCAAAAACTAATTTGTCAGCCATTGTGACTGTATTGTGTGCTATTTACAATCTCAATTAGTAGAAAATGATGCCAGTATTAAAACGGTGTGTAATTTAAGGCGAGACACTACAGGTGAAAACAGATTGGGTCTGTTTTGCAGAACAAAAACTGTCCAAAATGCAGATTTAGGTGTTTATTTTAGTTCTGATTTCTGTTCTGCACTATTAATTAGATAATACATAATTTGCATATTTACACATAAAACTTCAAAAACTCGTAAAACTAAATATAATTGTCCTTATGTCAGTAATCAGCTGGGAACGTTTCATGGTGGCATATTTTATTTCTCAAAAAAAAAAAAAAAAATTCTCAATTCCTTTTTTTCCTCATACTCTGAGTCAGTCAGAACATTTTATTCATAAAAACATGGCAAAAAAAAAAAATGATTCTTTTAATGGCTTTTTTATTCATTCAGTAATTTCTGATTAATTGAGCTATAAAATGAGATGCCCAAAATTCCCTCCATAAAAATCTTTGACTCTAATACGACAACAAAGTGAAACAAGAATTTTGAACCAAGCTTTATCCAATGTTTAGAATTGTTCTGGAAATGTATGCAGCTTCGTGCATATGTATTTAGATAATGCATAATTTGCATATTTACACATAACGCTTCAGACAACTTGATATACAAAAAATAATTATCCTAATGTAAGTAAACAAATGCAGAGGTTTCATGGTGATACGCATTATTTAAATTTTTATCCCACTGTCTTATTTTTGCTTAAAAAAATCCATATCTTTGAAGGCAGTTTTTTCAAAACTATTTTTTTCTCATAACTTGAGCCAAAAATACACCAGACTTTGCAGTTTTGTTCCCGTCTATATTACAGAGGAGTTTACTCATATATCATTCATAGTCTGATTTATAGAACATTTTTTCCCCTAAAAACAATATTGGAAATTGATTTTGTTATGGCTGTTGACAGTATTTTCTGATTTATGGAGTGATAGAAAGAAATATCCAAAAATTCCTCTGTAGAAACCTTTGAAACAAAGTGAAACAAGAATTGTGAACCTGGCTTTATCTGAAAATGCGTGCAAATCAGCTCATATTTAATTAGATACCACTTCATTGGCATATTCAAACATATAATTTAAGAAAACTTGTATTCGGTGCAGTATATAATAATATGTAAGACATTCAGACCATATCTATGATTCAGAGTCTGAGCTGGTGGCAACAGTGCTGACAGACATCATGGTGTAAACCTGATGGGGAACAGGAGGGTTTTACGACGGCGCCATTGCCCTTATTAGCAATACTTGCCTGTGATTGCAGTGTAGAGCGATGGAGGGTAGCTTGCCAGTGGGATACACACACAACAACTCACTTACAAACATGCACACACAGCCTGATCGTCTACAGCAGTGGTTCTCAACTTTTCTTCTGTCGACAACCCCTAAATTAATCCACAATGGGTCAGGAACCCCCAGTTGATAAGATTTCTCCTCAGGGACCTTCATCTGAAAAGATTTTAGTTGTTAGATATGACTAAGGCTACACTTCTGTAGTTGTCAACATAATGAAGGGTTGCAAAGACAGAAACAACACTGGTAGCTTGTAGGAATTTGGTGTCTTACTCAAGAACACAGAGAGGATGTGAACCTGTGCCCTCAGGTTCAGTAACAGACATACCTACTCAGCAACTTCCCAGCATATCCAGAGATGTGAGACATCAAACGTGTGTATCATTATTAACATTATACACTAACTAGTGTAATCGTAAGTGCTATATTGTAGGCAACTGGACTTGCTTGCGTTTCTTGAAGTTCTAAATGACTGGTATGAAGTTACAGACTATAAACCCTGTGTGGGTGTGAACCCTTGCAGAGTCGTAGGGGTCACATGAGCTCTTAGTTTCAGAGTCTTCAAGGTCACAATGTGAGTCGTTGACCCACCTGGCCACCATGTGAGTCGTTAGGGTCAGGTGGGACCACTTACGGGATATAGCACTTACGATTACCATGACCTGGATGACTCAGAATCTTCACCGACTAACTAGTGTATATTTTACTTCAGTAATATTTTATTTATTTCTTGGCTTACTGGACTGTCACACTCTGTTGCCCTTGAAAAACTTACCTTTATGATTAAGGGTAAATATTCTACTTTTGATAAGTTATGGGAGCATTTATGACATTTCTAGAGGGGGAGAAGGCTACAGAAGTCTACTTGTATTAATTTCTTGAATGCAAGATAATTATGTGCATTGTCTTTCTTCTTTCTTTCCTTTAGACCATCAGTATTTGTATAGGTAGCATTTCTGATTATCTATTTTTTATGTATTGCCCTGTTGTAGCAGTTGATAACAAGATGATGCCTTACTGTGAACGTTCTGTTTCGTATTCTATTTCATAATTTATTTCATCGTTTTATATTGTTACACACCTTATCTGTTAATATCTCACTCATACTTGGAATACTACCTCACCTAACACTGCAAAAACAGACGACAGTGTTTTCTGTTTGGAGTAACAGATAATTATTAGGTTAACTTAAGTTTTGATGCTAACTAAAGATGACTAGCAGTCCATGTTTCAGTATTAATAATCCAATAAGTACTCTCCTGTTATTACTATTTTTGCTTAGCAGACAGTTACCATTATCTTTTATTTATTTCTCCAGTTATTCCTCCCACAATCACTGCTCATGGACTTAAAGCTACTTGTATTTAAAAATGCATTATTTTCTTATTATCATCATTATTATTATGGTATATAATTTTTTAAAATTATTTTTATTATATTATTTCAAATGATCTTTTCTCCAAATTATACATTACTATGTGCTGACACATATTTGAGTGTTCTCTGTGTGTTTAAATTGTTTTGTTTATTTTTAATTAAATTGATTTTGTTAATTTTGTTGTTAAATTTGTTAATTTATTAAAATTTGTCGATGGTAATTTTAAAATGCTCCAGTAGGTGGAGGCATTGCAGCGTTTCACATCCGACCCGTCATAATTACCCAACAGAAGAAGACTGTGACGTAACCAATCAAATATGGCAAGAGAGGTGGAATAGAGAGGGCAAAGGGAGGCATTTATTTCACATACAAAACAGCATCAGGGTCACTAGGGCAGGTATAGGGCACAGGAGAGAGGAAGTGGTGATAATGAGGTTAAGGCTAGGGCACTGTTCACTTAATAAGTCACTTAAACTGGTAGGGAAGCATCAGACAGGACTGTGTGAGAGGTGTCAGGAAGAGGAGGAGTCAGTGGATCATGTACTTTTGAGGTGTAGGGCATATGGGGCTCAGAGAGAGGTGATGAGGAATAGTCTGAGGAAGTTAGGGGTCCAAGAGTTTAATTTAAAAGGAGTAATGGAAATGAGTGAGAGAGCGCGAGTCAGGGTAGTAGTGAAGTTTTTAAGGGACACAGGGCTTTTTTATAGGGTATAAGGTAGGTTAGGAATGGTGTAGCTATATAGGGTAGGACTAAATGTGTGTGTGTGTGTGTGTGTGTGTGTGTGTGTGGGTGGGTGGGTGGGTGTATGTGTGTTGTGGGGTGGGCCTATTGTCTGGTCCACACTCCAGAGCAGAAAGGGGCGGTAATGTACCTATTGCTGGATGCCAACCGCCGTAAAACAAAAAGAAGAAGAAGAAGAAGAAGAAGAAGAAGAAGAAGAAGACGAAGACTGTGACGTCTGCTGACGTAACCAACGTCAAGATGTCTGAACGACAGGCGTATGGCTTAGCCTGAAACATAACAGTTTAGTTTTCTTTTTTTGGTTTGCTTTTGCTTTTGTTTCGTTTGGAGACTCGGACGTTGTCTTAAATGGGGACCGGAAGCCTACCATGAAACTCCGGGTGCAGAATGACAGGTGAGCAGAAGCTTTTAGCACCGGCAGACAGAAAACAGCTGTTAGCTAATGCTAACGCTAACGCTAACGGCAGCCCAGTACACTGTGGAGGAAACGATCAGCTGTCTTGTTGACTGTCTCTCATTACTTATATTTCCTGAAAATTATGGATTTAACCTCCGTACAGTTCGGCTAACTTTAGTTAGCTTTCAAAACCACTGTACTTACAGCCTGGATGAGACTTATTGGATTATTAATACTGCAACACGGACTGCTAGTCATCTTTAGTTAGCATCAAAACTTAAGTTAACGTTAACCTAATAATTATCTGTTACTCCAAACAGAAAACACTGTCGTCTGTTTTTGCGGTGTTACACCGAATTCTGTAACAAGTCTCAATCCCTTACCGAGCTCCTAAAATACAAACAGAAACCCTAACCACTCGTCTACTCACTGAACTCTACTATTTCTTAACGGAGTCTGGTTCAGGGTCACAGAATCTGACGGGTCACAGATTGCAGTGTTACACCTGCAGCTTTCAGTTATTGTACAAGTTAATACTTGTACAGATTAACCACACCCATGATCACAGAGTTACCATAATGTCACTTATTTAGACACCTGAACTTAGTCAAATAGTGATCAGATAGTGGCATTGTTGATTTGTTTGGTGGGAGCCCCCGACTCAAAGATAATAAATCGCCCACCCAAATTTTTATTTTTATTTATTACTCATCTATTAATGTGTCTACATGCTACTGTATGTTGTAGTATGTGTGCAAGGCAAACTGTTCAAACAAATTGCCCCTGGTGGGATTAATGAAGTTGTCTGAATCTGAATCTCATTCTTGAGAATTGGGATAAATCTTGCCTTACCAAAAAGAAAACCTTAAAATTATAACTTATCAACACACGTATTTAGCTTCTGGGGTGACACTTTATTTTTTAAAGGATTTATATGTATGAAATAATGATGAGTTATTAAATATTTTGACCTAAATTTATTATTTTAACTTCTAAACTTGCCCTATGCCAGAAAACACCTTTGTCCCAGATAATAATTCACAAATTCAAACAATTAAAAAATGTGTTAAGACTTCAAAATCTAAAACTGACAGCACAGACTGATAACATCAGTTTTAAAAAGGCACTGCAAGATCATCAGATTTTCACATAAAATGCATAAAAGGAGTTAGCTATAATCTAAGGACTCCTGTCTCATCTATTGGATTCCAAAAAGGTGGTAATGCTGCTTAAGCACCGGTGAGCTTTTTATTTTATGATAAAATAATTAAATAATATTGCTATTGAGTGTATCCCAACCACAACCGCTCAAAACTAAACAAGAGTTATGGTCTAAAAATGAGTATTTTGATTAGCATGAAGAGAACTCTAAGCAACTTACAAATTAAAATAGCTACTCACTACGACTGCTGTGAAATTAATGGATATTTATCACTATTTGTCAACTCTGTCAGACGTCAACTCTGTCAGACGTCAACTCTGTCAGATCTTACCTCTGACATCCATTATGTCCGCTATTCAAGAAAAAAATAAATCACTGGGAGGTTGGCTTATTACAAAGTTTAAAAGTCGAGACTTTGATCTTTTAAAATATATTTTCCAAGCCTACCTGAAGAGTAAAAATCGATCGACTGTCCCACTTCTCAAGAATGAGTGAAATGCAAAGTCCTGCATTAAAACATAGAGCTGTGAGTCTATATCTTGGATTAACTGACGACTGTGCACCTTCCATTTGTTATACAACTTGTTACTGCTAGACACATTGTTTCTGAGGGTACAAAGGTTTGTCTTTTGTGTTGAAGGAGTGATTCCAGAAGAGCACTGAAACTGAGGGAGTCTCCGACTGTAATGCAGCCTAATTCAGATGAGCTGGGCGCTCACGCAGCAAATGGTTTATCCCTAACTCTGCAACCAGAACTTACCAGAACACCAGTCCCTGCTGCTGCTGCTGCCGCCGTCAACCCCGAAACCAATGAGGTGCGGGTAACCATGACCAGCAAGCCCGGGGAGTCCAGTGGAGGCGCATCATCCAGGAGGTCCAGAGTCAACTCCCACAGCCACTCCCATTCTCAGCCACACGTGCACAATCGGGCGCAGCACCACTCGAACTCAGAGCCTGAGCTGGACCCGCCTGACTCTGATCTGGACTCTGGGGAACCCAGCACCTCCTTGTCTGAGCTCCGCTGTCTCTTCCGCTGGCTCCAAAAGAGTCTTCCCTTCCTCATCATACTGTGTGCTAAACTGGTCATCCAACATGCTCTTGGTGAGTTAAGCAAACACAGTTAATGCATCAGTGAATGCAAGACAACTTATTATACGCTTTCTATCCATTTACCAGGTCTGGCAGTTGGCGTTGGCCTCTTCACGACTTTTCTGTATGTGAATAAAAACATTCAGATTCAAGTCTTTCTTCAGGTAAGTTAAGAACAGAAAACATTTATTGATTCTTTTATACAGTTCATTGCTATTAGAGTCCTAAACCATGTTATCGCCTGTGTGTTCCCTCAGGATCGTCACTCAAAGCTGCAGTGTGTGTGGCTGCTTCTGTTCCTGATCTCTTCCACCCTCCTGCTTTACTACACCTTCCTCACTGAGACACTTCATTATTGGTACGAGTCAGTGCATCTGTGCAAACCAATTACCTGTTCTTGGAGTATAATCTCACTCTCTGTTGGTTGTTAGTAAGCAGCCGTTTAACGTGAACACAACCTTCTTCCAGTCTCATCTTCCTCAGCCCAACCATTGAGCCGCTGGGTTTCTGGGAGGTTCTATGGGCAGTCGGCATCACCAACTTCATCATAAAGTTTCTCTTTATGGGGATTAAGTGCCTTATTCTGCTGCTGCCATCTTCACTGGTGACCTACAGAACCCAGGTGAGTGTGGTGTATTTCTCCTTTGGGTTTTTGGTTTTAAGGAAGAACTGTCACTCTAATATTATGTCTTGGCAGTGCTGGTTCAGTAGTTCTTCTTTTGTCTCCAGGGCCGGTGGGTGATGCTGACTGAGGAGCTGGGTCAGGTCCACCAGGCCACAGCTCCTGTTCCACTGTGGTTCCGCTACCTGGTCACGTACCAGGAGGTTGACGGCACCCCTGGACTCACACTGGGGGTCCTGCTGGCTTTGCTCTACCTCATACTGAAGGTGTGATCAGTCAGACTAACCAGCAATAGATCTTTACATCATTAAAGGAATACTTCACCTCCCAAATAACCATTTGTATATCAATCACTCACCGCATGTTAAGTTGAACTTGTGAAAAAAAACTTTTTCTCCTATGCTTCTGGTGAGCAAAGAATACAAAAATGGAGAAAATTCTGGATGAGCTGAAGTCATATTATCTGCCTGTAACAACAGCAAAACTATATCAAAACATTTACAAAGTCTCACACAACTCGTGCAGTATAATCCAAGTCTCATTTATCCAATTGTGTGCTCAGACAGGGAACTGAACTAAAAGTGAAACTTCTCCATACTCTCTTCAAAGCCAGACTCTGTTGACACAAACAGTAATTTTACCTTGCCGAACAGAGGAGCTCCTGGTCTCTGAACTAGCCCTGTAAAGATGAAAAATGTAACTTTTCCACATTAAAATGTCTAAAAACGACTCGACCGATGTTACAGGTGACGGTAAAGCTCTGTCTTTTAGTATTGTTTCAATTGAGAGACCTTGGCTTTGACTTCAGTTTGTCAAGAATTTTCTGAGTTCTGGTATTCTTCGTTCACCATGAAGGCATGCCAGGATTCAAGATATCACAGGGTTAGTTATTGATATACAGAGGGTCATTTTGTGGGTTAAGTATTCCTTTTAAAATAAAATTTTTTTGTTGTTTGTTTACATTTTTGTTCTTTTTTCTCCCCCTCAGCTTTTAGGATTGTACGGACAGTGGACGTCTTTGCTGAAAACTGTGAGGATATTTCTAAAGGGCGAGGTCAGTGGTTAACAACTTCTTTGTTCATTTGTGAGTCGTCACATTGAGGAACCAGCTGTGCTGAGGTGTTGCTTTTGTCTGTTTCTCAGCACACAGGCACAGCGGCCACTAGGAGTCAGTGCAGCGAGGCTGGAGACGTCTGTCCCATCTGTCAGGGAGAGTACAGGGAGCCTCGGGTTCTGCTCTGTCAGGTAAAACCACACAAGTGTTCACTGCAGGGCCTGTCGTATCAAACCAATGATCAGGTTTGTTATTGTAGATGTAGTATTTATAATTGAAGTTATTGATGAGCCTCCTCTGTGCTGTGTGGGCATCAACAAGCAGACTAAGATCCTTCAGGTCAATTTTACATTATCAGACTTTATCACTTTATCTTTGACGTCTTAGTGCTGTACATGCCAGGACGTACTCTGAGGTCCTCGGGCAGAGGTCTTTTGTCTGTTCCAGAGGCCCAACTGAAAACTAAAGGGTACAGAGCGTTTGCTGTCAGGGCCCAAGGCTCTGGAACAGTCTGCCCGGGGAAATCAGGTCAACCCAGTCAGTGAGTGTTTAAGTCCCTTCTTAAAACATACTTTTATCTGAGAGCCTTTCCTGATTTTACTTGAATTTTAATTTAATTTAGACTGTCTTTTATTTCCTCAGTCTTGGTACACTAATGTGTTTCTGTCAATTCTTTTAAAAGTTGTTGATTTCATGTCTTGTCTGTTAACTCTGTTTTAAAAAGCGCTTTATAAATTCGTAAAGATAAAGAAGGAATTGGTCCAGAATTCATTGAGATGGCTGCAGCCGGCTGCAATGGAAACACTCGTGGCGTGTTTTGAAACGTCAATTTACATCCACTAAAGTGCTTGTGATTGACACTGACAGTGTCACATTGTTAGTACAAGTGTATGGAAAGAACCTTGACAGAGATAGACCTTTTTATTAAAGAGTAAGTTCCTTTTTGTTTAACTACAAACAGCCCCAAAATCGCCTTCGCCAATCCCACCAGACTCAATAAACGTTCATTTTATTATTGCAAAACACACTTGATCCAAAATTGAGAGAAACAAAATAAAACTCACAAAACCATCTTAGTTTGTCCTTTCACTGTTCCAACAATCACCAACTCTGGTTTGGTTGAAAAAAAACCCCAAAATGTTAATTCACCCAGTGAGATGTGAAAATACGCTGCCTCTATACATGCTAAAATTACCGTTTATTTAAATGGAGTCTGGTAGGTTTGGCGACAGTGATTTCGGGGCTGTTTGTAGTTAAACAAAGGATCTTACTCTTTAACAAAAAGGTCTGTCTCTGTAGGGACACTTAAAAAAATAATCTGAGCCTGTCAGTGGCAAAAACGAGCACTTTCATTGGACGTAAATTGACACTGCAGCCTGTTTTACTATCGACAGCTACAGCACTCTCGCTCAATACTGGACCAATCTAAAAATGTGGTTCTTATAAGTCACTGAGACACAAAAGCAAACAAAAACAGTGTCTGTGTTGAAAATAGTGAACTTACCCTCAAAGAGAGAAAATCTGTAACACAACAGTTTCACAACTGCACTTGTCTTTTATTTACTATTCTTCTCTACCAACCCTAATAATAAACCCATATTTTCTTTATACATCATTATTCATCTTTTCCGACCCCTTCCTGAATCAGATCAGTCATGGACGATTAAGTGCAGGACATACTGACATGCTTTTGTTTTTCTGGCATGCAGCACATATTCTGTGACGAATGCATCGCTCTGTGGTTTAACCGGGAGAAGAGCTGCCCTCTCTGTCGCACTGTGATCACAGAGAAGGTTTACAAATGGAGGGACGGAGCCACATCTCCTCACCTGCAGATTTACTGACTCATGAGGTATAGGCAGAGGGCTTTTGGGGTGTGGGACGTCGGTATTAGCTTGTATTTAATGTGATTTTTCCTGAGGCTGTCAAACCCCACTGACAAGTAATGTTGTACACTGTTTGGTTAATGAGCTAAGGGCTGTGGCCCTCTGAGGGCCGGGGTCAGTAAGGACAGACGACTTGCACCTACAGTAGACATGTTTCTGGCTTATTTCCCAGAACTTGTCACTTTAACAGACAATGGACAGTTGATTATTTTCATGCCCCAAAGTGATTTTTCTATTTTAAGTTGATACCTCTTGTGTTGTGTTGCTTTTATTCACCTTTTAATATAAAAACTTTCCTCACGTGGCAACAAATTGTTTTACTTCCACAATTTCTCCTACTTGTAAATATGGGAACATCAGAGAGATATATATTAAAAAAGTATTTTAAACAGAATTTTTCCTCTGTCATACGTTTGAACAAACATGCAACACATGCACCCTCTCTTATCCAGTGTTTCTAAATTTGTTGAAGCAACTTTTGATTTCTAACAGTAAACGTGTAGAAGGAAGCAGCTGCAAACCTCGGCTCAGGAGTGCTTGCTGAATTCTGCTTTAGCTGTGTGGTTGAGCTTAGGAAGCACAGTTCACAGTAACATCACATGGTGCAGTAATGACCAGACTTTTGCCACTGAAGGCACTGAAAGATGAACATGGCAGGCTGAAGAGTAACTTTCTGTGATGAGTCAACAGTCTGCCTTTTGCTTTCAGCTTTTGGTGACTATTTTATTTCCACATCTGATACAAAAGGATGCAACTGAGCTTGACAGACTGATTTACACACAAATTATTTTTCTACAAAGGTTACATAGCCTTGTTTTTGTAAAAACCAAAGACTGGGAGAGAAACATCTATTTTATTATGTACAAAAATCATTTCACTGTGTTGTTATTTTTATCCATTTAGATGCATAAACTATCTGAATAAAGATCTACAATTTTAATGTTCGTGGCCTGTTTTTATGTGACAAAATAAGAATCACTTGTTTGCTGAGTAGCTTAGTGTTGTAGACAATCATTGAGGTCTAAATATTATTTAAAGTGATGTTGTACGGAGGTTGAACAGAGCTCACTTTAAGGGTAATTTGGTATTTTTCAACCTGGACCGAATTATCACATAAGAGGTTAATGGGAACCATGAAAGAGGCTGCAATGTAACCACTGGCACTGTCAATTTACACTCACTGGCCACTTTATTAGGTACGCCTGTTCAACTGCTTGTTAACCCATATAGCTAATCAGCCAATCACGTGGCAGCAACTCAATGGTTTAGGCATGTAGACATGGTCAAGACAACCTGTTGAAGTTCAAACCAAGCATCAGAATGGGGGAGAAAAGTGATTTAAGTGACTCTGAACGTGGCGTGGTTGTTGGTGCCAGACGGGCTGGTCTGAGTATTTCAGAAACTGCTGATCTACTGGGATTTTCTTGCACAACCATCTCTAGGGTTTACAGAGGATGGTCTGAAAAAGAGAAAATATCCAGTGAGTGGCAGTTCTCTGGGTGAAAATGCCTTGTGAGATAGAAAGGCAACAGTAACTCAAATAACCACTGGTTACAACCAAGGTCTGCAGAAGACCATCTCTGAACCAACAACACGTCCAACCTTGAAGCAGATGGGCTACAGCAGCAGAAGACCACACCAGGTGCCACTCCTGTCAGCTAACAACAGGAAACTGAGGCTACAGTTCACACAGGCTCACCAAAACTGGACAATAAAAGATTGGAAAAACATTGCCTGGTTTGATGAGTCTGGATTTCTGCTGCCACATTCAGATGGCAGGGTCAGAATTTGGTGTAAACATGAAAGCATGGATCCATCCTGCCTTGTGTCAACAGTTTAGGCTGGTGCTGGTGGTGTAATGGTGTGGGGGAGATTTTCTTAGTACCAACTGAGCATGGTTTAAACACCACAGCCTACCTGAGTGTAGTTGCTGACCGTGTCCATCCCTTTATGACCACAGTGTTCCCATCTTCTGATGGCTACTTCCAGCAGGATAACGCACCATGTCACAAAGCTCAAATCATCTCAAACTGGTTTCTTGAACATGACAATGAGTTCTCTGTACTCCAATGGCCTCCACAGTCACCAGATCTCAGTCCAATAGAGCACCTTTGGGATGCGGTGGAACGGGAGATTCTTATCATGGATGTGCAGCCGACAAATCTGCAGCAACTGTGCTATGTCATCATGTCAATATGGACCAAAATCTCTGAGGAATGTTTCCAGCACCTTGTTGAATCTATGACACCAAGAATTAAGACAGTTCTGAAGGCAAAAGAAGGTCCAACCTGGTACTAGAAAAATGTACCTATTAAAGTGGCTGGTGAGTGTGTGTCCCCTTAAAAGTGCTTGTTTTGCCACTGACAGGCTCTGATTATCATCTTAAGTGTCTGACAACAATATGGAAAGGATCCCTACAGAGACAGACCTTTTTGTTAAAGATAAGATCCTTTTTGTTTAACCAGAAACAGCCAGTCTCACCAGACTCCATTTAAATAAACAGTTATTTTAGCATGTATAGATCCAGCATGTTTTCACAGCTAACTGGGGAAATCAGGGGTTTATTTTAACCACACCAGAGTTGGTGATTGTTGGAAAAGTAGAAAGACAAACCAAGACGTTGTGTGAGTTGTATTTAGTTTCTCTCAGCTTTGATTGTGGTATTTTTATGATGATAAAATCACTGTTTATTTAAATCAAATGGATATGGCAGTATCGATTTGGGGATTTTGTGTTATTACAAGTGTTTGGAAAGGATCCCTACAGAGATAGACCATTTTGTTAAAGAGTAAGATCCTTTTTGTTTAACCAGAAACAGCCCTAAAATCACCTTAGCCAATCCTACCAGACTCCATTTAAATAAACATTAATTTTATTATCATAAAACACACTTCATCCAAAATTGAGAGAATCAAAATAAAACTCACAAAGCCATCTTGGTCTTGTGTTTCCACTGTTCCAACAATCACCAGCTCTGGTTTGGTTGAAATAAACCCTTAAATTTACCCAGCTGGATGTGAAAATATGCTGGCTCTATACACGCTAAAGTCACTGTTTATTTAAATGGAGTCTGGTGGGTTTGGTGATAGCGATTTCATGGCTGTTTCTGGTTAAAAATAAAGGATCTTACTCTTGAACAAAAAGGTCTGTCTCTAACGGGATGCTTTCCATATCCACTTTGACACCGTCGGCAAAGCTGCCAGACTATTTTAATCAACAGCAATTTATCATCATAAAGACACACTTCATTTGAAGTCGACATCTCTCATCTCTCCACTCTTCTAACAATTGTTAATTCTGGTTTGCTTGAAAAAAACCCTAATTCACCCAGTTAGATGTGAAAATACGCTGCCTCTATACTCGCCAAAATTAAAAAAAACTATTTCAATGGAGCCTGATGGGTTTGACAATCGAGGCCGTTCCCTGATCTTACTCTATAACAAAAGGTCTATCTTTGTCGGGCTCCTTTCCATGATGTAGTCAGACACTTACAACAATCTGATCCTGTCAGTGACAAAAACAAGCACTTTTAGTTAAAATAAAAACCACTTACATTTAACATTTTGCCACTTTTGCTTTGTACTATACATTCTGTGACGTTGCCACTGCTCAGAGACAAGACCCATTATTTTATTTTTTTTTTTTATTTTGACTTCATTATGTACATGATACATATTAACATTCCCCATCTGACGGGGCAGATCTCAGGGTGACAAAGCAACAGGAATAATGTTATTCAATCAATGGTGTTTCCAACCTGAAGTAATTTTTTTTAGTTTTTTAGTTACCCAACCTCTCTCATAGACTCTATACACACACACACACACACACACACACACACACAGATCATATATGAAGCAAAGAAATCATCCTTGGTTTTTGCGTCAGTTCATTTCTCTTCGCAATCACTGCCCCTGCATTAAGCACTGCAAAAGGAAACTGAAGTTCAAGTTTTCAGCAAGGAAAGTCTGAAGATGTGAAAATGTTGTTTGGAAATCCCCCTTCAATAAGATACTATGCCACACAATAAATAGTGTAAGACAATTAGGTCACCGTCGTCAGTTTTGGAATAAGAAAAAAGCTGCATCTGAGAATGCTGTAAGACATGTTCTGCAGGAGTAAATCATATGGTGCATGCTTGTTATTATTATTAATATGACAAAATAAGTCTCTGACAGGAATGCCAAATCAAGTTAGCACACATTCTGCTGCCTTATCTAAATAATACTACATAATAAATACACAGTTTGCATAGTGTAAACAATGCAGTGGACACAAAATGGCACTTAAAATAAATATTATAACAATTCAACAAAGAAAGGAAGTGGAGTGACTGGTCCTTAACAACAACCATTGTACAGGAATGGTAGAAAACAAAAAACATTAAACTGCCTCTGCGAGCACTCAAGTGGAGAACAAAGTCAGTGTCATCAAATATCACACTTTTCACAAAACGTGTTTGACCTTTGAATCTTGTAGTTCCTAAATATGAAAGTAAAATTGCAACACACTTCCCCAGGGTCTGTTGGTTTGTTTGTTTGTTTAACAGCAAAAATGATTTGGTTCATTAAAACAGTGCTTTTGGTCAATTCACTGAGGCCACATCCACACTAACACGTGTTTTCGTTTTAAGACGGCGTTTTAAAAACAATCACTGTACACACAAGCCTTTTAGCACCATTTTAGAATTAATCTCCATCCAAATTTAGAGTTTAGAGCTGCACAGTTAATCAAAATATTATCAAAATTGCAATATGGCCAAGTGCAATATCCAAATCGCAGGAGCCGCAGTTTTTGATAAAGGTAAAATGTTTTAAAACTTACATTATAAATGAAGCATTGTGGTGCTATCATGAATTTTTTTTAAGTGAAAATGAAATGCAAAAATTACCATTCACACTAAAATAACTTACATCACAAGGGCAATATCCGCCCGTCCAGACCGCCGAGTTTTCAAACTAAAACAGGGTCAGCAGCGTTTTCAAAAATCTCCGTTTTAGGGGTTCAGAAACGCCACAGTAGTGTGATCGCTAGGCCAGTGGTTCCCAACTGGTGGGTCGCGGTCCAAAAGTGGGTCACATGTCCATTCTGAATGGATTGTAAGCGACTCGGAAATGTGTCAAGTTTGTAAAAAAACACACTTTATTTTTAAGTACAGTGAATTTCCAGCACACAGCTTTTATTTTGAAGTGCCATTTCCTGCCATAGATTGAGTGACTAATGAGGCCAAACTTAAGTATCACCCTTAATGTATTATGTGGACCTTGAGCTGATGACGAAGGAGAAATCTGGATCTGACGAGTTGGGAACCACTGCACTTGGCATATACGTAGCCACAGTTGTGTTGTAAAACGAAAATGTATTAGTTTGGATGTAGCCTTAGGCCCTGTCCACCCATATGCAGATATTTTCCTCTATGTTTTGGCCTTGTGTCTCCAAGCAAACCGGGTTATAAATCACTAAAACACTTTAAAACTCCTAAGGTTGATATTTTTTAAACATTTTACTTTGAATCCGCATGGACGTATAATGGAGTGTTTCGGAATGCCCATTATTGCTCTATGTAATGGGCATAAGAAATAAACAGCAACGTCAGACTACCGGTTTGTTTACGTTTCTTTAGCACTGCTTGGTCTAATGAATGCTTTACACTTAATATTAGTACTGCTGCACAAGTTTCCAGACACCCAGTGTTATTTGGTCCACCAGAAACGAGTTTTGGATCAGGCCCAATCGAACCAGCAGATGGTGGGACGCTTTCCAGAGTGGTTGTTGTCAGTGAGGAGTTGAAGGAAATTTGTTGCATGTCGAGAGCTTCACTTGCATCTTTGAGTGAGCGCATTTGTCTTTATATTTAAGGGGATTTAACAATGACGAGATCTCCAGTTGGTATTACGAAAAAGGAAACATTAGGTGGTGTACACACACGAGGACAGACAGCTAACGCCTGTGAGCATTTGGAGTCATTTTTGCGTGCTAGTGTGTACAGAGATATTTTGTAAAACAAAGATCATCTGGACAGATTTTTTTTTTTTGTGTAAACGGAGTCAGGAAATATCCATTTTTTAAATTATCTGTACACATGTGGACAGGGTCTTAGTGTAGATGTAGCCGAAGTATTTGGATAACAAGAAACATCAGGGAGCCATTCAAACTAAATTTACATCCATTCAGTTTTCAGTTAGCATCGCTGCAATCTGCGTGAGAGTGGGCTCAGTTTTAGGGTGAGAAGTTCTGAATGGCTTGACTCCACACGACTCATAGAGCAGCTTTACATCAAACAAACAGGTCATACATTTATAGCAGATGGTCCACTCATATAAGTCACGGTTTATCCCCCCCCACTACTGAGAGCCCTGTTAGTGTAAATGCACAAAAAGCAAAGCACCCAAGCACATAAGACATGAACACTGCCTGACTTGATGAAGGGCAGTGATATCAATTTGGCTGAGTGTTTTTGGATCAACCTGTTTGTTGCTCAGTGGCAACAAGACTGCAGGAATACATGAGTTAAAAAAATATAATGCTGCAGGGGTCATCAGAGCTAAGCGTAGAGATTTAAAGGGATAGTTCACATTTTTTTGAAGAGGGGTTGTATGAGGTACTTATCCATAGTCAGTGTATTACCTACAGTAGACAGCGGTCGGCACGCTTCCAGTTTGGAGAAGCAGGCTGCAGAGTGCCAACACTGACACTAATAGGGCTGACCCGAATGCTTCGAAGCTTAAATCATTGCCATGGAAATCAATGTCGAAATCAGTAACTGAATGCTTGTTTTTTGAAACGGGTGGAGGAAACTGAAAGGAGGTGGCAAGTGTCAGACACGAATGAAGCCAGTGTCCTTAGCGTAGTCACTGACCCCCACCTCAAGCAATTAAAGTGGCCATTTGATGAGGAAAAAGAACAGGTGAGACGAACTAAGGACGGCTATCCGCAGCTAGCAACTGTACTGAAGCACTTTCTTGCATTCACAATCACATTTTTCAATGTGCTAAATGTGTGCACAGTGCATTAGGAACATTGCAAATTATCCTACAAAATATGACAACAATTCAATGAGCATAAGTTAACAAACAACATACTAAAAACGGTATTATTAAGGAAAATAAATCTTCAAGAAACGAGTCTGATTATGACAACGGCGTTTTCTCTGAGTGAAAACTCACATCCTAAACAGCCTATCCTACTGTAAAATATAAAATTAAAATAAAATTTAAAAAAAAAGCAGTCATCAGAATATGTACTTCTGTGTGATTTTAATGTGTTCATAAATAAAATAATTTGGATTTAATGATATGTTTAACAGACTGGTATTTCTTGTCAGGGCTGGGCGATATGTCCTGAAAATTTTATCACGATATTTTTTGGCTTTATCTCGATACACGCTATATATCTCCATACTTTTCAATCTCCTCAAAAGCATTTCATTAATGCTAGGACTGGGAGACAAAATCGAACATAATATTTCTGAGCAAAATACCCTGTCTGATGCGACTTTTGATCAATAATCATCAATAATGTGGATATAACAACCAAGTGGGTTAAGGCAACACATTTACATCACTTTACTGTAATACAGCCTTTAAAATGTGGAAAAAACACCATTTATACCAGGTCACAATACTACAATATCCAAAATCTAAGACGATAAATAGTCTTATATCTCGATAATGATATAATATCTTCGTATTGCCCAGTCCTATTTCTGGTGCCAACTAGCGATCGGGTCATCTGACGGTAAGGTAAGGCTGTAAAAATATTCTAAATATAGTGTGTACTTTGACAGATAGTAACTGAAAATACATTTTGGTGCTGCCCCTATCCACAGCAGTACATTTCTTAGCTTCAGTGATGCTCCTGCCTGCTTCTCCAAACTGGGAGCGTGCCGACCTCCATCTACTGTAGGCAACACACTGTCATATGGATATGCACCTCATACGTCCCCACTTCAAGAAATCCAAACTATCCTTTGAAATAACACATGAAAAGGCATTTAGAGTCTGTTTACATTCAACACAAAGAAACTGAACAGTGCCTCTGGACAGGCCTCCGACAGAAAGCAGTGCCAGCATTTGGTATTGATTGTGGTGGAAGTGATGCTTCCAGATGAAATTTCACTTCTATCTTTTTATAGCTGCTTTTCCGTAAGTCATGCTCCAACTACCTGTGACCACACGCTCCAGTGAGTGACGAAGGCAATGTGATTGGTTTCCTCAAACGTAAAGGAGTACTGTGTTCACTGTGGGATTGATATCCAATAATTCTACCTGCTGACAGTGTGACCTGTATGTTGTTATCACAAGATGAAACAAAAAAAAGCCTGGGATACTGAGGGAGAAATAAATGTTACTCAATGTAATTAAATTCTCTCACTATGATGATTGTGTTGTTAACACTAAAAGTAACACTGTCCAGACTTGTGGATAAAAGAGCACCATTAAATCATATGATAATGCCAGTTGAGTACACCGAAACCACCTCAGCCCACTCATCAGAAGGCATCACCCAGCCAACTTTCACCAAAAAGCACCTCTCTCACACAACTCCTCTGACTGACCACATGTCTACTGAACTTCACCTGCTGATAATCTGCACCAGGTTGAGGAGGCCAGGCCAAGTCAGGAGGGATGGGAAGGCGCTGCTGGAAGAGCTGGTGATCAGCACTGACAGTGTCAGTTAATCCTTAAAAAAAAATCTACAAGTCTCTTAAAAAGAAAACAACTAAAGGGAAGAGGATGAGGAATTGGAAGAGTCCTAAATGTTCGCGGGCAAGCCGAGCGTCATAGGTTCATTCGTAGATGTTCGGGCCGCTTGGAGTTCATGGGGTAGGCCTGCTTTTTGTAGGGCCCTGCGTTGATGCCTGAAGGGTGCC